>NC_084494.1:37270690-37578731 GCF_030035675.1 Rhineura floridana
GCTCTGTGCCCAGAAGAGCCAGCGTGCCAGGCTTCTGCCAGCCTAGCTCTAAGCAGCTTTGGCAATGGATGATTCAAGATGAGGAAACTCTAAATCTAGAGGGGGGCGGGAGAGAAATCATACAGCTTAAAAAGAGAGGGGGGAAGATGCTTTTCGTGTGTCTTTCTCTCCCCACCCCCACCTCCCTCCCTCCAAACCGCCAGTTTCACAGCCTTATCCTTGAAAAGGAATAATGAAATTGAGGCTTTGGATTTGCCAGGAGCTGTCAAGAGTTGAGATGCCAAAGAGAATTAGGCCTATCAAAACCCTCTTCCTTTCCTCGGCAGATAATGGCCTGAGGTTGTCTCTCTGGATCACAGACCTTTGTCATCTGTTACCATTTTGCCATCTGCATAACGGGACTTATCATTGTTCTGAGTTTATTAAAAACCATTTTGACCATTAGGCTTCTTTTCCAAGCCAATCACGGAACATTACGTCTTTATTCTAGGGATGGGGGGTGGGGAGATGATCCTTGTGGTCTGACCTTGCTCTCAGTCCACCACTTCCTTTCAGATACGGGAACATATCCTAGATTTCCTTCTCCAACCTGGTGCCCTCCAAATGCTTTGGACTGGCCATGCTGGCTGGGACAGTTGGGCACTGTAGTCCAAGACCTCTGGAGGGCACCAGGTTGGGGAAAGCTAGGTTAGAATTTACAGCAGATGCATCAGAATAGAGGGAAACTTTGGAGTTTGGCAAACCAGGGTAGGAGAGAGTCAGGTAGGGGAACAGGAGTCTCAGGAAATGCTTCCTTTTGAGGAAGAACAGCAAGAAGAGAAGAACAGTTCTTGATATGCTTTGCAAGAGCTGAGCTGCTAGATCTGGCCAGATATGGCTCCTGAGGAGAGCTCTTCCCTTGCCAATGAGCTGCTGTAAATGAGATAAACTTCGCAAGAGCTCACCTTCTCACTTCTGAGAAGGAGTCTTCTTAAGCAGATCCTGTTCTCTCCCCACCGGCCCTAAAAAGTTGTCTTTTGAAATGGCTGTTGTTAATGTCACATCTTTGCTTTCAACACACATTTTGGGGGAAATGTAAAAAAAACAAGTAAGTGTTTTCTTGAGCGTGGCAGTACTGATGGGGGTGTCTGGATTGGAGGGGGAGGGGACCAAGAGCTGGACATTTGGGGTCAATGGGAGGAATCAAAAAACCCCTCCCCTTCCAAGAACTGATGTGGTGGGACCGTTGCCTGGGCCATGCTGATGCAGCAGCACTCGAGGAATAATGTTCTTCTCAAGGTCCTTGCTTCTGGAGATTCCTAGCATGCTGTTCATTTTCCTGACAGCTTTTGTACCTGAAAAGTGGGGTGTTTTGCTTGTTTATAGTTTGAGGGCCTAGGGCCCTGATCCTACTCGAGACACATACAGAGCAGGAGCAGGCATGTGGAGCAGCCATCTGCCCAGGGGAAAGGCGAGCGTTATCCGTCAGAGGAAATCATCAAAGGCACACTCAGAAACAGGGCAAAGGGAGGGGGAAAAACATCTCTCCAAAGGCAAGGGAAGAGTTTGGCATCACTCTGTTCTGGCAAAGGACTGTCTGAGAACGGAGAAGCGATGGGGGCAAGGAGGCTGTGTTCTCTTGAGTGTTGTCCCCAGTTATTAGAGGGTCCTGAGCAGTGGAGGTTGATGGCTCCGGTGTCAGGGGGGCAGCGAATCCGCTCCGGGGTTTAGTCTGAACTTTCAAGGAGCTGTTCAAGGCACTTTCAGACTAAAACCCAGAGCAGATTTGCTGCCCCACTAACATTGGAGCTACCAGTCACCATTGGTCCTGGGGTCTCTCTCTTTTTTTTAGCTCCTGAGGGGGATGTGGCATCTCACAATTAGAGCAGATGTTTCCAAAATGGGACCCCTTACCTTGCCATCTCTGGGGAAGGCAAAAGGGTATATGTGTGTGCAGATTGCAAGCCTGGCCTGAAAATGTGTGAGCCAGCCAGAGAGCAACAGTGTGCAATAAACAGGATAAACTTTGCCAGAGATCACCTGCAAGCTGATTAAGATGAGACATGAAACACAGAACAGAACAAAAATGGGAATTCTTTGGGGCCTAGTTTTCCAGCTCTGCATGGGGAATGGAGTCTACTCATTAAAGCAAGTTTTTCAGACAAACAAAAGTCGGGCAGCTGACTTTTCTAGGGACTGCAGGAAGTCTGGAGTTGGAGTGATCAGTACAGTCTAGGAAGAAACAGTGGTGACCTCCAGTCAGATCACAAAATAAGGGTGTATGCCTGGGCAGGAAGGTTGGGGAGACTTGGGGTGAGCAAGATAAGCTTTTTCAAAGGTCACCTGCAATTTAAGACTGGCATCTACTCTGTTCCCTTTGCGCAACTAGAGCACATTTTGCAATGAGGCACAGGATGCTGATGAGGAGTGTTTTTGTTGTTATGTGCCTTCAAGTCGTTTGTGACTAATGGTGACCCTATGAATCAGCAACCTCAAAGAGCACCCTGTTCAGATCTTGTAAGTTCAGGTCTGTGGCTTTCTTTATGGAATCAATCCATCTCTTGTTTGGCCTTCCTCTTTTTCTACTCCCTTCTGTTTTTCCCAGCATTGTCTTTTCTAGTGTCTTCTCATGATGTGTCCAAAGTATGATAATCTCAGTTTCATCATTTTAGTTTTAGTGATAGTTCTGGTTTAATTTGTTCTGACACCCAATTATTTGTCTTTTTGCAGTCCATGGTATGCGCAAAGCTCTCCTCCAACACCACATTTCAAATGAGTTGATTTTTCTCTTATCCGCCTTTTTCACTGTCCAACTTTCACATCCATACATAGAGATCGGGAATACCATGGTCTGAATGATCCTGACTTTATTGTTCAGTGATAAATCTTTGCATTTGAGGACCTTTTCTAGTTCTCTCACAGCTGCCCTCCCCAGTCCTAGCCTTCTTCTGATTTCTTGACTATTGTCTCCATTT
This sequence comes from Rhineura floridana, assembly GCF_030035675.1. NCBI lineage: Eukaryota > Metazoa > Chordata > Lepidosauria > Squamata > Rhineuridae > Rhineura > Rhineura floridana. The sequence goes on from NC_084494.1 coordinate 37,273,645, forward strand.
TGGTTAATGTCTATGCTGAGGTATTGATAATGATGAGGGGTCAGCAGGGGCAGATTGGGAGCAGATGGTTTACCACTCCTGTTATGCTCTTGTCCTGGAAGAGGCCTGTTGAATTTTGCCTGCCCAAACGGTTGAGGAGTGGGATGCAGGAGACTGCAGCTGTGTTTGAAGTTTGCTCAGCAGGCCCCGCCACCTGCTCAGCCCTCCATCTGTTCTGGGGCACAGCCTGGTCTGGATCGCCCTTTGCCAACCTGGGGCCCACCAGCTATGCTGGGAGTTGTAGTCCAAAACATCCAGAGGTCACCAAGTTAGCAAGGGCTGGTTTAGACTGCATTGGTTGATGGCAGGGGATGGCAAGTGAACCCTGGTGTTATTTAGTAGAAGGTAGGATGGGAGAATGTGTCGAGTTATTTTTCTAATATTAAATTTGGTTCTTCAAATTTCTGCAGCAATTTGTGATTTTTTTAAAATCCTCATTTATTTATTTATTTATATCCCGCCCTTCCTCCCAGCAGGAGCCCAGGGCAGCAAACAGAAGCGCTAAAAACACTTTAAAACATCATAAAAACAGACCTTAAAATACATTAAAACACAACGTTAAAAACATTTTTTTAAAAAAGCTTTAGAAACATTTTTTAAAGGGTTAAAAAATCAAAATTCTTCAGCATTTTAGTGCAAATTTCTCCCAATAAATACTTTTTTGAAGGGAGTTTTTGACTAATGTTTACACAAACTGCAAGCAATTTATCCTAATATAGTGCATTTTTGCAAGCATTGCTTGGTTGGAGAACTGCGTCGCAAAATGCAGAGAAGTGCAAATTTCAAAGGATGGCTGAGTTTCAGTTCTCATATTGTTTCGGAAAGTGCAGATTTGATAAATTCCATTTTAAATCAAATTTCTCGCCCGTCCCTAGTAGAGGGCCGCAACAGATTACCTGCAGGTGTGCTCCATGCCTCTGTTTTACTTTCTCTCCCCCACCCCCAACAAGCAGCCTCTCTGTTTCCCTCTCCCCCCACCCTGTGGTTTCTAATCCCCTTTAATCTCCCTAAAATACCTAGTGAGATCATTGGGGGGGACAGGGAGCCCTTTGTAGTTCCTTCTCATAGGAGCCACCCATGGTGTTAATCTCACCTCTTCCCATTGGAAGTTGCAACTGGGTGCTGAGCAGGGTGGGGACCCAGGGTGGGGAAAAGGGTAGCATGGATCCCATTTTATCCCTGTACGTCTCTTGTATATACAGAGAGGCTTTGCCAAGCAGCTCGAATGACATCAGTCTTATTCTTACAAACCAGGTCCCGCTGCTAAAAGAAACCAGTCCCAGGACTCAACCATGCCTGGGTACCAGGTTCTCAAACCTGGAGTCAGGAATGGGGAACAAATTTGGTTTGGTTTGCATTTAAAGGTGATCCTACCTAATCTGCACTTTGTGAAATCTTTTGTGAACCAAAACACAGCCATTCTGTGAAATTTTTACTTCTTTGAATTTTGCAAAGCAGTTCTTCAGCTAAGCAGTATGCACGCAGATGCATTATACCAGTGAAAATAACATACAAAAATGTACGATACAAACATTTATTTATTAATTAAATTTATATCTCACCCTTCCCCTTAGAAGGACCCCAGGGTGGCAAACACAAACACTAAAAACACTCAAAAACATCTTTAAATCATATAATAACAAAACAACTTTAAAAATGTGTCTAAAATATGTATATTAGGCAAAAATGAATAAAACATGTGTATATGTTGGGAGAAAACAGCACTAAAAGGCTATAGAATTTTCTTGAGGAATTTTCCACATTTCCACATCAGTTTGTGAATTCTCTTTTTGTTAAGGAAATTAGACCAATTCTGCAGGAGGAGAGATCCATTAAGTGGCCATTCAGTAAACAAGGACAGCCCTGCAACTGGATCAGGCCAAAAGCCAACCTGGTCCAGCACCTTGTTCCCACCGTGACCAACCAGATTCCTATGGGAAGCCTGCAATCAGGATCTGAGGGCAACAGCGTTCTGCCCACCTGTGGTTCCCGGGCCAGCAACTAGTGTTCAGGGGGATATTGCTCCTGACAATGGAGGGAGAACATAGCCATCATGGCTAGTAGCCATTGACAACCTTCTCCTCCATGAATTTGTCTAAACCTCCTTTAAAGCCATCCAAGTTGGTTGCCATCGCCGCCTCTTGTGAGAGTGAACTCCATAGTTTAACGGTTTGCTGTGTGAAGACGTCCTTCCTTTTGTCTGTCCTGAATCTCCCAATATTCAGCTTCATGGGATGACCCTGAGTTCAAATATTGCCCACTTTCTCCACACCATGCATATCAGGCATCTCCTGCCCAGAAGAGAAGCACACTGATGGGCATGGGTGTGACTGGTGGCAAACAGGAAAATTGCTGTGGTGTACCTAAAAGCAGCATTTTGGAGCATCTGGAGAAAGCAGGGGGAAAAGAGACTGTGTTCTTGCACACAGCTGTTCAGCTCTGGGTGCTACGAAATGGAAAGAGAGGCTACGAGACGAGGAGATGCTAAAGAAAGTGATGGTGAAATAATGCGAGGAAGGTGATGTTCTCAGTGCTGATGGGAGCTTGTCTGAAATGAGGAGATGCGGAGAAGCGTGGAGGTGGCTCCAACTACAGAGACGCCGAGCGGATTCAGTCATTCTCAATGGCTTGTGGGAAAGGGGGCTTGGGGGAAGAGATCTCATGGCTGTATGCACAGAATAAAAATTCTGCAATGCAAATTCTACACCGAGAAAAGAGTCAGCGATCTGTAGAAATGATGTAAATGGAGCACATTTGCATACATTTATTTTGCATGATTTATTCTGCTATTCAAGGGGAAGGGCTAAGGAGCTGTTCAGGGCACCAAAGTGCCTTCTACCACCATCGTGGCCAATCTGATTCAGTTCCTCCTCTTGGGCTGCTGGGGTTTCAGTGGGCGTGTGGCCCACATACATGCAAGCGTGCATTTTGCAGCCATATAGACTAGAAACATTTTTTAAAGGCCACTGAATTTCTACATTCTAAATTTTATCTGCATGGACATGCATGGTCCTTGGATGGCAGAACAGATACTTTCTTGTAGTTTACCTGGATATTCCTATCATCCTCTGTGCTGAGAAGGGTGAGCCTCTGTGTGTAATAGCAGCAATTCAGGCTCAATGGGAAAGAAAAGAGCCATCTCGTTCTGTTCCTTGGGTGGGAGGACACTTTCCTGGCCCTGTGAGTGGGCCAAATCCGATTGGCCACAGGGTGTGACTGTGAAAGCACACTAGGTTGAGAACCAACCTTCCTACCCTCACTTGGGCTTCAAGTAGCTGAAGGGGAAATGTGGGGCTGAGCACCAGCTGGGAACGCAATCTATGCAGGAGCTTTAGGTGCACGTTTACTGAAGATTTGTTAAATTTATACATCACTTGCCACTAAAAAAAGGCCCCAAAGCTATGTACAAGCACAGGGGAAAATACAGTAACAAAATAATATAAACAATTAAAAATTAGGGTTGTCAGGTCTCTGGTTTTTGCCTGAAGACTCTGGATTTTTGGGGTTCCCTCCAGGTCTCCAGGTGAGTCACCTTAATCTCTGGACTCTCGGCTTTCATTTTAAAAAAAATTAAGTTTCTGGGTGGTCTGGTTCACAAGATATACACTAAAACATCAGCTGCCCCCCCCACAACGTCTGTTAATTGAGCTGGTAGCTGGCTGCTCTAACCCCGCCCTTTCAGGTGTGCAGCCAATAAGCGAAGTTAGGATTGTGATTTGTTGACCTCCAGGCAGTAGCTAGACCCCATTGCAAGGCCAGAAAACTGTTGTTTTTTCCTGCTTATCTGAAAATCTTATAAACTGAGTAAGTATATAGCTTTCAGTCTTTTTCTCTCTTGTGTGCAGAAGTCAAACAAGTTTACATTTTCCTGGGCTGTTGAAGAGGCAGTGTTTTGAAAATCTTTCCAATATGAAGCTTTAATCCAATAATTGCTTTAAAAAAGAGAATTTTTTAAACAGGGGAAGGGTTGTAGCTCAGTGGTAGGGCATATGCTTTGCATGCAAAGGTCCAACATTCAATTTCTGGAAAAGGCTATTGCCTGGAATCCTGGAGAGCCAATACTAGTCCATGTCATCAGTACTGAGCTAGATGGTACCAAATGACCTGGGTTGGGATAAGGCAGATTCCTTTGTTCCTAAATGTGGAAAGAGACCCAAGGGCCACAGTGACTCCAAAATGTATTTATGCATTTTATTTACAACATTTATATGCCACTTTATTGTAGAAAAAGCTCAACGTGGTTTACAGAAGGAATTAAAACAATAAAACAATAAAATTATTGGCAAAAACAGTGAAAGACAGGTATTTAAAAACATTCAAAATAATAAAATCAACAATGAGTTAAGGACAGATAAAAAACATAATAGCTTCTACATGCCTGGGTAGACTTGCCTGAACAAAAAATGTTTTTAGCAGGGGCTGAAAAGAGTACAATGGAGGCAGGGCATTCCAGGCAGAGGGTTGCCAACCCTGCTTGAATATCGATATCTTTGCAGAAGATCCCTAGTCAAACTTTGCCAACAGCACAGTCCAAACCATATCTACTCAGACGTGAGTCCTATTGAGTTCTACGGGGCTTAGTCCCTCAGCAAGTGTGTTTAGAATTGCAACCTTCAGGGGCTTCCATCTTTACTCCTGAGTGCTCCCATTTAACATCTGCACAACACTAGCTTCCCTTTTTCCTACAATGGCCTTCTGGTGACTGGCCTGGCTTGAGGGCACTTAAACCCTTCTTGCCAGAAGTAAGTAGGCTAGATTAAATGTCCCCTACCCAGGCTTCATCTTGTAGCTAAGATTTCTATCTTAATTTCCAACCAGAGGAATGTTCTTGTTTGAATTGTATGCTCCAAGCAACTGTGGTTGATGCTTAATGTATTATGCTTAATGACATCACTCAGGCCTGCCCCTATGACATCACTAGGGCCCACCTCTGAAATCTCAGGGTTTGGGATGCTTCTGACCTGGCAACCCTAATTAAAAATAGATTCAAAATACAATGTTGGATGCGTACACATACCATACATTCAAAGCACATTCAAAATACATTCATCCCCCGAAGGATCCTGGGAATTATAGTTTGTTAAGAGTGCTGGGAATTGTAGCTTGGTGAGGTCTAAATTACACTTCCCAGGATTCTTTGGGGGAAGCCATTTGCTTTAAATGTATGGCGTGTATGCTGCTGTTATATCCTTGGTGCCACCCAAATGCTCTCACCACCACCCTCTGCCCCCCCCCTTGGAGGTGGCAGGCAGAGAAGGCCCACAGCTGACCATCTCAGGGTCCAGGCAGTTTCATACTGGGAAAGGAGGTCCAGTAAGACTGGTAAACCCATTCACAGGGCCCTCTGGTGTGAAGGAGACCCCGTGGGGAGAGAGGCCCCTTTCGCAGCTTGTAAACAGGTTAGAAAAATTGAGGCTGTCCCATCCCTGGTTGCAAGCACTCTTTTTGTCTTGGGCAGAGTGGTGGTGTCCATAAATCTCCACTCCGGCGTGACACCACAAGGGGCCCTGAGCTTCTCTGATAAGCCAACCACAGAGTGGCAGGCCTCCCATTAGTCTTCTTGGGCGCTGGCATGCAAGTGGCCAGACTCAGCCAGAAGAGCACATGGGCTGGTCCTGCAGGCAGAGAGATAGCGTTGGCGCAGGTGTAGCAGAGAGGAAGGAGGTGATGAGCCATCCGAGAGCACTGTGTAAACTCAAGCTGAAAGTGAGCCAGATAAGGAAAGGCGAGGATGGTACGATGCTACTGTCTCTTCCGAGTAGCACTAAGGGCCAAAGATCAGAGCAATTTCCTTTAACACAAACCCTGCTAGCATTTGAATGCTGGCAGAAGCTGAACTGCAGCAGGATCCCTGCTGAAGGCACACACTTTACCCTGGATACGATCACACCGGGACTCTGGGCTTAGGAAAATAAGAACGCTTACATTTATTGTAGCTGGATAGGAAAGATCCTAGTTCTGGCTAGTTCTAGTTGGCGATGTGAAGAGCCATGCTTGCTCTTTCACCTCTGCAGGAAAGAGAGAGAAAAAGAAGGTGTCTCCCCTTCCAAGGTGGGACGAAGAAGAATGGGAGGGTGCAGGAAATGAGGCCAGCAACCCTAGGAGTATCAGTTTATGCACCTGAAGGAAGGTCAGCACAGGTTAGGTCAGAAAGACACTGGAAGCTTAGAGGTTTCCCTCTCTGTCTCCTGTTTCCCATACAAACACCCAGCCAACTGAATTGCATCCAGTGACGGCTGGTGGCTCCATGTCAGTGCAGCAGTGGAATCCTCTCCGGGTTTGAGTCTGAACTTTCAAGGAGCTGTCCAAAGTGCTGAAGCTTGATTGTAGAAAACCTCTAAGCTGTTTGCAAAATCATTACAATGATCGATGAAAACAGTTTAAAAACAAGTAATTAAAAACATTTTAAAAACAATTAAAACAGCAACAGACCAAAAAGAGATTAAAACAGATCAACATCTACGTGTCTGGATAGGATCGCCTAAACAAAAAAGTTTTAAGCAGGCGCCGAAAAGAATACAACGAAGGCGTCTGCCTGATGTCAATAGGCAGGGAGTTCCAAAGTGCAGGTGCTGCCACACTAAAGTGATTTCTTACAAGGGTGGGACGCATATTACATGGCACCTGCAACAGTGCCAGTTCTGCAGAGTGAAGCGGTCAAGTGGGCACATATGGGGTAAGGTGGTCCCACAAGTCAACTGGTCCCAAGCTGTGAAATTTCCAGCAATTGTATTCAAAGGTTTTCTTCCTCTGGACTTAGAGGGTCCAGGTGGCTGCCATGTTGGAAGTTCCACTTTCGCTGCCCTCGCCAGCTAGCAGGGGCTGATGGGAGATGTAGTCCAAAACATCTGGGGAGCACCAGGTTGGTGACGGCTGTACTGCGCTGCTACGGTTGTGTTGACACCAGCCCCTATTTTCTATGGTTGTTTTTCTCACTCTCTGTAAAAGCGCAATCAGAATGCCTGCATAGGCAGAGGCCTTGGAGATGCCCCCTTCAGCCAGAGTGGCCCATGCTGGACGAGTTGCCCCAGTGCCTGAGTCATCAGTGCCGGGTCAGTGGCATCTGAAACAGCCTCCTGTTCTAGACCTCCATTCTTTGACCAGCAAAAGCTGGTGTGGGGAACCCTTGGCCCTCCAGATGTTGCAGAACTACAACTCCCATCAGCCCCAGCAACCATGGCCATGGTTGGTGGGAGCTGTAATTCAGCAACATCTGGAGGGCCAAAGCTTCCCCACACCTGTGCCAAAGGCCAAGGTGCAGTTGTCCAGGGTTACCGGGGGTTCTAGACCCATTCATTTTTTGGGAGCAGGGTCCCCACCAGAACCCTGTGTATGAGCCAATCAGCATGAAAAGGGAGCCTGTTAACCACTGAGAAGAGTCCTTATCCGTTCATGCTGACTGGAGCTAATCAGAGTGAAAGGAGATGAATCAGCCACTGAGAAGACTCTTCTCAGTAGCTAAAAGGCAGCCTCCCCTTTCATGCTGATTGACTCCTAGGAACTTCTGTTGTAGTGGAGTGTGGACTTGGAGATGACACGGAAAGCAAGGCAGACAAGGGAACGTGGAAAGGTGGAGTGTGGCTGTGAAGGGGCATGGTGGTGACTTTCATGAAGGGACTCTGCACTTCTGAATTTGCCGCTGAACTACGGGCTAAAGGGTTGTTCTCTACAGAACTTGGACACCAAACTTCTACTCAAATCCGATGCCAGCCTTGTTGACACCCAGTGGAATCTCATATCGGCTGTCCATTTCTGATGGACCTTTGATTGCATCCAATAACATGTTTTGCATCCAGCCTTTCCTCTGTTGTGGTTTTACATCCATCGATGGGATGTTTTGGGCCTTTGGACAAGACTTGAGAGTGGACACGTGCTGTTCGATCCCAGGTGGGGCTTCTTGGATACTTTGAAATATTTCATCCAGCTCCTTTTGTGCATGGATGTTCTTTGTGGTCAGTGTGGCTGGCATACCGTGCACCATCTCAGCCCAGGCCGAGCCTCCCTCCCCTGCCTCCCCGCCCATTCTGCCTCCTTCCCCACAGCCTCCTGCACTGCAAACTCCCTGCCCAGACTGCGTGCAATGAGCTGGGGGATGGGCGCGCCAGACACTCGCATGATCACAGTGTGTTCCTTGGCTTGCTGCCTGCGAGAGCACACTCCTCCCCATTAGACTTGCCATCAAGGGGAGCAGCGGGGGCTGCGGAGATGGGGAGAAGTCAGAGGTGGTTCCCTGCTGGCAATGGTGCCGTGATCCGTGCGCCAAGGTCCTGAGCCACCTGTGTGAACGAACGAATGGATGAAAGGGGGACTGGGTCTGAGGCAGAGTTCAACCTCAGAGGGATGGCTGTCTTTTGGAACAGAGGCAGCTGCCTGATCCTGAGCCAGAGTGTTGCATGTCTAGCTCAGTGCTGTCAACACTGACTGGCAGCAGCTGCCCAGGATTTCAGGCAGGAATCTCTCCCAGCCCGACCTCCCTCGGATTGTACCTGGGGCCTTCTGCATGCCATGCAGATGCCCCGCCACAGGGCTACAGTGTATAGGTTTGCTACACACAGTTGCCTCTGAATGTCTGCTGCTGGTGTACTACTTGAGTGATTTGGGAAGGAGACATCAGGTTCTTGTGCAGCAATGGCACATGAAGGTGCCTTATAGCATCTCCTTAGGCCCAACTCAGCCTCCCCCTGCTTGATATCCTTTAGGGATGTGGCCAGTGGCCAGTGATGATAGGAGCTGCTGTCCGACGACGACTGGAGGGCAGCAGGCTGGAGAAGGCTGGTTTAAACAAATGATTTGGGGTGTGGGGAAAATGTGTACAGGCCAGGCTCTTCTTGTGATCTTAGTGAGACAAAATGGCTACTAGAAATTTCTTTGGACTAATGAGTTGAGTGGATTTACCTGCAAAGTAATCCTCTCTGGTGCTCTTGAATCTGAGCTGCTAACATCCAGATTTGTTCACGCCACATTATGCGTGTATGTATATATTATGTATCTATCGATCTATTTATTGATCTATCTATGTATATAAATCTATAAAATGATGTCTTTTGTAATGATACATATTCAAACAAAAGTTGGTTGACAATAAGGCAAGTGAAAAAATATTTTTGAGGAGCATATTGCTAAAAACATCAAGATTTTCTTTAAATATAGCAGAAGGCGGAAATCATCTGGGGTGGTAGCTGGATGTGCAAGTGTGAAAAGACTGATAAAGGAGGATAGGCAAACAGCAGAGAAGTTGAATGAATGCTTTGCATTGGCGTGCTAACTGCATGAAATTTGGGCAGGCATCCATGCCTGAACCAGTGTTTTTGAGGGGGCGTCTGAAAAACTGAGCGAAACTATTTTAGGGCAGATTGAAAACTGCAAGATAACACATCAGCAGGTCCACAAATTGTTGATCTCCTAATAAAAAATATGCAGCTTCTTACTAAAATAGCCTTCTTACCAGAGGATTGGAAGACAGCCAACATAACACTGATTTTTTTAAAGGGATCCAAGGGAAGCCACTACATAGTAGGACCGTTAGTGTAAATTCTGTCACAGCTAGATCATTGGAAAGCATGGCTAAAGCCAGACTCATTAAACTTGTAGAAGAACAAGCCTTGCTGCGGAAGAATCAGCATGGCTTCTGCAAAGGAAAGTCTTGCCTTATCAACTTTTGGGGAGTTTTCTGAGAATGGCAACCAGCACTTCGATTGGAGTGACTGGGTTTGCTGGATGGGGGTGGAATTAATAGTCCCATTCCTGTGGCACCCCTTTTCTTTCTCCCATATAAATGAAGTGCTGTTGTTCACTCATATAGAGGGGGGAGGAAAATTGTGCCTCCTGAGAACAATGTTGCAGATGGTCAAGAGCACCCAGAGGCCCATTGCAATCCCACTGAGTGGCATTTTTTAAATCTCATCCTTCCTCCAAAGAGCCCGAGCGGCTTGTGGTTTTCCACAAACATATTTTATCTTCACAACAACCCTGTGAAATAGGTTCTGCTGAGAGGGAGAGGAAGTGAGTGGCCCATCTAATTTCAGCTCAGGTCTCCTCCACCAGCACTCTGACTACTCCACCCTGCTGGCGTTACCAAATACCTGTATAGTCAGGAGACACAAACAGAATGCCTCTCACAGAGCTTCTGACTTCCTTTCGTGCTCCATGCCAGGTATGAAATGGTGGCATTGGTCAGGCTGGGTTCCCTTTGGCAGTTCCAGCAAATTCCGGATCTCTTTACCTGTCAGGATCACCAGGGGTTAGAACCATAGAGATTTCAGCTCTGGGTTCTGCTGCTCAGAGCGAAGAACTACCTGGGGCTGCACATCAGAAGATTTCCTGGGGTGAGAGTTGTCAGACTGCAGGGTGACTCTGCCCAGCAGTGGCGGCTGGTGGCTCCATCTCAGTGGGGCAGTGGAATCCACTCCAGGTTTTAATCTGAAATTTCAAGGAGCTGCCCACGATGCTAAAAGCCACCACTGCTGCCTACCCAGGCAGCACATTGGCTCCTTCTGACCGGTTAGGACAGGGGCGCAGAACCTGTGGCCCTCAAGGCCTCTCTGACCAGCCCTTGGGACTCTCCCAGACCTTTCACTGTGCCCTCCTCGAGTCCTTGTCTCCTTCGGCTGGAATGTGGCCTTGAACTGCAATCCTGCCTCTTACCTGGGGGAAAGATGAAGAGAGGCATGGGATTGCAGGGGGGGCAATGGCAGAGAGCTTCGGCTATGGGGCGGTATACAAATGTAATTAATAATAATAATAATAATAATAATAATGGAAAACCTCTGATTTTGTAGAACTGGAATGCATCCAACCATACAAAGGAAAAAGTCGCATCTGTTGCTCCGTGCACATTTTTCCTGTGGCTCCACCCGCCACTGGCATGAGGCCCTCAGAACATTGCCCATGAGGGAATGCGGCCCTCGGTCTGAAAAGGTTCCCCACTCCTGCAGTCGGACTATATAGACCCTGCAGATCAGGCAAAGACAACGTTGGCCGATCTGCTCTGCTGGCTCTTTGCCAGGATATAGAGGGAGGGCCACGCGAGGTTGCCTGGGGCCAGCTGGCAGGTGGGGTGGGGGATGTACCTCCCCCTTTGTGCCCAGCCTTCCTCTCTGTGCTGACTAGCATCGGACACCTCTGCAGGTTCATTGTATTTTATACTAAGAAAGGCCCCTTCCCCTGCTCAGCTCCCCCACTTTCCATTTTGTAAGAATCACTGGGACAAGGAAGTGCCCTCCGTATTCTTCCCCCCACCCCACCCCGACTGCTGTGCATCCATGTTGGTTGGATTTGCGGCTAAGTTCCTTTTCCAAGATCTCCACATGGCAACATTGCCATCTTGCACGTCTCCGAGGGGAAGAGTTATATATAGATGTCTTTAACAGCTCTTTTGGGTAGGCTGCTTTTTTTTTCCGAAAGGAGGGAGGGGGAAGAACCACATTTTACTCCCTTTTTAAAAAAACGTTTTTCCCTTAAAAAAGAAATACTTTTTCAGAGGCGGGGAGGAGGAGGAAAGCCCTCAGCAGATTTATGAAGAACCTGGGAAGCTGCCTTATACAGAGTCAGACCATTGGTCCACCTGGGTCAGTACTGTCTACACTGACTGGCAGCAGCTGTCCAGGGTCTCCAGCAGGGGTGTTTACCAGCCCTTCCAAGAGTGAACCAGGGGCCTTCCAGGCACAACAGGCTCTACAGCTGACCTCTGCCTCTCCCCCTCCAAAAGGGAGTCTAGACCAGACGTGCATGCAAAGAAGGTGACTCTTTGTCTCCCTCATGGGGACAATCTGGGAAGTGCAACTACAAAGTGCATCTATATCAGGGCCGCATTCCGTTCTGAGAAACCTTCCAGGGGCCACATGCCAGTGGTGGAAAGGGCCAGAGGCAAAAGGGGGCAGAGCAAAGTAAGCTAGCTGCCGCACACACGTGCACACACACCCTCACTGTCTTCCATCCACACCAACAAAAGGGATCCAGAGTTCAGTGACACATTCCAGGCAGGCAGAAACACTCCAAGAGGTTGTAAAGCGGGGCCAGTAGTGGGTGTGGCCTGCAGAGAGTGGGTCTGGCTAGAGAGGGGCGTGCAGCCTGCATGGAGTGTGGAGTCCCAAGGGCCAGGTAGAGGCCTGAAGGCCACCCAAGGTTCCCCACCCCTCAGCGAGTTATTATTGCTGTTATTGATTGAACTGCTTTGATTTGGATTCCTGCATTGCACAGGGGGTTGGACTTGATGGCCTTATAGGCCCCTTCCAACTCTACTATTCTATGGTTCTATGATTCTATGATACCCCGCCCTTCCTCCCAAAGGAGCCCTATGGGAGTGGGCAGTGGCAAAGCTTCTGCTGCTGATTGGCTGAAGTGCAGAGCAGTCAAAAGGGCCTTTGGCAGGAAAAGGAAAGCCCCCCCACCTCCCCATCCTTAGATCTCATTTCTGAGCATGCTTAGAGCAATTCAGCTCCTGAAGCTGCCACCCTCCAGGTTGCCTGGTGGGTGGGCTGGGTTCCCTTCTCTCCCACTCCCTTTTCCCACAATGGCAAGCTTCCTTTCTTTGTTTGCGAAGGACCGGGAGGAGGGGGCGGCGGCAGGACTTGTCCCTGGGCTACTATGGACTTGCTCCTCTTGAGTGCTGGTGATTTCTTTCAGGAGTTCTTAGCTGCGTTAGGAGTTTATCTTGAGAAGTTTTAATTGGATTCTTTCCATATTGCTTTGTTGGTCATCTCGGGCTCCTTCAGTAAAAACACTACCTGTTTTATTTATTTATTTTACTATTTGATTTATATCCTGTCCTTCCTCCCAGCAGGAGCCCAAGGCAGCAAACAAAAGCACTAAAAACACTTTAAAACATCCTAAAAACAGACTTTAAAATACATTAAAACCAAACATCTTTAAAAACATTTTTAAAAAAGCTCTGAAGACATCTTAAAAAAAAAAAGGTTAAAAACTTTTTTTTTAAAAAAAGGTTAAAAAAATTAAAAAGCAATCCCAATGCAGACACAGACTGGGATAAGGTCTCTACTGTACTTAAAAGGCTTGTTGGAAGAGGAAGGTCTTCAGTAGGCACTGAAAAGCTAACCGAGATGGTGCCTGACTAATATTTAAGGGGAGGGAATTCCACAGAGTAGCTGCCACTACACTAAAGGTCCACTTCCTATGTTGTGCAGAACAGACCTCCTGATAAGATGGTATCTGCAGGAGGCCCTCGCCTGCCGAGCGCAGGGATCAACTGAGGATATAAGGGCTAAGACGGTCTTTCAGGTATCCTGGCCCCTAGCTGTGTTGTTGTTGTTATGTGCCTTCAAGTCGATTACGACTTATGGCGACCCTCTGAATCAGCGACCTCCAACAGCATCTGTCGTGAACCACCCTGTTCAGATCTTGTTAAGTTCAAGTCTGTGGCTTACTTTATGGAATCAATCCATCTCTTGTTTGGCCTTCCTCTTTTTCTACTCCCTTCTGTTTTTCCCAGCATTATTATCTTTTCTAGTGAATCATGTCTTCTCATGATGTGTTCAAAGTCGGATAACCAGTTTCAAGCTGTATAGGGCTTTTCTTTCTGCCTGCCTTCCTTAGCCCTATACAGGCCTTATGGCCTGCCCTTCCACTCTGATATCTCTGCCCCTAAGATTTCCCACCCACCCCTTATGCAGGCCCCGTCCGCTCCACCCTCAAAACTTTCTGGATCAAGTAGGCAGGTTGGAAGAGGGTTCTCTAAACAGATAGACAAGGCCAGGAGCTTCCTTCAGATCAGGAATGCAGGGTTTTTGATTGTGCAGAGGCCTCTAAGCACCCATCAAGAAGGTCAAGATGAATCTAGCAGGGGTGTTGGGGGCAGGGACAGTGCGACCATCCATGCACTCCCTTCATGCATGGAATTGGAACACTGCTCTTGTCAATCTTTGCAACCCCCTATGGTTTTCTTTTGAGTCCTTGAAATGAATGATTGCAATAAAAAAAAAAAACCTATGTCAAAGCTAGAATTATTAAACTTATAGATTATAAGAGTTTAATAACTCTGGCTTTTCTTAGGCAGATTAGAGGGCAGTCCCTTGCAGTGAAGGCTCCCCTGAGTCGTCCTTCCATTAATGAAGTGACACACATTGAAACAAAAACCAGGATCAATCAGTCTTTGACTCCCTCAAGAAGGAGGAAGGCTTCTGCAAGCTTGGGGGGGGGGAGCTTTTTGCATCAGATTCTTCTTTCCGTGTTTTGGATGGGGAGGGGGCTTTTGAAGGGCAGGGATCCAACAGGATCTGTGCTTGCAAAGCTCTCTCCATTCCCAGCTCGGGCAGGGAGCCATTTCCTCCCCAGCTCGGAAGGGACACCTTTTGCAAGCAGATATAAGTAGCCAATCTGATCTCTGCTTTTCCTGCTTGGGGTAAAGACTCAAGTTGGGCAAAACTCCACTTGGGTGGCAACAGGGAATTTGGCAGCAAGCAGGGATGGTTTGGGCCACAGTGAGAGGCTCTGGGGGCTCCAGGTTGCCCACGTGAGTTACCAAAGAGCAAGCCTAACTAAGGAAGGATTGGCATGACTGTTGCAAAGGGCAGGCTTGCCCCTGTGGCTTTTTGTTCCTAACTAGTGTTAATCTTTTGATTGGGTGGGGCAAAATGTGTCCTTTGTTATGTCACTGTTGGATGGGAATTTTTACTTAATAATGTATTGGTTGTTATTGTTGCTTGTTTGCTTTTTGTTTGTTTTTAACTCTGATGTATTTTTGGTGTTATGGTTAGTAGATGCTTTCAAGCATTGTTAAGTTGCTTTGAGACAAAATGTTTTGTAGGAAGTGACAAATTGATGGTGATGATGATGCCCTTCTCATCCAATGTGGGGGCTGTCAGGCAGGGGCACAGACTCATAGATGAAAATTTGCATTAAATTTGCATATGGTAATTTAAATCTCACAAAAGATGAGCTACCTAATATCCCAACCAAATCACCCCACATAAATTATTAAATTATCCCCTCCCAAAAAACAATTAAAATCTTACCCAGTAATCCAGATCACCCACCGATTCAATTTCCCCCAAATTCATTACCCCCACATAAACACTTAGAAAAAGATTTGGGGCCCGTGCCTCTGCCAACGCCCCTGGGGTCGTGCACCAGCAGGGGTCTGTTCTCAGGTCTTAGGTGCTCAGCGAAGGGCCTGGTCCAAACAAGGAAGGGGGCGGACAGAGTAAGCAGACCAGGGTCTGTGGGGCCAAAGGCAGACGTAGCTGGGCTGAGGGTTATGTTCCAGAGCAGACAAAAAGGCAAGACAAGACACCCTTTGTGGCTAATGGACCTTTCAAGCCTTTCATGGCTTGGGACCAGGGTGCCAAAAGGGCTGCCGGTCTCCACATATGCTGGCCCATATGCCAAGATCTTCATCAGAGGCCCTGTCTGTGGGTTTGCTGACCATCTGCGGTATGTTGGGTGGCTCCATATCAGTGGGACAATGGAATCTGCTCCAGGTTTTAGTCTAAACTTTCAAGGAGCTGTTCAAGGTGCTTTCAGCTCCATGACAGTGAGTAGTAGAATCCACTCCAGATTTTAGTTTGAACTTCCAAGGTGCTGAAAGCACCTTGGACTGCTCCTTGAAAGGTCGGACTCAAACCCAGAGTGGATTTAGCTGCCCCACTGACATGGAGCCACGAGCTGCCGCTGCCACCTATGCAGCCACTGGCCCCCGATTGTGGAATGCTCTTTCCAGGAAGGCTCATGCAATGCCAACTGTCAGCGGAGGCTGGTCCCTTAGGGCAAATGGGGCATTGCCCCACCAGCTTCAGCCAGCCCCCACCTGCCTACTTTCTTACTTACCGTCAGTCCAGGGGGGAGGCCCTGCCTGCCAGCATCCTTAGTCTCAGTATTGTTTAATGCTCATTAAATAGCTATTGAGGGCGGGCTCTAATGTCAGTCCTGGTCAGAGGAGACCCACGGAAATGAATGGATATGGCTAACGTAGGGCCATTCATTTCAGGGGGGTCTGCTCTGAGTAGAACTTAGCTGGGCACAACTCTGTGTAAATAAATAATATAATATAATTGTGCAACAGGTTGGTCAGACAAAGGAATCAAGCAGTGGCTACTTCGAGCCAGCCAGGCCCCTATTGGCTGTCCAGGTCACATGATTTGGCTGGACCAAAGAGCAGCAGTATCATCTCTGGCCACTGTCTGGGAGGCATAAGGGGCAGCAGACATTGGTCCCGTGATCCCCCTCTACCCAAGAGCTGCCCGGTGTCTTCTGCTATGTTTCTTTGCTCCTATAAAGGGGCAGGGCAGTTACACACCTAGCCAATCAGAGGCCTAGGAAAGGAGAAGGCTATGAAGGCTGGTCTGTTAGGGCAAAGGGGACCCTGCCCCACCATCCTCCGGCTGCCCTCAGCCAGTCCCCACTTGGCTGCCTTCTTACTTACAAGCAGTCCAAGGGACGGCCCCACCTGCCATGGGCTCTGGCCGTGCCCACTGTTGGTCTTCCTGCCTTCCGCCCTTCCAGTCCCAGTAGGCACCCTTCACCACTGGGAGAAGGCAACAGGCCGAAGGAAGAAGTCGGAAGCAGGACATAAGGGCTGGAAGAGGGAATGTCCCAAATGAATGAGGGGAACAGAAGGCTGGGTGGGGTGAGTTTGAGAGGGGCCCCAACAAAGAGCCAAAACACAGCTGGCCAAGAACTGTGGAAATGAAGAAGGTCAGAGGTCACATATCAGCTTGAAGCTGTCATCGAAACAGCCTAGTGGCAAATTCAGAAGTGTAGGGCCCCTTCATGATAGTCAGGCCACACCTCCTCGCTGCTTGCTTGCTTGCTCCATCATTGTCACCACACTTTCAGTCCTTCCCATGCACGCCTTCTCCCACAACAACAGACATCCCTAGGAGCCCTAGGAGTGTGTTTGCTGCTGAGAAGAGTCTTCTCAGTGGCTGTCTTATCTTCTTTCGCTCTGATTGGCTCCAATCAGCAAGAAAGGAGAAGGAAGCATGTTAGAAGATTCTTCTCGGTGGCTAACATACTTCCCTTTCATGCTGATTGGCTCGTAGGACCAGGGGTGTAGTCGTCCGGGGTCTCGGGGGGTCTTAGACCTCTTACATTTTTGGGAGCGGAGTCCCAGCAGGGCCCCTATGTCTCCAGCATCCTATGAGACAATCAGTATGAAAGGGGAGTGTGTTAGCCACTGAGAAGAGTCTTCTACCATGCTTCCTTGTCCTTTCCTGCTGATTGGAGCCAATTGGAGCCAAAGGAGTTGAGTCAGCCACTGAGAAAAGTAGCTAACGTTCTCCCCTTTCATGCTGATTGGCTCCTAGAGATGTCTGTTGTTGGGGGGAGAAGGCATTAACAAGGATCTCATTCTCAACCCAGCAGCAAAGAAGAAAGGGTTGAAGGGAGCAGGGCTGAGATTATCATGAAGGGACCTTGCACTTCTGAATTTGCCACTGCACTACTGCATAGGATGCTGGAGACATAGGGACACTCCTGAGACTCTGCTCCCCAAAAGGTAAAGGGCTAAGACCACCCGAGACCCCAGACGACTACAGCGCTGCGTCTAATGCAAGGGCTGCTCACATCAACGCCCTTGATGAGCCTTGAATTGGACCTCTGCTTGGTGCTGCTGCCTCCCACCCCAGAGAGATTTGAGCGAGCTCTGGCAATTGCAGGGCGTTTGCGGCGCCTCGAAGGAGAGGAACAGGGAGTCCCAAGGAGCACCATTCAGGGTGCGGAACATTTGGCCGAGCATCTGGGGATGGCATGGGGGGCGTGTTCCCTCCCCCCTCCCTCCAAGACAACACGAAGGGCCCCAGCTCTGTTTGTGTGATCAACTCACTCAGATGCTAAGTACCGCTGAAATCCTTTTCTCGCTGGAACCAAACAAAGTTTGTCATGCCAAGACACCAATACAATTTTAATAAGGAATATAACGCTGTTGGCTTTTATTTGTGATCAGTGAAATGTCCACCAGATGGTGGACATACATATAGAAATGCAGCAGCCATGATGGGCTGAGCTGAGTGGCTGGGTGCATGCCAGCTCACTCTTCTCTACCCAGCTGGTTTTTCCTCGCCCTCTTGTCTCTTGGCCCCCTTTCTCTCTCTCCCTCTCTCATTCCACTGAGGGGGGGGAGTGTTGTCTGCCATTTCATCTGTTGCTTTCAGTTCTAACAAGTTCTGCAGTCTTTGCTTCTGTCCTTATTTGCTTAGGATGTTAGTTGCTGGAATGCAGACAAATGCAAATAGGCCTGAGATGAGGCTAGTGATTCGTGCAGTGGTTGGCCGTGTCACGGAGCTGGGAGAAGAAGTGCTATTTCCCTATGCAATTTCTTGGGGGGAGGTATGATTTATTTTTTAAGGAGGGTGGAAGGTTTCAGGTTCCCCAAAATGCAGGCCGTGAACTCCCCCTCCCCTTCGGCGCTCTGAATAAGGATTTCCAAAGCTGCTACTCCTCCCCTTGTCAGCAAAGGGATTCAGGAGGCATTTGATGTATGGACAGACAGACTCACAGAAACAGAGGATAAATGACACAGGTGGAGATGCTCACGGTACTTAACTATTTCATGTTCATCTGTTCATGTACATTTAGCTCCCAGGAAGAGGGGGACAGCCTTTTAGAGACGGTGCTTGTCTTTTGAAGCAGTATAAAAAGAGTGAGACGACTAATGGTGACAGTTTAGGGACTGGGGATATATTTTGCCCTAAGAGGAGTCAAAGCAGGACGTAAAGCAGGACTACAGCTGAACATCAAGAAGACTAAAGTAATGACAACAGAAGATTTATGTAACTTTAAAGTTGACAATGAGGATATGGAAAATGATTTTAATTTTGTTATAAGTTGTTTGTTAGAATGTTAAAAAAGAAATAGATGCCCACATCACCCTGAGAGAAATGTCTTGAAGTAGCTCTTGTAGAAAAGCCTGTAGCATCAGGGAAGATGTGTGTCAAGGTCGCTTAACTCGCTTAGACATCGCATTCCTATGTTAGAGAAATGCCGCTTACAGCCCCACCAACGCCCTGACCTGAAGAAGAGAAAAACAACACCCTATAAGGAAAATGGAAACTTAACAGGGGTCTTCCATGAGGGGAGAACGAAACTACACGTATGGGATTTCTTGTAAATGGGCTGATTTCTGGGAAATGGGCAGGGGCATATGCTGTACTTTCTATACGTAACTTTCCTGGGAGTAAAAAGGCTGGCTGTGCCCAGCCCAGGCAGAACTGGCCTGGCTATTTCTCCTCTTGCAAGAGTACTAATAAACTTGGCATATTTTACCTACTTGTTTCGTAGTTCCTGGGTTTATTGGAACCTTGTGATCTGGGAGCGTGCCTAAGCCTATCAATATTCCAAAATATTGAGGCGTTATTGTTTAATTGATAACAAGGACATGGAACTTGTCAAGGATTATCAATACCTCTGCACAATCATTAACCAAAATGGAGACAATAGTCAAGAAATCAGAAGAAGGCTAGGACTGGGGAGGGCAGCTATGAGAGAACTAGAAAAGGTCCTCAAATGCAAAGATGTATCACTGAACACCAAAGTCAGGATCATTCAGACCATGGTATTCCCGATTTCTATGTATGGATGTGAAAGTTGGACAGTGAAAAAGGCGGATAAGAGAAAAATCAACTCATTTGAAATGTGGTGTTGGAGGAGAGCTTTGCGCATACCATGGACTGTGAGAAAGACAAATAATTGGGTGTTAGAACAAATTAAACCAGAACTGTCACTAGAAGCTAAAATGATGAAACTGAGGTTATCATACTTTGGGCACATCATGAGAAGACATGATTCACTAGAAAAGACAATAATGCTGGGAAAAACAGCAGGGAGTAGAAAAAGAGGAAGGCCAAACAAGAGATGGATTGATTCCATAAAGGAAGCGACGGACCTGGACTTGCAAGATCTGAACAAGGTAGTTCACAACAGATGCTGTTGGAGATCGCTGATTCATAGGGTCGCCATAAGTCGTAGTCGACTTGAAGGCACATAACAACAACAATGGTTCAACATTTCAGCAATTACGGACATGGTTTAGAGGACCTTAAATTTTGTTGCAAGGATCACGGTTACATCATAAACTTCAGGAAAGAGAATGATTCACTCTTTCATTTTCAAGTCAGGGGCTTGAATGAAGATATCCACTGGACTGTGTTACTGTACAGTTTCCCTCTTCAGAGTAGTGACTACAAAGGATCATTGGCAAATGTTCATTCTGAACAGCTATGTTTTTCTAAATTGTCCAGGTTGGTTAACAATATCTTCCCCCTTCGAAGAGTTCCTATGGGGGAGAGTATATTAAAGCAGAAGAAAGTAAGTTATAGCAGGATCCAGGTAAAAGTCTAAGCATCTGTGAGATATCTCTTTAAGAGTGACTAAGACTATTGTCTCATTTTGGTTAATGACTGTGCCAAGGTATTGATAATCCCTGACAAGTTCAATGTCCTGAATGTCAACTTTAAAGTTACATAAATCTTCTGTTATTACTTTAGTCTTTTTGACGTTCAGTTGTAGTCCTGCTTTTGTGCTTTCCTCTTTAACTTTCATCAGCGTTCCTTTCAAACCATTACTGGTTTCTGCTAAGAGTATGGTATCATCTGCATATCTAAAATTACTGATATTTCTCCCTCCAATTTTCACACCTCCTTCATCTTGGTCCAATCCTGCTTTCCATATGATATGTTCTGCGTATAGATTAAACAAATAGGGTGATAAAATACACCGCTGTCTCACACCCTTTCCGATGGGGAACCAGTTTTGCAATGCAGTTCTCAAGATGAGTACTGCACATACTAGAGTACTGTGTGCATAAAAATGCATATATTAGTGAAAATCATATAAAATTGGGGGAAATTGCTTTGCAAAAATGTGTATGTTAGGCGACATTGCATACAAAAATGTGTATATTAGGAGAAGTTTATGCAGATGAATTTCTATGAGGTCTTTAAAAATAAATCACAAACTGGTGTGGAAAGGAGGAGGACTGTACCTGAGAGTGGAAAAATGACAAGCTCAGAGAAACCGAAAATGATCAGACCTGCCCATCCCTAGGAGAGCAACACCTGGCCATTGCCACCCGCCTGCCCCGTGCCCCCCAGCAGCCATGGTGATGCACGTAGTGAGGGAGCTCCGTTTGCCAAAGAGCCTCCTGCCCCAGTGCCAACCCCACGGAGCAGGAGGTGCAGCCCACTGCGTTACCCAGCTGTGAACTCCATCTCCCTGGAGCCTCTCCCTGGGCTCAGGGTGCAGGTGCGAAAGAAACAGGGGCGAGCAATGGAGGGAGTAGGAAAGAGAGCTTAAAATACGGCCTGGGGATCAAAGGGCAGGAACTGGGCGGGAAGGGTTTTGCTCACATCAGCTGGAGTCAGCGAGGGGGGAACAAGGCAGTGATGGAAGCATCCCCAGAGCTAGCAGTGAGCATGAGCTAGTAATAGGACGGCAGGGACAGACAGTCAACTAAAGTTGCAGCGGCTGTTAGAAACCCTTCATGGTGTTCCCAGCTGCAGCCAGAGCCCAGGGGATCCTATGATTCTGCCCCAGGGGTGCAGTTAGGTCATTTTAGCCTCTGGACTTAATTGGCTCGTCATTACTGTTATCATCGCCAGCTTTATTTAGAACCTGCCTTTTAGCTCCAAACACAAAAGGGCCAGTCCACTAAATATAGTCAATTGTCTACGATCACCTCTGCTCCCCATCCCCAGCTTAGAGATGGAGAATATTTCTGCCCAGTTCTTAGACCCCAAAGCACCACCGTAACCTTCACAGCTCCTAGACCAGCCTTTTCCAACTAGTGGGCCACCAGATGTTGTTGGACCACAACTCCCATCAGCCTCAGTCAGCATTGCCAATGGTCAGGAAAGATGGGAATTGTGGTCCAACATCTGGTGGCCCACTAGTTGGGAAACGCTGTCCTAGGCTAACCCCATGCTCCATCTCCCACTGGCTCGAACACGCAGGTCCTCCAGGCCCATTCATGAAGCCATTCATAAGGAGCGCCCTGGTGGATTCCACCACTGGCCCTTCTAGTCCAGCTCCTGTTCTCACCATGGATGACCAGATGTCTCTGGGAAGCCCATGCGCAGGACATGAGTGCAACAGTGCTCTGTCGACACGTGATTCCCAGCAAGGAGCATTCAGAGGCATATGGCTGCTGACAGCAGAGGGACAGCGTAGCCATCATGTCATGGATAGTAGACCCTTCATGAATTTGTCGGATCATCTTGCAAAGCCATCCAGGTTGGGAGTGGGATAGGGAGCCTCAGTTCCAGGCTCAAGTGTGGCCTTCCAGACCTCTCTCTCTCTCTGTGGCCCTCAGGAATGTCCCCAGACCACACCCCTCACTGGCCCTGCATCACACTGGAGAGTATTTGCCTAACTGGATGATGTCCTTCAACTCTGATCATGCTTTTTGCTTGGATGGATGGATGGATGGAGGACAGAGAGAGGCGTGTGAGTGTCTGTAGTAACTACTAGCCCTCTGTAGAAAGGAAAAATTCACACAAATTGCTCTGCCTGCCCATTACTGGCATGTCGCTCCTTGGAACAAGGGAATGTGGCCCCTTGGGCTGACGTTGGTTCTCCAGGCCTGTCGTTCAGGATGGTATCCTTCCATAAACCTGTATTTTCTGTTAGTATACCTATTCCATTTCTTGGATCTGCCTTCATAAGATTTTAATAAGGGCAACAGGTCTGCGCTACACCTTACACTCCGGAATCAACAGTGGGGCAGGAAGTGTGCAAACCCACTTCCGGACAGCAGGGGCAGCGTTGTGCCACCTGTGGTCCCGTCTCTATCGAGCAAGCAGATGGGTAGCTGAAAAGGATGCAGTTGTAATGGCAATTAGTACTAGCAGGGGGTGCTATTAAACCCTCCCCACATATCTAATATTCATCTGTTGCAGGCAGGCCTGTGGGAGGGGGATCGTGCAGCCTCAAGGGTCTGGCTCTTCAACCCCCTCCTTTCCATTTCCCTCTGTCACATCCCCAACCCCCACTTCATCCCAAGGCTGGCTGGCATTTTAAATTATGGCTTTAAGTGGCTTACAGGATTAGTGTTGGCTCTGCCGAGGAGAGCTGCCGACTCATATTTCCATCTTGTTAGGCTCTTATGAAAAATTAATTGTCCTGTATGTGGCTTTCTGGGCTGTCAAAGTCTGTGGGTAGGACTGACAGTGCAGACCTTTGGAGAGAGGCATCTGAATCCATCCCCAAGGCTGTTTGCAGTCCTTAAATTTCCATCAAAGAAAGCAGAAGGTGCTGTTCTTAGCCATCCCATGGCACCAAAAGGTCTGGCTCCAAGGCGGAGCATTGTCCCTTTAAATCCCCTGAAGCCTCACTTTTGGAACCAGGCCTGTTGCAGTCATCACCCTGCTGGTAGATATCAGGACCCCTATTGAGCTTTTCAGGCAGCCTGAATGAGACTAGTAGGACAACCTTGGGTGTCTAGAAGAGTCCTTCATTATTCAACTAAGTTTGGATCCATGTAGTCCTGCATGTTGCTTTCTGCAGATGCCTCCAAAGAGCTGATATGTAGGCAATAACTCTCTCCTATTGTTTTTCTCTAATATCTCATACTCTGAGGTAGACTGCCCTTGAAGAAGGATCCATTTAGAGGCCATGCCTAATAACCATTCATAGCCTCCTCCTCCATGGATTCTCAAGTCCCCATCTGTGCTGGTGATGGGCCATCATGTGGCAGTGAATTGTGCCTTGTGTGAAGAAATACTTCTGTTGGTCTGCCTCAGCCTCTGTTGGAGAATTCCATGGTCTAGCACAGTGAGACAAAGAGAAAACATCTCTATTCATTCTTTCCATGTCATGCGTAATGGACGCGACAATGGACTGGATGAGAACTAACAAACTGAGACTCAATCCTGATAAGACTGAGATGCTGTTGGTGGATGGTTTTTCCAATCAGATGGTGGATACATATCTTGTCCTGGATGGGGTTACACTCCCCCTAAAGGAACAGGTTCGTAGTCTGGGAGTCGTTCTAGACTCTTCCCTGTCACTTGAGGCTCATGTAGCCTCGGTGGCACGGAATGCGTTCTACCAACTTCGATTGGTAGCCCAGCTACGTCCCTACCTGAGTAAGGAGGATCTTACATCAGTAGTACATGCTCTGGTAACCTCACGTTTGGATTACTGTAATGTGCTCTACGTAGGGCTACCTCTGAAGACGGTTCGGAAGCTACAGCTGGTGCAAAATGCGGCGGCCAGACTGCTAACAAGAACGAAGCGGTCTGACCATATAACACCTGTTTTGGCCCGCTTGCACTGGCTTCCAATACGCTTCCGGGCCAAATTCAAAGTGTTGGTATTAACCTATAAAGCCTTATACGGTGCGGGACCTCGATATCTGTCGGAACGCCTCTCCCGCTATGAACCGGCTCGTACACTACGGTCTGCTACGAAGGCCCTCCTCCGGGTCCCGACTCATAGAGAGGCCCGGAGGGCAGTGACAAGATCAAGGGCCTTCTCAGTGGTGGCTCCCGAACTATGGAATAGTCTCCCCGAGGAAGTTCGCCTGGCGCCGACACTATCATCCTTTCGGTGCCAGGTTAAAACCTTTCTCTACTCCGAGGCATTTTAATTTTTTGTTAATGATTGTAATGTTTGTAATTTGATTTTAGCCTTTGCTGTTTTTAGATTGTGAAATTTGATTTTAGACTGATGTTTTTGTATTATATTGTATTTTATTGTATCTATGTTCACCGCCCTGAGAGCTATTGCTAGTCGGGCGGTATATAAGTTTTAAAAATAAATAAATAAATAAAAATAAATCTCTCTCATGACTTCCCATGCCTCCCCCCACCAGTCAACTATTTCCCCATTTTTGAATGATCTATTATGATAAAAAGAATCCCTTCAGAGAGAAAACTACAAAACAAAGGGCTGGGCAGTCATCTTTCTCCTTGATATGCTACTTTTTTACTTGCAGGGAGAGGGAAGAAACATTAAAAATGTGACCCTCTTCTGGGGTCCAAAGTGGCAGAGTCCTCAGTTTACCAGTTTAGGATTCTATCCCTTCCTTCCGTTGCATGTGTAGATGGAAAGGGGCCTAGTAGTGCCACAGTGGGACTCACTAAAGGCAGCAGGGTGGAGCTTTGAGAGCCCATTTGTATCAGGGATACTGCAGTAGTGGATTACCTGAAGCAGCAGGGGGTTAGACTAGATGGCATTTGAGGTGCCCCTTCCAATTCTAAGATCCTGATTGCACTCTTGCCTTGGCTGAGCTGTGGATCATTTGCTCGGAAAAGGCTTGCCTCCTGCTGCTTCCTGGGTAATATTCATGCGTCTCTGGATTTCTCCTGAGCACCTTATTGACAGGCTGACAAAACTGGAGGCACTTTACTCTTGGGCTGGGAGGAAAAGAAGGGAGGTGGGGGAGGGAAAAGGATGATGTGCTGTGCAGGTATGCAAGCAAAAGCCAGAAAACAGCCAGTGGTGGAGGGGGGGCACCACCCTCATTTTTATTCATTGAACCTCACTATTAACGAGCCATCTCAGGCCATTTCTCTTTGGGGCTTTGGCGGTCAGATTGACACACTCAATTGGCAGGTGACGGTTGCAAGCAATTTGACAGAACACTCCGGAGTTGGGGCAGAGATGGCTTTTCAGAGAGAGAGAGAGAGAGAGAGAGAGGCAGCTGAATGACTGATCCCAGAAACTCTTATTACTCCATCAAAATGAGCTGAATTTCCACCTTCCTAGCCAAAAAAGAAAGGGAGAAGGGAAAATGAGAGAGAAAGAGAGAGAGAGAGGGAGAGAGAGAGAGAGAGGCTGAGGCTATTTTGGATTCAAACCATTGTGTGCAGAGAAAAGTGCCGGAACACAAAATCTTTCTCTCTTGCACACCAAGCAGATGACAATTCCCCCCCCCCCACGCTCAACTGGAGAGCTTTCCATTTCCTTGGCTGTCTCCTTGTTCCCCAACATACTAATGGATCTAAGCAGGGCTGGCTCCTGTTTCCAGCACATATGCGCAAACACCCCTCCGCTGGAGCTCAGCTTGGAGCTGCCCTTCACAGCAGGGCTGGGGGTCTGAGATGTTGTGCTTTGTCTCCCCCCTGTCTGGAACACCAAGCCAAATGAGGGGCATGATACGGCTGGGAGGATGGCTGGCTGCTGACCCATAACTGCCCCAGACCTACAGCATCGGCCTGACCTTTGCAGACCTTTAGCTTCACAGTGACTCTCTTCCCTTCCTCGGTTTGCTTATCTCCACCCAATGAAGCCCGAAATCGAATGACAAACCCCGGACTCCTCTCTCAGGCAGTAACTGAGTGACATATCTACACACTGTACTTTTAAAGCACGTGGCTTCCCCCAAAGAATCCTGGGAACTGGGTGCTGGGATTTGCAGCTCTGTGAGGGCAAAGTGCAGTTCCTAGGAATCTTTGGCGGAAGCCATGTTCCTTTAAATGTCTTCTAAATGTATGGTGTGGATGTGACCACAATAAGTGGAAAAATAAACCCTTTGCTGGAACCCAAGCTTTTAGCCTTCCCTTCAGTTCAGTCCTGGTAAGAGAACTGTGGAATCAGGACATACAGCTCCCCCCGCCTTTCTGACTCCCAACTCCCCTTCAAGAGAACCCAGGAGTCCTACCTCTAGCCCAGGATGGAGACCCTGATGCACTCCAGATAGTGCTTTTGTTTGCCACCCTGGGCTCCTGCTGGGAGGAAGGGCAGGATAGAAATCAAATAATAAATAAATAATAAATAAAATGAAAACTGTCATCATTCCTGACCATTAGGCATGCTGGTTGCTGCTTGGAGTTGGAGTCAAGCAACTTCTGGGGGGGGCACTGGTGCTCCCCATCCCTGAGAACTCTCCTCGGTTAAACAGCACTGCCTCTGGCAGACACAAAAATCTTTCTCCCGCCTCCTCCCCCCACCCAGTTGCTGGGCAGATTTAGAACGGGAGGAATTTAGCATCATTTCTGCAGCTTTCTGCTTCAGACTTCTCTCTCTCTCTCTCTCTCCAAGCAGAAGCAGATCACTCTCCAGCAAGAGCTAAACCACAAAGCATCGAAAGGAGGATTGCTCTTATATTGCAGAGAAGGAAGGAAGGTGTAGGTGAGCTTCTTGCTGGAGAGACCCACTGCTAAATGGGAATGCAAAAGACCACCACCCCATACCCATCAGGGCACTGCTTCATTTTTAAAGTGGTCAGGGCTGCAGCCACACACACACACACACACACACACACACACACACACACACACACACACACACACACACCCCTTTTAGATATATGCCAGTCAACTTCTCTGGATTTTCACCTTTAATTGTTTTTTTGGGGGGGGGAGTCTCTAGTCAAGGAATAATTAAACTTTTTTGGCTCAAGGGCCATATTCACTGTTCTAGGGGGCCGCATGCCTATGGTGGGTGTGGTCACCCTGCACTTTTGGAAACATGTAAACAGGCACACAGACCCCACCCCAAATCCCAGTTGATCTGTGCAGATCAGTTGAGGAGGAAGGGTTATGACCCCCCCTTTTTCCTCATCAAATGATGGATGTGGTGACTGTGGAGGGAGCGATTTGCCTCTGCATCAGGGTGTTGAGCTGGGAGGAGAGGTTTAAACACATCTGCCTGCCCCAGTGCCATGTCTACTTTAATTTGTTTTCTTTTTGCCAGTGCTTCCAAAATCAGTGGGGTCTTGAGATGGCAGGGGGGGAATTGCTGGGGGAGGGGGCTGCATCAGGCCTCCCAGGCTAGGAGTTATAGCCACCCCTGCTCTAGGGCATTAATTTAAGGAGAGAAAATGAAAAAATGTGCAGGCCGCATTCCGCCCTGTTGCTCAGCAAGGATTAAAAACCTCCCAGTCTGATCTCAGGATTTTGTATGGTGCATTAGAGCATTCAAAGCATTTTGCATGCATGTTCAGAGAGCCAGTGTGGCGTAGTGGTTAAGGTGTTGGACTCCAACCTGCGAGACCAGGGTTTGGGTCCCCACATAGCCATGAAGCTCACTGGGTGACCTTGGGCCAGTCACTGCCTCTCAGCCTCATGAAAACCCTCTTCATAGGGTCGCCATAAGTCGGAATGGACTTGAAGGCAGTACACATGCATGTTCTCTCCCTCCTTCTTTGTGCCCTGGCCAAGAAGTCCTGGCTTGTTTGACCGCTTGTGGTTCATGGCCACAAGATGTAGGGAAGACCACCAACATGGACAGTTTTAAAAGGGGACCCAGCAGATTCCTGGAGGAACAGGCTGTCACCGGTGATCACTACAGCTAAATGCTGTCTCCAGGATCAAAGGCAGCCTGTCCCTGACCACCAGTCACTGGGGAACTACCACAAGAGAGGGTTCTTGCGCTCAGGTCCTGGTTGTGGGCCGAGAACATAAGGAGAGCCCTGCTCAATCAGGCCAGTGGCCCATCTAGTCCAGCATCCTGTTCTCACAGTGGCCGACCAGATGCCTGTTGGAAATCCTCAAGCAGGGCCTCCTCCTGTGGTTCCAGCAACTGGTCATTCAGAAGTGGAAGCAGAACATAGCCATCATGGCTAGTAGCCATTAGTAGCCTTATGCTCCATGGATTTGTCTCATCCTCTTTTAAAGCCATCCAAGTAGGTGGCCATCCCTGCCTCTTGTGGGAGCAAATTCCGGAGTTTAACTCTGCCCTGCATGAAGAAGTCCTTTCTTTTCTCTGTCCTGAACCTCCCAACATTCAGCTTCATTGGATGTCCGCAGGTTCTAGCGT
The DNA here is from genome assembly GCF_030035675.1 of Rhineura floridana. Lineage (NCBI taxonomy): Eukaryota > Metazoa > Chordata > Lepidosauria > Squamata > Rhineuridae > Rhineura > Rhineura floridana. The sequence continues at coordinate 37,302,334 of NC_084494.1, forward strand.
TACAAGAGAGGGAGGAAAACTTTTCTCTATCCACCTTTTCCATGCCCTACGTAAATTTAAACACCTCTGTCATGTTAACTCTTACTCACCTTTCCTCTAAACCAAAAAGCCCCAAATGCCGTAACTTTCCCTCGTAGGCATCTAGTTGGCCCCTGCAGGAAGCAGCTGGTCCAGAGAGAATTTTGGTCTGATCCTGCCTGGACTCTCCTTATGCAGTTGCACTGGGTTGCAGTTCTCTTTCAGCCTGAACTTTATGTCCTAAACATGATGAAGAGGATGTGGATGAGGATGGATTGACTTACAAAGTTTGTGTAAGGATGACTAAGTAAAAGTCTGTGAACCGTTCTGAACGCTCTCTATAAATAAAGTCTGGGATGTTAATCATTATTCGTTTTCAGGCTCGGCTGTTGATCCTGTCTGGCACCTGTTCAGCATCTTTAGAGCTGTTGGTGCTCAATCTGCATCTGGGAGCCGCTGCCCATCACAGTGATGCCAGGGTGCCAAGTTGCTCTTTCCTTTCATTTGCATTGTGCAGGGACAACAGCATTCTGGTCACCGCAGCTGCGACAAGCAGGGAAGGATGCTTTGGCCGCAGGCCTTTCAGGCCAGCATGCACGGGTCCATCGCTCCTGCAGAAGGTCCCCAGTTCAGTCCCCAGTTGAAAAGGGCCAGGGGTGAGGGGTTGGGAAAGACCCCCGACAGAGCCAGTGCCAGCCAGAGTCCTTTTGCCTGGCTGGAATGTCTCCTGGAAATGTGATGATGTCTGTTCCAGGTCTGGATGGAAGATGGAGGGGTGTGTAGAAACCTCTGGCCTTTCAGTGGCCCATTAGCCTGAGCCAACTGGAGCGGGAGGGAGGCACCAGGTCCAGGCAGGCTGGTGTAAAAAAATACACACTGAAGTGGCCCTTTTCCATAGACATCAGGCATGGGTCTGTGCTGTTCCCAGGAGGCTTGTTTGTTTGTGCAAACAGCACTCCCCAGGCCACGAACCCTCCCCCCTTACCTTGTTAACTATTCTACCCACTGGACCATTCCCTGCTTCTGACGACCAGTTCACATTTGCAATTGATGACAACAATGCCTTCCTTCAGGCAGTCCTAATTTTCCCAGTTAATAAACTCTCCTAAACCTCCTGCAATTTTCTTCTTCTTCTTTGCTTAATGAAAGGAAAGACTAAAAAGGATCAGAATCTTGCTTGCTGAATGGCCGGATTGGAAGCCCAGCAACCCTTAAACGCTGTGATCAAAAGCACACAAAGGGGTGGAGAGAGTGCTCGCTCCACTTTATCTGTGCCACGCATGTTTATGGTACCCTATTAAGATGTTGTCCAGAGGATATAGTGCGAATGTGAGAGGAGGGCTGGGTCTGAATCTCAGCACTTTCAGAGACCCATCAAGGGGCCTTGGATATCTTGCTCTCTTTCAGTCTCAGGGGAATGGTTTTTATTACCAAGGTGATGAGGGCATACCAGATAAAGACCATAAAGGCAGTGTTTATTTTATGACGGTGGTGATGATCTTATTGCTAGCAAAAGGCGCATCATGAGGAAGGGCTGTAGCTCACTGGAAGAGCATCAGCTTGATGTTCAAAAGGTCACTGTTCATTCCCCGACATCTCCAAACAATATTTCCCTGCCAGTCAGTGCAGGAAACAGGACAGTGGTCTGACTCCGGAGATAGGAGCGTGCCACGTTCCTGTTAGGCAAACTCCGTCACTTACCTTGGTATAATGTAAGTGGGACACTCAGGGACAGCATTGGGGGGATAGCTAGTGACAGTCACTCTTGCCGATAGCCCAGGCAGAGTGGGGAATTAATGGGAGATATAGTAGCTATCAGTGGCCACAAGCCATTGGCTATGTCCTGCCTCCCTTGCCATTGCTGGGAATCCCAGATGGAGAGAAGCCTTGCTTGTGGGCTTCCCATCAGGGCATCTGATTGGCCAATGTGAGCGCAGGATGCTGGACTAGATGGCCCCTTTGGCCTGATCCAGCAGCCAGGCTCTTCTGATGTTCAGAGAATCAAACTTAAAGATTCCTTTATTGCTGCCACTTTCCCACAAGATTGCACTCCAAGCAACTCCCAGCATATAAAATGACCGTCGCTGCATATGACAGTTCAAAAACATAGCATGAATCGTTACAACTGCAATAACCATCACGCCCAAATACAACTTAAGAAGCTCCATCCATACAACTTTGAACAAAACAATTAAATTTGCTCAAGCCAACAGATTTTAAAGTGATGAGGGAGAAATAATAAAGGCTAACACACAACATGAGGCCAAAGAGATTTATTTATTTATTATTAAATTCATGTCCTGCCCTTCCTCCCAGGAGGGCGGCAAACAAAAACACTAAAAGCATCTTAAAAACAAGAGACTTTAAAACATATTTTCCAAACCTTCTCTCCACACCCCCCCCATGTTTTCCAGGTAGCAGATTTTATCAGACTCTGCTCCAAGGAGGAGAGGCAGAAATGCTCAGACCCTTGACGTCAGTACCACTTCTGCAAGCACGCCTCACTCCTATTTGCATGGCTCCAACCTCCCTTCCATTTCTTGGACACTCTCAAGTGTGACCAAGAGGCAGAAATTACACACACACACCTGCTATATCCCCCCTTCCAAGCTAGATTAACCAAAAGGCACATCCAGGGGTGGGGGTGACTGCTGCCAAGGGCTCCTCCAGACCACCTACTTATTGAGCATTCATCCCCTTTTGCTTGCACAAAGCTTACAAGGAGGTTGGTTTCTTTCCAGACTTTACTGACCGTTCATTCTGATTTGTTTATGGGGAGCTTATGTTATAATGAGCATTCATCCTGCATTCATCCCAATTGGCTGGTGTGCAGGTTATATGTCTTCCTGTTCATCTATCATTTATGCCACACCTTTCAATGTATTGTTTCCCTGTCAGTTTCCTAAGTGCAAAAAGTCAATTTCTTTTTTAAAGATGTTGCACTAGGGCAATAGAGTACTTTGTTGTTGTTATGTGCCTTCAAGTCAATTATGGCTCATGGCGACCCTATGAATCAGTGACCTCCAATAGCATCTGTCAAGAACCACCCTGTTCAGATCTTGTAAGTTCAGGTCTGTGGCTTCCTTTATGGAATCAATCCATCTCTTGTTTGGCCTTCCTCTTTTTCTACTCCCTTCTGTTTTTCCCAGCATTATTGTCTTTTCTAGTGAATCGTGTCTTCTCATTATGTGTCTAAAGTATGATAACCTCAGTTTCATCATTTTACCTTCTAGTCCACTTTAATTGCACAAACCTAAATTTCTTTTATGTGCTTGAATCCCTCCTGCAAAATACTGGCAGTCTGGCAATGACCTAATTCCTTTGACTCTCTTTGTCCTTCCGAAGGGTTGTGAAAGCTTCATCTGATTGCTGTAGTTATCACTTTGTCCTGCAGGGGGTGCTGTGGTGGGAGTCTAAGTATCAGAGAAAGTGCTTTACTACTCCAGCTTAACCCCTGAGTGTTGGCAGCGGGGGAAAGAGGAGCTCTGGCTGCACCAATTCCCATCTCTAGTCCACCGGTGCGTGCCAGATGCTATAACGATACAAGCAGTTGGTGCAAGACTCCTGTCTCCTGCAATCCCACTTTTCTCCAGCAGGGGTCACTGCCAACTTCACTTTGCCGTTTTTAATTGTCGCTCTAATTCTCCCCCGCTGCCCCTATGATTAAAAAAAAAAGTATCATACTTTTTTTTAAAAAAGTATCAAATTGCTGTCACCCAGTCAGCCAGCTGCTGCTAATGACCCACCATTAAACAGGAGAAATCCTCACCTTTTTTTTTCCATGGAAAGAGTTGGGAAGAAGAGAGGTTGATTCACAGTTGCTGGAAACGTGACCTTTTTTCAGCATTGTGTTATGTTTGGTTTCTCAGCACCAACAAAATTCTCCCAGTTGTTTGTTTTTGCCCATTAGTAGCCCCGGGCAGGACCTAACTGGGCAGAGAACCACGCAGTTGCTGGGGAGGAACTGGCACGTGAGGGTTCTCTTAAAAGCAGGGATCAGGAACCTCAGGCTGGGGAGGGGCAAAGGTGGCCCTCCAGACTGCTTTATCTGGCCCTTGGACTCTCGCAATGCCACACGCCCTCCCCTAGGCCACTCCCCTCACTGGTCCTGCTTTGCACCATGAGCATTTTTTCCTGGCTGGAATGTGTCACTGACAATGCCTCTTTCGTACCTGGTTAAAAGGAGGGGTGCGCGCACACGTAGAAACTATCCTACTGTATAAATGTAAAATTCATGTTTATTGCTGTGCTCACTTGGCATCTGGCCCCACTCAACACTGGTATGTGGCCCCCGAAAGGTTGCCTGGAAGGGGACGTGGCCCATGGGCTGAAAAGGGTTCCTCGCCCCTGCCTTAGAGCAGCCTGCCCCCACTGGATGTTCTCCAGACATTTTGGACGACAAGTCCCATCAGCCCCAGCCAGCAGAACTGCGATAGGTACTGTGTTCGGCCCTCAGCAGCCCCAGCATTGGGCCTGGTGGCTCTGGTGACAGCGAGGCAGCAGAATCCGCTCCAGGTTTTAGCCTGAACTTTCAAGGAGCTCTCCAGGGTGCTGAAATCAGTCTCCACTGCTATTGTCTTTTGCCACATCTCGGTGTCAGGCTCCCCAGAGGGCTGAGTCAGCATCCTGTGGTCTGTCTCCTGCAATCTCTACCTGCAGGGAGCAATTCCAGACGACCACCTGAAGATCAGCAGCTGGCAAAGGAGCCTTTGTTTGCACTGCATAGTCTGGGAGCCATGGAAGTTGAGAGGCGGGTCCTTTACCCCATTCTCCATCCTGAAAAAGTTCAGGAAAGAGTTGAAACAAACCCTCAATAAACAATAGGATCATGTAACATATCATTAACAACATAATTTGCAGAGAGAAGCAGTGTTCGTCTCTTGCAGCAAAACCAACAAAGAATTTTGCGGCACCTTAAAGACTTAATGCATCGGAGAGGAAAAGGATAGTAAACAGAGGGGGCAATGCAGAAAGCACAGAGATGGTGATAAATATGTAATTAACTGGTTATTCACAAAACAGTTATTGACCATACATTTGTAAGTGTATTATTGTTGTTGTTATATAATATTGCCCCAATTCATTCTTTAAGTTCAGTTACAGAACGTCCTGGGAAGCTGGTATTTGGCTGATAATGTTGAACCACAAAGTGAAACTCAAACCCTCTGGCCTCCCTGCCCCAACCCCAATATGCAGCCATCAGGTCTTCCCGTCTCTCCACCTTCATCCCCTGTTTGGCCCTGTCTGAGTGCCCCGCCCATCCTAGCTTCTGTTTGCCTCTGCTTCCTCCCTCCATCATTCATTGCCATCACCACCATTTGTTTGCACGCTGCCTTTCCATAGCAGCTATGCTCAAGGTGGCTCGCAACATTTTTTAAAAACTACCTAATTTTACCATTACAAAAATAAGACAAAATAAATTGTCAGACAAGAGTCATAAACAATAAACTAATGGAAACACCTCAATAAATATACAATTATGCAATCTCCACATACTTCACAGGAATGTCTAACCACAAAAATACAAAGCCATAGCCCCAATAACAGAAAAAGTGCATCTCCAAAATTAAATCTTGATCCCAAGAACATCCCCTAAAAACCTTCAACCCCAATAGGCTATGGATGTTCTGAGCAGCAGGTCCACACAGCGAGATGGTCTCTGGCCCCTCCAGCAGGTGCTGCTTTCGTAGCTGGAGAGAGGCTCGGCCCTGCCCTCCCAGGCCAGGTGGAGATTAGCCAGCAATGCAGGGAGTACGACTACTACTACTACTGCCAATCACTCGTGACTAAGATTGTCTTCCAAAATAAGGTTGGTTGGAAGGCGCCTGTGCGTAAATTTATTTTATGTGGGGAGATTGGCGCACAATGATCAACACACAATCTTGACAGAAAAAGGCTTTGATCCAATGGCATGGGTACCATGACGATTGGAAGTCTTTTATCTGCTGCAGCCTTCATCCGCCTTCACAGCTGTTGTAACGTACACATTGCTATTCTCCGCCCGTTCTGCCTTTGAGGACTTTCTTGGATCGTTCTTTGTCTGGTTCCTCTCCCTTGACCTTACCGCCATGGGTGACCCTGCTGTGAGTACATGACTCCCGACGGCATCACTCACAGGGTTCATTGGAACACGCAAGCCCCCTCACCACTACAAGGTGACAATCCATGCAGGGAGTAGGCCTTACAGGACTCACACAGGTCGGTGGTCATTCCTCCCTCTGACCCCATCCATCCTGTGGCGTCTGTATTTTCAAGAGAGATGGGCAATTGAAATGTGGTTAAGGAGGACGATCCAAAGTTCTTATGTTTCCTCTTTTTGAGAGCTCAAAGCAGTTGCTGTACCTCTTGGCATGCAGAAGATTCCACGTTCAATCCCCACCATCTTCAGTTAAAGGGATCTTAGCTCGCAGGTGTGGAGAAAGACCTTTCTCCTCTGGAGATGCTGCCGAGTCATGGCCAGTCAGAAAGGACTCTTTGGGGGACCAATCCGCAGTGGAGGTTGGTCCATTGGGCTGGATTGGGCACTGTCCCACCAACCTCAGTCTGCCCTCAGCCAGCCCTCATATGCCTGCCTCCTTACTTACAGCCAGCCCACAGAGTAGTGGCCTTACCTGTCCTGCCCACTTCTTCCTTCTTAGTCTCTGGACTGCCCCTTGTAGAACTCAGCAAGGAGGAGAATGGGGAGAAACCTAGAATGAGTTGGTTCCGCTTCTCATTGCCTCTGGCTCCACCCACTGTTGGTCTCCCCGCCTTCCACCCTACCACTAGCCACTGCTGGACCAATGGTCTGACTTGGATTAAGGCAGCTTCGTATAAATATTGGTGTTCATATAGACTTGTTTCTTCCATGTTCCAAAAACCCCAAACAGAGAGGAGATAGTCCAATCCAGTACACGTTTACTCAGAAAAATGTATGTCCAACTGAGTTCAGTGGGACGTGCAGCCTGATCCTGTGCAGAATTGGGGACTCCTCCTAAGACCCTTGGAATCCACTGGGTTTAGCATGTTTAACTATGCAGAAGATTGCAGCCTTACATCACTATCCTGTGCATGCTTATTTGGACTAAAACCAGCCGAACTTCATGGCACGCACTTCTGAGTAAAGGCATGCAAGATTTGGTTGCAACTTCTGAGTGAATTGATTAGCACTGCAGCCATAGTACACAACCCCCAGGGGACATTCTGTTGCGAGCTGGCTGGAGTTATTTTGCTGCCATCGGCAAAAATCAGTGGCACATCCATCCCCCAGCCAGATCGTGTTTCTCCCAGTGGTGCCTATTGTGTTTCTTCCTCAAAAGGAATTTCCACTTGCATTGTCTCTCCCTTGTTCCATAGAAGCGAACAAAGCAGAGGGAAAAGATTTGGCCACCAGCCCCTGCAGCTCTGTTGGCCTCGCTAGCCACTTGCATTGCCCCTTGCAACCTTCATGTAGCTTTTAAAGAAGCAATTTGCTTGTTTATTTTAATAATGAGACAGAACGCTGTTATTTACTCATTTAAAATATCTGTAACCCACTGTTTGGATCTCAGGTTCACATCTCAGCTGACATTAAAAGCAGGGCATAAAATAAGCAAGTTAATAAAAATGAGCCAGACCATTTTTTTAAAAAAACCACACATGCACTGCCTAGCAGGGGGTTAGACAGGCGATCTCTTACATCCGGGGCGGGTGACCTGTGCCCCTCCAAGAGGCTGTTAAGCTCCAGATGCTATCAGCCCCGGCATGCCACGGTCAGGGCTGATGGGGGCTAGTCCTCCTGCTCTACACATCACATGTTGGGCTGATGCCAGCACAGCAAAGCTGAATGTTCTTCCTAACAAAAGCTGAAAGGACACGCATGGCCATTTCACTGAGGCTTTTAGGTGTATGTCTATGCGTCATGTGTGAAGGCAACAAGTATGGCTCTCCTAGGGCTGCTCCTTAGAGAACTGTGGTCAGATGTCCACCTGGTGGTGCCTGGAGTTCACCTGGGTGTGCTTCATATATGAAGTAGCCTGGTGTAACTGTCACTATTTTCAGGTGGGATTCAATCACATTCTAGCAAATTCAGGTCATGTAATTATACTTGATTGGGAGGACCTCTTGTGCAATGACCTGCTTCACCAAAAGAACAGACTTTTTGCGGATCCTACTGCTTTGCTTCAGGGAACAGCACTGCACAGGCATCTTCTCCCTCCTCCAGCATTTCACAGGTAAAAATCCAGGCACCCTCTTGTCTCTCCCCTCATACCAGCCATCACGGCCCATGGCCTTCCTCCGCTGACACCCTGCTATTTACTTATCACCAAAAACTCTATTCTGTGGGCCAGTGCTGTATTCATTTATACTGCAATAGTCTTTCCTCCACTGATGTAAAAGCTCAACACAATAGTTCTTTTTAAAAAATAATAATAATAATAAATAGAGGTTAATTGTCCAATAGCCCCAGTTCGTAATATCACTCAGAAGCTATGGTGTGCGGAACAGCAGCTGTGCAATGCATGTTAGATTTCATATGTAGGACATTCAGGTTCATTCGGTAAAGAAAAGATGTCTCCCCCCTCCCCCACTGCAACATGCACACAGATTTATGTTTGGGAGCCCTGGAATGAGACGGCCCAGGGGCAGCGGGTCCCAGGTCGTTCCACCAGCCCCGGTTCTCCTGCCTTTCCCTCGTTTTCTAAACTTAAAAAATTGCTTGGCTTACAGATCAGCTTTCCCTGTGAACATCAGCCTAATTTGTAGCTCTACATATAGGAATACGGGGCCATAGAAAACTGCCTTGTGCCAAGTCAGACCATTGGTCCATTAAGCTCAGTATTGTCTACACTGACTGGCAGCGACTCTCCAGGATTTCAGACAGGGAGTCTCTCCAGGCCCTGTCTGGAGATGCCATTGGGGAGCTTCTGCATGCCAGGCAGGGGCTCTGCCACTGAGCTACAGCCCTTTCCTGTAGGCCACGCTAGTTCAGCCTTCCCCAGCTTGGTGTCCCTCCAGATGTTTTGGACTACAATTCCCCAAAGTCTCGGGCAGCATGGCTGTGCTTGCTGGGGCCGATGGGAGTCATAGATTCAACATCTGGAGGGACATAGGATGAGGAAAGCTGCTCTGGTCTTTTCTTTGCCCTGTTGCAATGCCAGGGTCAATCTGTCCATTTCCACAGCCCCAGGATTAATGGCCCAGCATCCTAGGCAGCAAGTGCTGCAAAGGATCTTGGGCCTCGTCCCTGCAGTGGAAACTGGGGGATGTGGCAAAAAGCCTGGCTCGGGCACAGATTGTCACCTGCCACTCACTGGAGCCTTGTTTACCCATTGGGCCATCTGGCTGGCCACTGTGAGAACAGGATGGTGGACTAGATGAGCCCCCTTTGGCCTGGTCCAGCCACTGCAGGGCTCTTCTGATGTTCTTATGGGACCACGCGCACACATACATACGCTCCTCCTTGCCCTGCAGAGACAGACCCCCCCACCTCTCCTCAGGCCTCATGTTTGGGTTTTCTCAGACTAAGTGGTGTTTTGTTCCCTTATAGAAGCTCCATTATCTGCCAATGTCACATGCCCACCCGTTTTGCTCTCCCCCACATCAGTCTCTCAGCATTCCATGACAACAGCAGCAGCTCAGCCAATACCTGGAGGGCATGAACTAGCATTAATTTGCTTTATGTATTCTCCAGATTTGACCGTGCATATGTTGTCATCCTTGTTTGGAAAAGTTTACCAGCTCATTTCTGCATGGATTGCTCCTGCAATGCCCAGCATCACTGGAGCACATATTCAGCAGTAGGACCAACCCTGCATTAAAAACATGTTCCTGCCCTGACAATCCTTTCCCTGAGCCAATGTGTGTGTGTGGGGGGGGGACAGCTGGCAATAATGACTGACAAAGATAAGTTGAAGGCTCTCTGCACATACTCAAAGTACCTTTGTTTCCTCATAGGCTTCAAGTTCTGGCAAGCATGAATTCACTTCCCTGTGGTTCAGTGAGACCAGGCTCCATAAAGCTGGAGGTGGGGGCCAAAAACCTGTCCCCTACCCTACCACTGATACTACCAAGCTTCCAAAGCTGTGGGAGGGAGGATTCTGTTCTTGAGTCACATCAAAAAGGGGAAGGGCCATAGTTCAGTGGTAGAGCATCTGCCTCGCGGAAGAAGGTCCCAGGTTCAATCTCTAGCATTGGAGGGGGGGGGACCTGCCTAAAACCTTTGATAGGCACTGCCAGTCAGTGTAGACAATACTGAGCTAGAGAGACCAATGGCCTGACTCAGTTTAAGGCATCTTCCTGTGTTCCTAAAATCCCACCCCTGGGGGAATTGTATGGGGGTGCATCACAATGGCACCCTTTCCCCTTCCTCAGAACCCCAACCCGCAACAGCCCTTCCCCCTCATGTCTCTGAGAATCCACCACCATCCCTCCTTTTCCTCCTCTTTTTGCATGAAGTAGAGCCTTGTGTCCCAAGGTAATCACTGGTGGATGAAGGGCTCTTGAGGAGAGCGCAAGGCAGGCAGCCTTTGTTCGGAGAGGCGCCAAGTTCCAAATCCCTCGGCACTGAGAGGGAATTCAGTCACCCAACAATACAATAGGCAACACATTAATAGCCACAGTGGTGGGAGGCGAAGAGGCTGTCCCTTGTCTGGGTCCTCTGACACCTCTTCCCTCACAATGGCATCTCTTCTTCACAACGTCCTCTCGAGGAGGAGGCAGACCACATGGAGCGTCTGCCCAGGCATTGCCTCGTGACACCTTCAAGCCAAGAGGAAGGGCCTCTGCTGGATATCTGGGACTGCAGACCTAGCGAAGCTTTTGCAGGGTACCAGTTTGCAGGGGCCCCAGCCTTTCTAGAGGAAAGGATCTCCAACAGTGATGGTGCCATGGGGACGACAGCTCGCTTGACTCTGTGGCCATTGGCTGATGGTGGTCCCTCAGGGCCCCAATTTGCCCTCCATGCCGCCACCCATCCAGGGAGGAGATTGTCCAGAGGTTTGAGTTATGGTGTCATCAGTCCATTGAGATTGCCCAAACCTGTCTCTTTCTCTGCCAACAGGTTCGAAGGAGACAGTGGAAGTCCTAAGCTGGTGTCTGGGATCCGGGATGGACTGGACATGGGCCAGCAGGCTTTGACTCCAGACAGGACAGGTGTGCTTTTGGTCAGTAGGAGAGCAGATCTGGGTTGGATGTGCAACCTGTTTTGGACAGGGGTGCACTCCCCTTGAAGAATCGGGTTCACCATTTGAGGAGTGCTCCAGCAACTCCCTTCCCTGTTCTGGTGGCAGCTGCAGTCAGGAGCTGGTGCACCGGCTGCACCTGTTCCTGGAGAAGGTAGATTTGGCCACTACCTGGGTCACATCCAGGCTCAATTAGGGCAGTGCACTCTATATGGGGCTGCCTTTCAAAAGGGCTTGGAAAATTTGGCTGGTACAACGCGTTGCAGTTAACGCAAGGGTTGCTGGGGATTCTGATCTTTTTGAAACATGCGACTAATACTCAGAACACATGACTCTGATATTTTTCATCCTCCGCTGGTTCCCAATCTGATTCGGAAGGAACCCAATTCAAAGTGCTGGTTATTATTTTTTAAAGCCTTTGGCTGTTTGGGAGGGACCAGGATATTTAAAGCAGTGCAGGGCAGAAGGAAGATCAGGATCTTCTGGTGGATGATTTGCAATAGATTGACAAGAGTCTTAATTGACTTGAAGGCGCATAACAGCAACAAAGTTTTGACGTTGTGAATGCTGCTCATCTCAGTGAGTGGTTCATGGGGTGCTGTAAAGAATTGGCTCTGCCACTATTTTATATAGAGAAAAGGCGGGTCAGAGGAGACATGATAAAAGTGTATAAAATTATGCATGGCATTGAGAAAGTGGATAGAGAAAAGTTCTTCTCCCTCTCTCATAATACTAGAACTCGTGGACATTCAAAGAAGCTGAATGTTGGAAGATTCAGGACAGACAAAAGGAAGTACTTCTTTACTCAGCGCATAGTCAAACTATGGAATTTGCTCCCACAAGATGCAGTAATGGCCACCAGCTTGGACGGCTTTAAAAGAAGATTAGACCAATTCATGGAGGACAGGGCTATCAATGGCTACTAGCCGTGATGGCTGTGCTCTGCCACCCTAGTCAGAGGCAGCATGCTTCTGAAAACCAGTTGCCGGAAGCCTCAGGAGGGGAGAGTGTTCTTGCACTCGGGTCCTGCTTGCGGGCTTCCCCCAGGCACCTGGTTGGCCACTGTGAGAACAGATGCTGGACTAGATGGGCCACTGGCCTGATCCAGCAGGCTCTTCTTATGTTCTTATGTTCTTATGCTCTTATATCTGGATCTGTCCTCAAACAACCATTTTGTGCCTGTCTCTGGTTGGTGGACTTTGGGTTCTGATAAAAAGTAAACTAGATCCTGCAAGCGTGAAGTCTATCCATGCTTGATTTAAAGGACCATCTCCTACCAACAGATTATAGGTATGTGGAATTGCATAGCCTTCTTGGTGGTGGCATCCAGGCTGTGGAACTCTCAGCTTTGGAAGACTCATCCATCTAGTGTTTTGATGTCTCTCTCAGACCAATTTAATATGGGATGTTTCAGTACACAGATTGCAGCTGCACACACCCACACACCCTTGCTATCTATTTTTGATCAGGTTTTGTTGCTGCTATAGTTTTATGTCTGTTTCTTTGCTATTTTAAATGGTTGCTATTTTATTATTTTGTTTTAAATAATGGGATAATGGGCTGAAGTTGCAGGAAGCCAGATTTCAACTGAACATTAGGAAAAACGTCCTAACAGAGCAGTACGACAATGGAACCAATGACCTAGGGAAGTGGCGGGCTCTCCAACACTGGAGGCCTTCAAGAGGCAGCTGGACAGCCGCCTGTTGGGGATGCTTTAAGTTGGATTCCTGCACTGAGCAGGGGGTGGACTCAGTGGCCTTAGAGGCCCCTTCCTACTCTACGATTCTGTGATTCTATGAATGTTGTTAGCCACTTTGGGAGATAGAAAGGCAGGATATAAGCAAACACCTTATCTTCACTAACCAGAGGACAGACTACCCCTTATGCAGCTGGATGTCAGAGTGGAGCATGAAGGCAAAGAGGGAGGGAGGGAAAGGGTCAGGGAGTATCACCTGATCTGCCCTGGCCTATCAGGGTAAGACCTGTAGAGATGATCTCATAATATGATAATAGGGATCAATTCAGCATGTCCTTTAATTTCATTTTCTCAGGAAAAGATATTTAGCTGCGCTTATAATACAGCTAAGTGGGTACAACCCTTCACTTCATGATACTATGCTTGAATTTTCCATGCTCTTGCTGAGAGTAAATATGATAGAGATCATCAAGCAGGATATTGGGAGTAAGTTCAGCTTGGTTATCTAATTATTGACTCCTGCCCCTGTGGAAGTTAAGGTAAGACCGGAGGGGTTTTTGAGGTGCTTGTAAAACACAATTCGGGGTGGAGGGGTGTGCATGCATGTATCCGTGCCCCTCACTTTCTGTCTCCATGTCAGATTAATTTGGGTTTTGCCTCTCTGAGGATAAATACAGCAGAGACTGGGAAGGTGGGAAAGAGCCGTGCTGGATCAAACCAACGGCCAATCTAGTCCAGCTTCCTGTGTCCCACTGTGGCCAATCAGATGCATCTGGAAAGCCCACATGCAGGGCAGGAAAGCAGTCACTCTCTCCCACTGTTGTTCCCCAGCAACCAATAATTTAGGCACATACTGACTCTGAACATGGAGGTCATTTAGCCACTCTGGCTAATAGCCATGAATCCAGCTCCCCTGTGGATTTCTCTGCTCCCTTTCTAAAGCGATCAAATTGCTCGCCACCACATTTTGTAGCAGCAGATTCCATAAATTACGTGTGCAGGCCAGCTCCCTCTCATCTTCCCCGCTGTACAAAGGGTTAACACAACATGATTGTTTATTATGTTTATAACCCACCTTTCCTCCCATGGAGCGCAGGGTGAGACACATGGTTCTCTGCTTCCCCATATTATCCCCACAACAACCCTGAGAGGCGGTGACTGGCCCAAGATCACCTCAGTCACCTTTATGGCTGACTGGGGATTTGAACCCAAGTCTCCCAGATCCTGGTCCAACACTCTAACCACTACACCACACTGGCTCTCTTGACACTGAGAGGCTCTTGGACACTGTGGTAAGCAGGGGGGGTTGTATCCAATTACGTTCTATTCAGAGTACACCTATTGAAATTAATGACTTAAGTTAGTCATGTCCATCAGTTTCAATGGGTCTACTCTGAGCAGAACTAATCTTGGATACAACCTACAACGTCCCATTTGGCCCAACCCCTTCCTAAGTCTAACTGACCCCTTTCTCTCCTCTCTGCAGGGCCTCCACAGGGACAGTGTGTGCCAGTACCATGGAAAAGCTCTTCCTGCCTCTTCTGATGCTTGGCACCATGGCGAAAGCTCAGCACTGCCCTGGCCGTTGCGTCTGCCAGAACATCTCCCCAACGTTGACCATGCTGTGTGCCAAGACGGGCCTCCTCTTTGTGCCACTGACCATCGACAGGCGGACGGTGGAGCTGCGCCTGACCGACAACTTCATCACCATCATCCGCCGGAAGGACTTCTCCAACATGACCAGCCTGGTTCACCTCACCCTCTCCCGCAACACCATCAGCCAGATCCTGCCCTTCGCCTTCTCTGACCTGCGTGCCTTACGGGCCTTACACATGAACAGCAACCGCTTGGCCATCTTGAAGAACGAGCACTTCCGAGGACTAGGGAACCTCCGGCACCTCATCCTCGGGAACAACCAGATTAGCCACATCGAGCCTTCTGCTTTTGATGAGTTCCTCTCCACCGTGGAAGACCTGGACCTCTCCTACAACAACCTGGAGACACTGCCATGGGAAGCCATTGGCCAAATGGTGACCCTCAACACCCTCACACTAGACCACAACCTCATTGACCATATTGCTGAGGGCACATTCTCCCAGCTCCAGAAGCTGGTGAGGTTAGACATGACCTCCAACCGGCTGCAGAAGCTGCCTCCAGACAACCTCTTCCTGAGGGCTCAAGTGCTGGCCAATGTCCGTGGGGCTCACCCTTCCACCTTGACCATCAGCTTTGGAGGCAACCCACTGCACTGCAATTGTGAGCTTCTCTGGCTCCGGAGACTGACCCGAGAGGACGATCTGGAGACCTGTGCCTCCCCAGAGCACTTGATGGATAAGTATTTCTGGTTGATCCCTGAGGAAGAGTTCATCTGTGAACCTCCACTCATCACCCGCCAATACTCTACCAAGGCATTCATCATGGAAGGCCAAGGCGTGAGCCTCAAGTGCAAAGCAGTGGGTGATCCTGAACCTTCCATCCATTGGATTGCGCCTGATGGCAAGCTGATCCACAACACCACTCGTGCAATGGTGTATGATAACGGCACATTGGAAGTCCACATTACCACCTTGAAGGACAATGGAGTCTTCACCTGCATTGCCTCCAACGCTGCTGGAGAAGCCACTGCCCCCGTGGAAGTCTGCATCGTACCTCTTCCTTTGCTGGTCAACAACACTGGCCACATGAAAGAGCCTGACCCCGGTTCATCTGACATCACCACCTCCACCAAATCTGGTGCCAATGACACCAAGAACCACCTTGACAAGAAGATCATAGCAGCTGATCTGACGTCCACTTCAGTAGTCATCCATTGGCCCTCTGAGCGGCACATCCCCGGCATCCGTATGTACCAGATCCAGTACAACAGCTCCCTGGACGACTCTCTGGTTTACAGGCGAGTGAAGTGGGTTATTGCAGGCTGTGCTGCGGTGGCTAGTGTTGCATCCAGAACAGCACCATGTACAGACTTGAGGGCAGGCTCCAATGCTGGTGTGGGATATCAGTGGTGTGGGTGTAGTATTAGTAATAACCTGGGCCCGGACTCCACTGGGACCAGTGAAAGGCAGGGATGAGATTGTGTTCTCAACTGCATCAGGCCCATTTACCTCAGGCAGGAGATGAAGGAGTGGGAAGACAGGTGTGTATGACGCCTAGGTGGGGAAGAAGAACGGCTTGTGTGTTTCTATAGGAGCAGGGCACATGGCGAGAAAGAGTGATAGAGATGTAGAAGCTATGGCAATATATCACATGAGTTTCTAGTGGTGGTGGGGAGCTCACCAGAAAAAAACTAGGTAGTTCATGATATTGTTCTCCTTCTTCTAAAGTTTGGAGAAAAACCATTGACCATAGTTTCTGAGGAATCTCAACTTTTAAATTAAAAAGAAATGCAAGTTGCTAGACTGCATGGTTGAACTTTACTTGAAAGCATGTGGGCTAGGATGTGAGGGATCAACCATTAGAATTTATTGGATTTATTGGATTTGTTAGTTGCCCATCTGGCTGGTTGTCCAGTCACTCTGAGCGACGTACAGAAAAAAAATACAGATACATTAAAACAGTAAAATCTCAACCAAGAATATAAAAGCGGGTTAGGAGGGGCAGACTATCTGTCGGTGCAAACATCCTGGCTGCCTAACAGTAAATGGTTGTAGCTATTTAACTGTGTATGTGTGCGTGCATGCACACAAGTATTCTCCTGTTATGTGTGTGTTTCAGGCGGGCATTACATTGCTGGCATCTGAACACTCCTCTCTGATCTAGGTGGCAGACAGCATTGCCACTGTCGCTTGCCACTGTCCCACTCCTAAGGAGAAAAAGGTTGTGTTTGATGGGCTGGGGGGAATCAGGGATTGATAAATGAGTCATCTGGGTGGACAGATGGAAATTCAGGGGACAGCAGGAAAAGTGACACCCTTCCAGCTCTAGCTAAGCTGTGAGCCTCCAGCAAAATCTGGAGGAAGACTGGCCTGGAGCAAAATTCGGGAAACAAACCAGCCCGTTCAGGACCAGGGAGAGCTCCTAGAGATGGTAGACCAGTTTTTCTCAACCGAGTATGCTGGCTGGGGCTGATGAGAGTTGTAGTCCAAAACATGGGGAAAGCAACAGTTTGGGGAAGGCCTGTGTAAACACTGATCCAATGAGATCCTAACTAAGGTCTTGTGACTTCTTATAACAGGAGGGGAAACCTGTAGCCCTCCAAATGCTGTTGGACCACAACTCCCATCAGTCCCAGCCAGCATGACCAATGGTCAAGGATAATGGAAACTGTAGTCTAGCACCAGGCTCCCCATTGTTGCCCTCTGTCTCCAGTCAAGTTCTGGTGATATCACTGGCTACTAGCCTTGATGGCTAGCTTCTCCAGAGGCAGTGTGCTTCCAAATCCCAGTTGCTGGAAACCACAGGAGGGGAGAGTGCTCTTGGGCTCAGGTGCTGCTTGCGGGCTTCCCATGATGGACAACTGGTTGACCACTGTGAGAATAGGATGCTGGACTAGGTAGGCCACTGGCCTGATCCAGCAGGCTCTTCTTATGATGTTCTCATGTGATCACCAAGTGTCACACCACTTGAGAATTGAGAATTTAAGGGGGTCTGTTTGGCTCTGTGCCCTGTGACACATTGGGACAGCCTCAAATGGTCTCTTTCACCTTCACCAGCAGAGGAGTGAACCACATCAAGTGACAAGCACTCTGATTCAGACTCCTCCCTCTGAAGGTCTGAGCTGCCAGCCTCAGCAGAAGCCCTCTGTTCTCTGAGTGGGAAGGGGTGTTCATCCCTCTCCAACTTTGGTTGATGTCTAGGGCCCAGAGATTTTCCTTACAGCTGAGCTGGGGAACCTGTAGATGTTGTTGAACTTCAACTCCATAATCTCGGCCCTGCTGATGGGGCTGATTATAGTCAGTCAACATCTGGAGGGCCACAGACTCCCCATCTCTGGCTTATAGACAAACCTGGCTTGGGGTCATCACCAGAAGGGGCAGGGTGTTTAAAGCGTGAACTATGGAAATCACTTTTCTCTAACTTGGGCCCATCTGTGATGGTTACTGGTATGTTTCTAGGATCACTGGAAGCTGCCTTTTACGGAGTCAGCTGCATTACAAAATTGGGCTAAGTAATATACTAGCTTGAATTATGGAAATGATTAATATATTTTAATATAAATTTAATAAGTAACACAACTGAACATAATTAAAACAACCAAAATATACAATTAAAATGTCATCAATACAAATATATAGAGAGATGGAAAACTTGCATGACAAACGTGATTTCTCACTATCTTATCTATCTGAACAACTTCACACAGGAGTCCTGTTGTGAGGACTTTGCAAAAGAACAATCCACACTATCAAGACGGTCTAAGACTAAGTCTGTAGCCAAATGTGTTTCGGCCTTTATCAGATATTCCTCAGTGGACAATATGAATAATTGTTAGGTCTTGATTGTACTGAATATGACCTATAGATAGAGTGAAAATCAAGGATGATCATTTGCACTTAACAAATATATATATAATAGATATATACAAAATAAATGTATAAATCCTCTATAACTGCATGAAAAACCGCTCACCTATACAATATAAGTATGTATCCTACTCATTCTGTTGGCCTTGAACTGATAATCCAGAGTAAGTTATAGAAAAATACAGTCAGAATTTTTGCTCTGTGAATACTTTATCTTATATCACTCTCCCTTTGTAATGTGAGCCTCTCAGGTTAACTCAAATTTCTTATATATCAGCCAGCTTTCTTACATACTCTGGCTTTTGTATGGAATTACATAGGTGGCAGACGTTTTTTCTGAAATTTTACTTAGTCACTCTTAAAGAGATATCTCACAGATGCTTAGACTTTTACCTGGATCCTGCTATAACTTACTTTCTTCTGCTTTAATATACTCTCCCCCATAGGAACTCTTCGAAGGGGGAAGATATTGTTAACCAACCTGGACAATTTAGAAAAACATAGCTGTTCAGAATGAACATTTGCCAATGAGCCTTTGTAGTCACTACTCTGAAGAGGGAAACTGTACAGTAACACAGTCCAGTGGATATCTTCATTCAAGCCCCTGACTTGAAAATGAAAGAGTGAATCATTCTCTTTCCTGAAGTTTATGATGTAACCGTGATCCTTGCAACAAAATTTAAGGTCCTCTAAACCATGTCCGTAATTGCTGAAATGTTGAACCATTGTTGTTATTATGTGCCTTCAAGTCGACTACGGCTTATGGCGACCCTATGAATCAGTGACCCCCAATAGCATCTGTTGTGAACCACCCTGTTCAGATCTTGTAGTTCAGGTCTGTGGCTTCCTTGATGGGATCAATCCATCTCTTGTTTGGCCTTCCTCTTTTTCTACTCCCTTCTGTTTTTCCCAGCATTATTGTCTTTCTAGTGAATCAGGTCTTCTCATGATATGTCCAAAGTAGGATAACCTCAGTTTCATCATTTTAGCTTCTAGTGATAGTTCTGGTTTAGTTTGATCTAACACCCAATTATTTGTCTTTCTCACAGTCCATGGTATGCGCAAAGCTCTCCTCCAACACCACATTTCAAATGAGTTGATTTTTCTCTTATCCGCCTTTTTCACTGTCCAACTTTCACATCCATACATAGAAATCGGGAATACCATGGTCTGAATGATCCTGACTTTGGTGTTCAGTGATACATCTTTGCATTTGAGGACCTTTTCTAGTTCTCTCACAGCTGCCCTCCCAAGTCCTAGCCCTTTCTTGACTATTGTCTCCATTTTGGTTAATGACTGTGCAGAGGTATTGATAATCCTTGACAAGTTCAATATCCTCGTTGTCAACTTTACAGTTACATAAATCTTCTGTTGTCATTACTTTAGTCTTTTTGAACCATGTGGGCTTGTAATCATGTGGGTTTTAATATTGCTCTTACGTTCACATTTTCATTCTTTAATACACCTTGTAGTCAGGCCTACATATATCTTTCTACACAAATAACTGACAAATAACTGCATATATAACCCCACTAAGAAATAGAAGAAAGTAAGTTATAGCAGGATAACACTCAAGGAGGGTGCAAAATAAGGCTGGGGCTGGGAGGTGGCCTGGGGAATGTCTCATGGGTCACACAGGGAGGCCTGGAGGACTGCATTTGGCCCCCGGGCCTGAGGTTACCCACCCCTGTTGTATATGGACAGGATGTGGAACAAACTGCCAAGAAACAAAGCATTGGGGGCCCCCAAGTGATCAGGTGTCAGGTCCATGGGGAAATTGTTCTGAGGGGCCAGAGGGAAGCGGCATGGGCCACGATGCAGAGAATGCAAGGGCCCAGTTCCAGAAGCAACACTATAGGCACGTCCGGCTTCAGGCATTTGGGGAGAACAGCTTGTAGTTTTTTACCTGTACTTTGCCCGTGCTCAGTGGTATCCGCCCCTTATTATCAATCCACATCTTCCAGGTATGACTTGAGGCACTGGAACCAGCTATCTGTGGCACAACTCTGGCTGTGGTGAAGACCTACTCATCCCAGCTTCATAGCAGATCCCGAAATAATTTTCACCTCCTCTGATTTCACACAGGGAACATTTCTTACGGGTGCACCCCCAAGTGGTGATGGCTGGTAGTTTACTGCATCAGGAGAAAGGCTCAAAAGACTGTCAGGCTCCTTGATATGGTCAACATCAGCAGCTGCCCCTGCAGAAGAAATATCCCCTCTATGAAATCCACACCATGATTTTACTGTGTTGAAAGTGTAGGTGGAAATGATGCGCGTGGGAGAGGAAGGGGTGGTGAAGTCCCATGGGGTGTGAATTGTTTAGTTGCTCGTAACCAGCAATTCACTTAAATCCAGTGACTCTTTTTTCCCATCTCCTAGGATGATCCCCTCGTCCAGCAAGACCTTCCTGGTAAATGACTTAGCAGCAGGCCGGGACTATGACCTGTGCGTGTTGGCTGTTTATGATGACGGGGTAACATCCCTTACGGCCACCCGGGTGGTGGGTTGTGTGCAGTTCACCACGGAGGGGGAGACTACTCAGTGCCATTCGCTCCACACCCAGTTCCTGGGGGGCACCATGATCATCATCATCGGGGGCATCATCGTGGCCTCTGTCCTGGTCTTCATCATCATCCTCATGATCCGGTACAAGGTCTACAGCGGCCAAGACGAGCACAAGAAAGCCAAAGTCAGCAACGTCTACTCGCAGACCAATGGCAACCAACCTCCCACTGCCATCAGCCTGCCCCGCTCAGCCTCCAAGCTTGGGGAGGACAAATATGAAATTCTCCAAGAGGTGGCCTCCAAGGAACCCCTGCTCAGGGGGGATACCAAGGAAGATGTCCCCAACAACCAAGACATGGCCTTGACTGAGGTGGATAAGAGAGCGGCCAAGATGGCCGCTGACCTCCAGACGGTGGCCGTCTTGTCTTCCGAGGAAGGCCAAACTGAAGGCAGCATGAGGGGGTCGTCGGTTTCCTTGTGCCTCGTCAAGGACACCAGTGCAGGGCCACCGCTCCATACCAAGTTGGGGGTCAGTGGGTCAGGGGTTTTCCCTCGTGAGCTGTCCAGGACTCACCACCACCGGCACTCCTTTGATGGGGATTACTCACTGTTCCAGAGTCATAGCTACCCCCGTCGGGCACGGACAAAAAGACACATGTCCACTTCCCAGTTGAACTCAGAAGAGTGCCCTTTGAGTCACAGACGGGTCATTTTTAGCAGCACAGAATGGATGCTGGAAAGCACCGTCTGAAGCAGGGGCGGGTGGGTGGGTGGGGGGCATGGAAGGAGAAGACCAAGGGACTGCCGGACGCACAACTAATTTGGAGCAGAGCAACCAAGGAAGGAAGAGAAGGGGGGGAACAGGCTGAAATACTTGAGAGGGCGGGGACGGATCCGGCACGTCCCCCAATCTTTTCCCAAAACAACCGCTTGTTTCCAGAATTTTCTGCAGCGGTGCCTTAGCCGAGCCACAAAATGAGAGAGAGCAAGAGAGAATGAGATGGGACAGAAGGAACCAATTTCCCCACCCCACCCCCAAAATGAAGCTCGGTTTTCCAGGGAAGAGGAACTGTGAACAGGGGAGGGGGTGGGGTTGCAGTGCCTGATGGCACTGGAAATAGGGGAGGGGAGGGTTGGGAGGGCGGGGAGGCCAAGGAGAGACACATATGCACAGATGACACGAAAATTAAACAAAGATCCTTTTTTTCCTCTTTATGCATTAATAACTGTTCCAATAAAAATAAGGAGAGGAGTGGAAATTTATTTCAGGAGAGAACTGAGCAAAGATATTACTAGGGGAGGGGGGTTCCCCTTCCCACTCACTACCCCACCCAGGACCCAAGGAGACTATTCGGTTACTATATTTATTGTATCTGGCTGGTCTAGATAAAAAAAATTCTGTGTTTGGTGTGTTCATTAATCAGAAACGTCATTTGAATTCATGGACCAACCTCCCCCCCATCAGTTTCCTCATGTGGTGCCCATCCCCCTCCTTTCTGCTAGCCACACCTCCCCCCCCCCCAAAAAACTATGGTCCTCCATTGCAGCTGCCCCACATGCGACATTGAGGACATCCAGCCCCCTCGTTCTCTCCATGATCCCTTTGAACTATATCCGATTCCCCCACTCCCTTACCCCCTAAGCATTTACAGTTCTACCCCCTCTCCTACAGCAAGACCCTCTTCCTCCCCTCCTCTTTCCCAACTTCCAAATCCCCCTAACCCCAGAAATTCCTCCCCCTTGTCCTCTCCCAACCCCTCTCCGCCCCCCATCACAGGCTTCCTATCCAAATCATGACTTTTTTCAAAGTCAGCCCCCCCCAAATGTTTGAGTGTTGAACACAAGTTTTTACATTAAAAACCTGTGCCTGCCGCACCCACCCATCGCTCCGATCCTGCCCCCCATCACCCATTCCCCTCCCTCCCAGTTCTTCCCAGAGCCATCCAGACCCTCTTCCTCCATAAGGGTGCGGCTGCTTTTTGGAGGTGATTAAATCTTTTGTGTGTGAACTGCAGCCCAGTCTGGTTTATGTTTTTCCTGAGGGGTGGATTGTGGGGGTGGGGGGTTACTGTGTGCATGGTGGTGAGGGGAATGTGCAGCTTGGGGGGAGAAGGGGTTGCCAGCAGATCCATGCTGTGGAGGTATCCAAAGTGGGTGCCAAGGTTGCTCAGGGAATGCTTTATTTCATATTAATGTAATGCGTTGGTTTATGCATCCAATTTACAATGTACATTTTCTGGGCTCTCAAAGTGATATGCAATGTGCTGTTGGATGTACAGAAGAAATTCAGCCCCTTCTGGAAGGTTAAATGGCCATAAATTTGGCATTTATTGACAAAGGTTGTCCTTCCATTATATCATGCCAATGGATTAATCATCTGACTTTTCACTGATTTGACTGAAATCAATTTGCATATTACCAGGGCCTCAATTTAGCTGCCTTTCTAAAGGATGTTGGAGGATGCTAAATTTAATTTAATTTAAAGGCAACTACTATCATCCTTAGACCAACCACAGATATTTTTCAAAGTCTCTCTTAAGAATAACACACAGAGCGAAATACTCCTTAGGTTATAAACCAGTTAAAGAAAATCAAACCTAACCCATTGTGAAAACAACTGAAGTTTTAGTTGATCACTCTACTGAGCAAAGGTTGCAGCCTCTTTTGAAATCATTTAACAGAAAGTTTTAATTAAATATGACATTTTAATGCACAGACCCATTTACTTACTTCCTGTTGCCACAGCCCTTACTTAGCTGGGAGTTGTCGCTCAAAACGTCTGGAGTCTGGAGAAGGCTGCTGTACAGAGCAAAGAATCCGTAGAGTCCCTACCCAGAGGAGCTTCCATTTAGGGGTCTACTGAATGCAGTAGCGGCGTTTGAGGTGGGTCAAAGCCACTGTGCTGCCCTCCCACCACTAGTGTCCATGCTGCTTACTTGGGCGGGCAATGGCATGGTTGGAGGGCACGGTTGCACTCAGTGGTGTAGTGGCAGCTAGTCGCTCCATGTCATTGGGGCAGTGGAATTGTGTCCAAACCACCTTAGACAGCTCCTTGAAAGTTTGGACTAAAACCTGAAGCAGATTCCGCTGCCCCGCTGACATGAAGCCACCAGCTGCCACTGTAGTGCTGGATGGTGCCCATTGGGACTGGTGGGGTGGAAGGCAGGGAGCCCAACAGGAGGTGGAGCCACAGCCAATGACAGGCAGAGCCAACTCATGATAATTTTGTCCCAATCCTCCTCTCTGCAGAGTTCTAGAAGAGTAACACTGAGGCTAAGATGGGGGCTAGCTGAGGTTAAACTGAGGTTAGTGGGGTAGTGCTCCACTTACCCTAATTGTCCAGCCTCCCCTGGCTGCACTGCAGACAGCTCAGCTGCCAATCTGGTACTTGTGTGGGTGTGACTGCACAGCCCCAACCTGGCTGCCAACCCACCTCTGCCCCATCCAAGTAAGCAACACTGGTAGTGGGAGGGCATCTCTGCCCCACAACAGGTGCCACCCCTGACTGAATGTTTGCCAGCACAACCAAACACTTCTGGTATGAAAACCAAAGAAATGCTTGAGGACTTCAGCCCCTGTGAATTCCAATATGAACTAACCTGAACTCCCAGACTTGTATGTGGATAGGAACATAACGAGGCTCTGACATGGATCCGCTGACACAGCTGCCCCACTGACATGAAGCCACCAGCTGCCACTGTAGTGCTGGATGGTGGGAACTAGGGCTCGCACTTCTACAAACCGTGCGACGCAGATCTCGGCTGAATAAAATGTGCCAAAATGCATTCCAAAATGCACCATTTGAGAGACAATGTCAGTCCTCCTACTCAGAGTAGAGCCATTGAAATGAATGGGCTTTATTTATTTGGACAATTGATACACCGCTTATATTCCAACAAAACTCTATGTGGTTTACAATGTAAGTTAAAGCATCTTAAACAAACAGCAAATACAAAAGCAAGCAGGGAAGTTCAACACAATTAACAGCTACATAGAACATCAGCTTTGGCATCAAAACAAAAATTACACATAAAATTTAGTACAAACATACAAGGAAAAATCAACATACACATAGTAAACATCTTAGTAAAATATCCTCTATCCTCAGGAAGTTAAATCACAAATAAAAATCAAGTAAAAAATATCAATCCAATCTTTTTAGGTAGCATGACAGACAATGCGGCAAAAGAAAACCCACCCACTTCCCAACCACTGCACACCAATCAATCGATCAATCAATCATACCATTAAACCAACCAATCCAATGAAATTCCCAGCCCCCGATGTAGCAAGAAACGCTGTGTAATCTAACTACTGCTGGCATATCGTTAGGCCCATCAATTTAGGCCCATCAATTTTGAAGGGTCTACTCTGAGTATAACTTAGCTGGATACAATCCGATACATTTAGAGACATGCATTTTAAGGGGGAAATGTTCAAAACTATGTCTCTAAATGGGATTTAAATGAGAATTTTAATGAGTTAAAAAAAAAAATGCACAGCTTCTGTTGTCAATCAGGGCCACACAGCCATTACAAAGATGCCAAAGCATGTCATAGCCAACCTGACTTGTGACAATATCCTTAAGCCCATTCAGAGCGAGGGCAAAAAGAAGAGCTTTGAAGTTATTTGAAAACTCAGCATGATGAATCAAGGGCACCTCTCAGAGCACTTCTGTGAGGGGCTGAGTTCCCTACTCCTCCCCCCCCCAATATAGACTGATTCACAAAGTCTTCACTTGAACCCCTTACCATCTTACTTGGGGGGGCATGGGGGGGCTCTCTTGCACCCAACAGCTTCCGGCCTCCTTGCATTGCTGGCATTTAATTCTTAGAAGAGCTGCTAATTACCCTCTTGCAATTGCCATTTCTGTGCTGCCTCTGCTGCTGCTTCTAAATGTGTTTTTTCATTATCAGAGGGACCAGGTGGAATGGCACTGCAGAGCTCATATATCGTTGGAAATGAGGATTGCCGTTGCCGTCAGCTTGCTTTGCAGTTGACCAGAGGGGGGTGAGCGGGCAGTGGAGTGGGAAGAGAGGGCTTTTTTGTTTTGTTTTCTATTTCTAGGGTTGTTTCCTGGTTAAGGGAATAAACAGCCTTGGATAGGTCATTTGACAGTGTTTGCAGCATCAATCGCAGAGGATGAACTACACACGCAGTTTGCCTATTGCGCCCTTGAGTGGTGGCCAGTGATAGATATATTTTGAAAGAGGTTTGGGAGCTCAAGATTGCCTGGGACCAACCCAAAGGGGACAGCAGACGAAAGGCAGAGGAGATTGGAGGCAGGGCTCGCAAGGCAAAATATGCCATTATTTCTGTTGCACCTATTTGGGTCAGCCGCAGCTGGATATTGGGACTCAGGGGCTCTGCTAAAGATGTCACAGAAACGATGAGTTTTGAGGAGGGATCTGTGAAGGACAGAGGAGAGGTGCCATTGCACAGGTGTTGTGGAAGGCTGTTCCAGCAAGAGAGAACAGGACGGAGTTTGTTTGAAGGTGCAGGAGAGCTTCAACTGAGTGATGGTGGAGCTGGATGGGCAAAGGTGATGGCAAAGACCTATCAGGGTGTAAGAGAGAATGAGGGCCAAGGCCACTGGGGCTTCCAAAACAGTGGTCTGTCAGGGCAAACCAAGCACTGCCCCTCCAACCCCAGTCTTGATTCTTCCAAGGCCACCTGCCTGCCTTCGTACATACATCCAGGTCATGGGGTGGCCCTGCATTGGTTGTCCACTTCCTTCTCCTTAAAATTCCCTGTTTTCCCTTTGCAGAACTCAGCAGTGAGGACAATGGGGCAAAACTAGAATGAGTTGGCTTCGCCTCTCATTGGCTGGCTCCACCTATTGTTGGTCTTCCTGCCTTCTGCCCTACTGGTCCCAATGGGCTGGTATACCACAGTGGGGAGGAGAGCCTGGCTGGGGGTCCAGAGTCTGTGAGTTCAAATTCCCGCTCGTGTCTCCTGGGTGTCAAGGGCCAACTAAAGATCACCCCCACAGCGAGTGGCTCAGGGGTTACATGCCCTGCCACCCGTGCAGCCGTGGGCAAGCGGCATAGTCCCAAGGAGCCCAGTTGCCCCCCAGCTGGCAGTTGTGGACGAGGAAGGGGCTGGCTTGTGCAGCTGTGGCAAGCTGAGCAGGCCATAGCCAGCTGGGAGGACTAGCCTCAGAGGGAGGTGATGGTAAACCCCCTCTGAATACCACTTACCATGAAATCTCTATTCGTAGGGTCTCCATAAGTCGGGATTGACTTGAAGGCAGTCCATTTCCCAATGGGCACCAGCCACCCTTGTGCCAAAGATAAAGGCAAGGTGCTTGGGTAGATAGAAACCCAGTGTAGGGATTAGTAGAGGGCATTATGTGATCAGAGAGCCCGTGTGGCATAGTGGTTAGAGTGTTGGACTACGACCTGGGAGACCAAGGTTCAAATCCCCACACAGCCACGAAGCTCACTGGGTGATCTTGGGTCAGTCACTGCCTCTTAGCCTCAGAGGAAGGCAATGGTCAACTCCCTCTGAATACTACTTACCATGAAAACCCTATTCATAAAGTCGCCATAACTCGGGAGCAACTTGGAGGCAGTCCATTTTTCCATCATGCGATCAGGGTGACAAAAGAGGTTAGCTGTTTGGCAGCTGAGGAGCACCAGATGGAAATGAGACAAGGGAAGACCAAAGAGGAGCAGGCTGTAGTAGTCAAGGCAAGGGATGACCAGGGTATGAACTAGAGCTTTCTCCAAATGGGCAGATTGGAAGGATTGTATGATTGCAATGCTATTCAAAAAACACAACAGGAGAGGAGTCACAGAGGAAACCAAGGTTTCATGCATCAAGGTGGATATTGACTTTGTCCTTGGACCTCCAAGGTAGGTGAGGAGAGGAGGGCCAGAGTCAGCTGCTTTTCAATCCCAAATTGCTTGGTCACCTATGGCAAATTACAGTAACCTCCAGGTGACCAGACAGGGAAGTACATCTTTGCTTCTGTTTTGCCTGTCAGATGTTTCATGCACCATGAATGACAAATACTGTGCTAGAATCCTAGATATAGGGGGAGCTATATCTAGTAGAGAGAAAAGGGCACTCTACACATGCTCAGGGGTGCCTTCCAAACTGAAGTTGGTTGTGGAACACTTAGGGACAACCTTTTCAGGAGGACTCTTCAGGATTGGAGAAGAGAGAAACTGGGAGGCATTCAAAGAAAGAAAGAAAATCTTCATTCCAGATGTGTAGGTTGGCAAAGAATGATTGGCGCTATATATATTCAGAATGCTTTTTTATTTTTATTTTTTTAAAAGCAAATTTTGCAACCAGATACCAAAATTGCTGCAAGTGAAATCTTGCATCCTGAATAAATGTATGCAAATTATTTTGCATAATGTGTAACTCTTTACCATTTCCCGTGAGTAAAGGAAGCAGAAGAAATTATGCAAAGGAAGGCTATGCATGCAGTTTCGCAGAGTCTAAACAGGTCATAGAACTGGCCCTAGTTCAAAGTGGTGGGGCAACCCTCCCAACAGTTAACAGATGGCCCAAACCACCAGGAGATTTGCCAGCGCAAGCCCCATTGAAATGAAATGGGATCTGCAAAACAGCAGAACTGCGATCCTCCTGGGACCCCAAATCCATAGGTGGCATCATAGTTCCGCAGCTGCCTCTGCATACAATTTAGCTCCTATCAGCATAAGAATTTGGGTTACCTCATAACTAAATCTTCAATGTTATTCTTATTTTTAGTGCAAGGTCAGCAGCCTGGGCTTTTTCAAAATGTCTGCTTAAATTGTTTGATTTTTCACAGCCAGCCTCAACCAAGATCAGTTTAACAAAGCAGCGTCAGGGTTTAAATCACCGGGGGGGGGGTATGTCCCTCCCTTCCTACAGACATTTCATGACAGAACTGGCCTAGCCCAGCCTTCTCCAACCAGGTGCCCTGTAGATATTTTGGACTACCATAAGCCCCAGCCATCTTGGACATATGATACTGCACCTGATGGGAGTTGTAGTCCAAAACATCTAGAGGGCACCTGGTTGGAGAAGGCTGGGCTAGCTAAAATGCCAGCTTTGAACATAAGAAGCAGCCTTATCCTGAGTCAGATCCTATCTATGGATCCATGGATCTGTTCACTTATTCATGGTACTTAGTGGCAGCCCCACTGCCAAAGTTCTCCAGGCAGAGCACAAAAATATTATCAAGCTACAATGGCTGATATCCAGCCAAGTCAGAGTACGCCCGGGTATGACTAACTTCCCTCGACAACTGTGCACATTGGGAATCAGCCAGTATGAACAATAAAAATCTATTACAAGGAAAAACACATTGTGGCAGAGATCAAGCAACAGAATTAAACATGAACTGGTCTTAAACGCTTTAAAAAGCCACAATCTCAAAATCCATGAAAGAGGCAGGGACAATTAAAAAAAAGGTTTTCACCTAGAACTAATAGGAATATGAGGTAGGCCCCAGGCTCGCCACTATGGGGAGGGTGTTTCACAATTGAGGCACTATCACAGACAGTGGCGGGTGGTGGCTCCATGTCAATGGGGGGGGTGGAATCTGCTCCAGGTTTTAGTCTGAACGTCCAGCACCTTGGACTTTTCCTTCAGAGTTCAGATTAAAACCTGCAGTGAATTCCACCACACCAGTGGCATGGAGCCACAGCCGCCACTGGTCACAAAGAAGGGAGGCTACCCACCAGATCTGACTTGACATCTGCGTGCTCCATGTCAATGAGACAGTAGAATCGGTTCTGGGTTTTAGTCTGAACGTTCATGGAGCACCTTGGACACTTTCTTGAAAGGTCAGAGTGGATTCCACTGTCCCACTGACATGGAGCCACCAGTGGCCACTGCTGTTTGCCAAATAAAACTTTTCTCAGAGAGAAACCCACCCAATAAGCCAAGCAACGGAAGAGGCAGGTTACTTTGGTGTGCATGGCGAAAGGTTAAACTGCCACTTTTATTAAGAAAAATTCTCAAAGGTAGTTTTGAGAATGCCACAAAATGAAGAGCAAGCTTTTGAGTTCACCAGAACTCTTCATCAGGCTGTATGTTAAGGAAAGCAGGAGGGGGGTTATGAGGGGGAGAAATGCTTGTATTGAATCTATAAAGTCTGCACTGGTCGAAAATTCATCATTGTAGAATCATAGAAAAGGCATGCATCTGTAGGTTTTCCTAAAGAGTGCCTGTGCATCAGAATTTACCACTACACCACTGGGGGGTCACTCAGAAGATTGGCTGTGATCACTTTGCTAATGGACCACTGGTCAGTCTCCACAAGGGCTCCATGACCCATCAAGTG
This sequence comes from Rhineura floridana, assembly GCF_030035675.1. Lineage (NCBI taxonomy): Eukaryota > Metazoa > Chordata > Lepidosauria > Squamata > Rhineuridae > Rhineura > Rhineura floridana. Next base: position 37,332,444 of record NC_084494.1, read on the forward strand.
CTGGGATGTTTGCAAACAACATTGGACTAAGCAGGTCTCAGTCTGTTCCAGGAAAGCATTTTATGTATTCTTAAGCAGTGCATCTTCAGGATCACTTTTCACTGCAAATTACTTATTCCTTACCATTAAGAGAACTTGAATGGGCTCCCTGGCTTTGTGGATTTACTTCCATGCACTGCTAGGGAATCAGGTAAGAAAACAGCAGAGCAAGCCGCACTGAAGTTAAACCAGCACCACTTGTTCTAACACTGTGTTCTTGACATCAGAGGCTGGTGGATTAATATTCCATGAGCAGGATAAAGGTCTCTCGTCAAGGAAGGGGTCAGAGAGTTTTGCTCTGACTTGACTGCCTGCAGCCCATGAAAAAGGCAGCCTCAAGATCCACTCACAAAGGGGATTTGAGCTCGGAAGCACCCTGTGAAATGCCAAACAGTGTCTGCAATGAAACGGGTTGTGCATGCTATAGACATTTGGGGACAGAGGAGGAGAGGAGGGGGAGTGAACAGTCCTCAAGGATGGGAACCAGCAATCATAGTGAAGGGTTGGCAGTGTGCATTTTCAGGAGAGAGAGAGAGAGAGAGAGAGAGAGATTTCGTTCAATTTATATACCGCCCATAGCAAAATAGCTCTCAGGGCGGTGGACAAACAAGAGTAAAATACAGTACATCATAATGGTAAAATCACGAAAACATATACAAGACACAAATAGGAAAACAAAACATCACAAACTAAAAACAAAATACATTTAAAAAGATTGAAAATTAGAAAATTGAAATAGTTAAAATGCCTGGGAGCATAAAAAGGTCTTTACCTGGCGCCGAAAAGATAGTAATGTAGGCGCCAGGCGTACCTCTTCGGGGAGGCTATTCCACAGCTTGAGGGCCACCACAGAAAAGGCCCTAGACCTAGTAACCACCCTCCGGGCTTCATGATGGGTTGGTACCCGGAGGAGGGCCTTAGATGCAGAACGAAGTGAACGGGTAGGTTCATAGTGAGAGAGGCATTCCACAAGGTATTGCGGACCCGCGCCGTGTAAGGCTTTATAGGTCAAAACCAGCACCTTGAATCTCGCCCGGAAACAAATAGGTAGCCAGTGCAGATGAGCCAGAACAGGAGTTATATGCGAAGACCGACTGGTCCTCGTCAATAGTCTAGCTGCCGCGTTCTGCACTAGCTGAAGCTTCCAGACTGTTTTCAAGGGCAGCCCTACGTAGAGCGCATTACAGTAATCCAATCTCGAAGTTACCAGAGCATGAACAACTGAGGCGAGGTCGTCACCATCCAGATAGGGGCGTAGTTGGGCTACCAAACGGAGATGGTAAAACGCATTCCGTGCCACCGAGGCCACTTGAGCCTCGAGAGACAAGGAAGGGTCAAAAAGAACCCCCAAACTATGAACCTGTTCTTTCAGGGGGAGTGTAACCCCATCCAGAACAGGATGCACATCCACCATCTGAGCGGGGAAGGCATTCACCAACAGTGTCTCGGTCTTGTCTGGATTGAGTCTCAGTTTATTAGCTCTCATCCAGTCCATTATCACGGTCAGGCAGTGATTCAGCACATGCACAGACTCACCTGTAGAAGATGAAAAGGAGAAATAGAGCTGCGTGTCATCAGCGTACTGGTGGCAACGCACTCCAAAACTCCTTATGACCGCACCCAGAGGCTTCATATAGATGTTAAAAAGCATGGGGGACAAAACCGAACCCTGAGGGACTCCACAATGGAGAGTCCATGGCATTGAGTGATGTTCCCCAAGCACTACCTTCTGGCGACGATCTATGAAGTAGAAGCGGAACCACTGCCATGCAGTACCCCCAACTCCCAACTCTGCGAGTCTCCCCAGAAGGATACCATGGTCGATGGTATCAAACACCGCTGAGAGATCAAGGAGAATCAACAGAGTCACACTCCCCCTGTCTTGCTCCCGACAAAGGTCATCATACAGGGCGACCAAGGCGGTCGGTCCATTAGACAAGTTGTGTTTTGGGGTTGGAATATATATGTGCTGCGACTGAAATAGTTACAATAACTGCTCAAATTTTGCATTCAAAATGCTGGATTTGAACTTCATATTCATGTTTTTAACATGAAATTATACCTTTAATCTCATTAGTTATCTCTTGATTGGTTCTGTGAGGCATCAAGAATAAAATCTCATAAACTGCCATCTGTCAAATATGAAATATCACTGCATATAACAATGTTAAAACACCTCAAAATACAGCCTAAAGAGAGAAAACAGCAGAGATATTTGATCAATGTATTTGGCCATCAAGTGCCCAGACAAAAACAGGATGGCCCACAATATCAGCACCAAATGAATGTGATTGGATAAGGGAGTTCCATAATCTGGGTGCCAGTACAAAGAAGATTCTATCTCTGACCATCCACCCTTGACATGAGTCCCCAGCATCTAATTTTCAGAGATACCTGGATATGCAGGTCCCATTTTTAGGTAACAGCCACTGATAAGAGTCCTTCTCCTCCCCCTCTTCTGTGTTAACCCCTCTTAAGGGGATTACAGAGCATCCATCATCATCACCACAATTTGTGGCAGTGAGTTCCATAAATTAATTCCATGCTATGTGAATGTTGTGCTCTCGTCTGTCCATAATCTCCTGCCAATCATGTTACTTTGTGACCCCCCAAGTCTAGTATTATGAGAAACCTCTCGCTACCCAATTTCTCCCTGCGAACGAAGATGGGAGAAGGGGACCTTTTAGAAACTCGGCCCAGAAGTCGGCCCTTTAGGGTTGCTGTCGCTGTCCTCAAGGTGCCTAGGGTAAAACCAGCAAATTCAAACTGTGCTCAGAAACCGCCTGGAACCTGGTGAAGATTTTGAAGTGTTGGTGAAATGTGTCCATTACTGGGGGTCCTGGTAAACAACATGGTCACCATATTCTGGGCTAGTTAGCATTTTTCCAAACACTTCTCAAAATATATAATGATCAACCAACCATGATTAGAGAAAATATAAAATATTTTTTAAAATACATCTGTCTACACTTGCAAATGTTTATCAGTTTCGTGCCCCTTTCACTGACATGGCTTCCTCTTCCATATCTTAGGAATGCAGGAAGAAGCCTTACACTGAGTCAGCCCCAAGTCCATTTAGCTCAGTGTTGTTTACACTGACTGGCAGCAGCTCTCCAAGGTTTCAGACAGGAGACATCCCCAGAATCTTCTGGGGAAAGGGAATGACTATTAAACTAATGTAAGCACGGGGTGATGCTGACATGCAGGCTGATATGCTGTTGTGCCAAAGGTTTTCCCTTCCCTGAGTCAAGAAGTTTGAGATCTGAATGACCCTCAAACACACTTGTGAAGAAGGAAAATGTGCTTTTATTGAAGCAAAAACTATTTGTTGCAGCAGGCAGGCACTTAAACACTCACAGCAATTAATGAGCACAGAGTTTATCTTACGTTCTGTTTTCCTTGCCGGAAACCCCAAACAGCAGACAAAGAGATCCTTTTTGGCCCCGTTTGGATTTACTACCCCACTGCTCTTCCTTGCAGGCCAGTGTGGAGGCTTCTAGATGGTGGTCAGTCTTATCTGCCCAAATCAAGGGTCCTTTATTTTATGCCCAAAAGACCCTCTGGGAGGGGGCACAGGGGGCACTTATACCTGTGAGATTTTTATCTTTCTTAGGGCTTTGTGTCTTTGATCTCACCCTTCTAACTTTTGTTTACCACTCAGTGACCTTGAAGCTGCTACAGGCCGGCCTGAGAATGCAGCCATAAAGACTCTTCCCCTGCTTGCAATGCGCTTATTGTTTTGACTAATTAAACAGTCTTTCTCAGACTCTGCTGTCCTAGGCAGAGACAAACAAACTTATTAAAGAAGATTTCCGAGCTTTTCATCCCAAACAGCAACAGAAGCCTGCAATTTGAGTTTACTGCTCTAAACCGAACATCTCAGGCTTCAGTATGAGGCAAGCAGTTTGCAAAAGCAATAAGCACCCCATAAATGAGGGGTCTGAAGCAAGAATTATGGGACAGGGGGAATGCGGCATGCCACACTAAACTTTCTTGGCTACAACAAGACGTCTTCCGGGTTTTGTTTGTTTGTCTGTCTCTACTTATGCCTCTAGGCAGCCCCACGCAGAATGAACTGCATTAATTGAGCCTTGATGTTAGCAGAGCATAGGTCGCTGTGACAAAATTGCCTCTCTCCAGGAGGGGCCATAGCTGGCATTAACAGGTCGATGAGCATGCCTTTCAGAGAGCATACTTGGGACAAGGTGGGCTAGCCATGCGGGTATCCCTGCCAAGCACCCTCCAAGGCCTCTCTCGGCTATAGCCTCTGATCCTCCTCTGTAGTGTCAGTTCAGACTTCAAGCACGCATGCATCTCCATGTTTCTTTGTAATGAAAGCTCAAGGACTGTCAGGCAGCAACAGCAACAGCTGGAAACCCAACTCACAGCCAAGAGAGAGAGAGAGAGAGAGCCAAACTGCGTAGTCTGCTGAAACCATCAGCAGACGTTGCCAAGCCAGGCTCCTGCTGTAGGTGTCAGGTGTAAAATCAAATACAGTGTGCGCCTCAGTGTGTGTGTGTGACACACTTGTGCAGGTGTGCACACGGGGTTGCCACTCAACATGAAGTCTCTCCAATGTCTCTTGGTTGCAAAACTTTCTCACAGCTCCGCTGCTAGCTTACGATGGTTGCACACAACAACACAACATTGTGGCTTGCAGCGGGGAGCCACTGGTCGCTTCTCCATTCAGACAGTTATTCAGCTTTCATCTGGATGTGTTTGCAGGAAGGTTAGATAATGTTGCATCAAGCATTTGCCATGTCACACTTTTTAGTGCATTTCCCCATCACTTTCCTTATCAAAAAAATTCTGGGGGAGAGGTTTTGTGACACACAAGATCTCCAAATCAACTTTCATTGTGCAACCTGAATTTACCAGTGTGTGATTGGATCCCACCTAGCAACAGTGACAGCCTGGAAGTGCCCACTGTTGATGTCTTCAAACAGCATAGCAAAAAGCCCCAATCTGGTGAGTTGTGGGGAGGGATACACACACAGTGATGATCATGACAACCAAGACAGGCAAGCAGTAGAGGCTGGAGGCTCTCTGTCAGTGGAGCAATGGAATCCACTCTCAGTTTTAGTCTGAACTTTCAAGCAGCAAAACACTTTGGACAGCTCCTTGAAAGTTCAGACTAAAACCCAGAGTGGATTCCACTGCCCCACTGACATGGAGCCACCAGCCACCATAGGGAACAGCTGCAGCACAGGGGGAGTGGAGACCCGCCCTGGGAATGAGTCCCTAAGCATCTGGGTGCTTGCTTGCTCACTGCTCTGGGTTGCTGCCTCTCAAGACAGCTGAAGTCCCAGGTAAGTGCTGCAAGGACTGGGACCCCCTGCCTGACCCTGACTCCAGAGAGAGGCTGCAGTCAATCTTGCAGCCCTTGCATCTGCTCCTGGCTGGGTCAGGGGACATAATGGTCTGGCTGCCCTTGGGCAGCGGGTCTGCTGCCAGCAGGGTTACCACAGAAGGGGCAACACCAAAGGGGTTCATCCCTTGGGGAGCTCCTTGAGGAGTCCTGAGGGCGCAGGTGCAGGTGCTGCCCCCTTCTATTTTTTTTAACCAATCTAGGGGAGATTGGTGGTGGGGAGGGTGTACAGTGCACGTGTAGTTCCTGTGCAGGGTGAGAGGCTGTGCAGTGAACTGAATGATAGGACGAAGTCACCAGATGCCTTCAAGGTGAGATTCTGCAGCTGGCAGAAGGCTGGCCCTCTCTGGGTGTGAGACAGGGGGAGAGTAGATGTGCCCTGTATGAAAGATATTGAGTGGGTCTGACTGTTCCCAATTCTCTCAGGGGCCCACTGGGATAACTGGTTCAGGTAGGTTTCATTGGTGGGCTCTTGTGTCCATATCAGGTGTTTAGGAGGAGTCTTAGTAAGGAGGGACATGGGTGATGCCACCCCAATTTCAGAGATCATGGGTAGAGGGAGGTATAGCCATGGGGAGGTGGTGAACTACCACAGAAGGTGAGGGCAAGGCTATCCACACCTTGTTCCTCACTCCCACTCCTCCCATGGATGTGTTCCTTCTTGCTCATCTGCTGTGCCCCCTGGCCTGTGTGTGCTGTTGTTTAATGCCAGATAGGTACACAATAAGACCACACTCATCCATGATCTGATTGTGGATGAAGGTGCCGATTTGGTGTGCGTTACCAAGAGCTGGGTGGGTGAGCTGAACTGGCTGAAGAACTCTCTAAACCACTGTCTGTTATCTTTGCAAAATCATGGAGGATGGGTGAAGTGCTAGATGACTGGAGGAGGGCTAATATTACCCCTATCTTCAAAAAGGGCAAGAAGGAGGAACCTGAGGACTACAGACCAGTCAGCCTGACATCGATCCCTGGGAAAAGTCTGAAAAAAATTATAAAGCAGTCAATCTGTAAGCCCCTTGAAAACAATACAGTGATTACTAGAAGCCAACATGGATTTATGAAGAACAAATCCTGCCAAGCTAATCTTATCTCATTTTTTTATCTGGTAATCTCCCTGGTAGTCTGTGGGAATGCTGTGGACATAATATATCTTGATTTCAGAAAAGCTTTTGACAAAATGCCCCATGATATTCTGATTAGCAAGCTAGCTAAATGTGGGCTGGATGGAATAACTATCAGGTGGATCCACAGTTGGCTACGGAATCATACTCAAAGGGTCCTTATTAATGGTTCCTTCTCAAACTGGGGGAAGGTAATAAGCGGGTACCGCAGGACATGATCCTGGGCCCAGTGTTCTTCAACATTTTTAGTAATGACTTTGATGAGGAGGGGCAGAGAATGCTTATCAAATTTGCAGATGATACAGAATTGGGAGGAATAGCTAATACCCCGGAGACATAAACAAAATTCAAAGGGAACTTGATAGGCTGGAGCATTGGGCTGAAAACAACAGAATGAAATTTAATAGGGTTAAGTGAAACTTTCTACACTTAGGAAAAAGAAACCAAAGGCACATTTATAAGATGGGGGATTTCTGGCTCAGCAATAATACATATGAGAAGGATCTTGGGATTGTTGTTGATCACAAGCTGAACATGAACCAATAGTATGATGTGGCTGCAAAAAAGGCAAACGCTATTTTAGGCTGCATTAACCGAAGTATAGTTTCCAAATCACATGAAGTATTGCTTCCCTTCTATTCAGCACTGGTTAGGCCTCATCTTGAGTACTGCATCCAATTCTGGATACTGCGCTTTAAGAAGGATGCAGACAAACTGGAACAGGTTCAGAGGAGGGCAACAAGAATGATCTGGGGAGTGGAAACAAAGCTCTGAGAGAGGAGACTGAAAGAACTGGGCATGTTTAGCCTTGAAAAGATGAGGGAGTGATATGATAGCACTCTTAAAGTACTTTAAAGGTTGTCACACAGAGGATCTCTTCTCGATCGTCCCAGAGTGCAGGACACGGAATAATGGGCTCAAGATGCAGGAAGCCAGATTTCGGCTGAACTTCCTAACTGTTAGAGCGGTACAATAATGGAACCAATTACTTAAGTTGGTGGACTCTCTGACACTGGAGGCCTTCAAGAGGCAGCTGGACAGCCATAATAATAATAAATAATAAATTTTATTTATTGGTCGCCTATCTGTCCAGGTTAGTGGACACTCTAGGCGACTTACGATAATAAAAGTACATCATATACAACATAATATACCAGCAAACATAATCATAATCAATTTAAAACCAGTTCCAGTTAAAACCTCATAAAAATTAATCCTCCCCAATCCCATAGGCCCACCTGAATAGCCAGGTCTTTAAGGCTTGGCGAAAACCTATCAGGGAGGGAGCATGTCGGAGATCAAAAGGAAGGGAAATCCAGAGGGTGGGGGCCACAATCGAGAAGGCCCTCTCTCTGGTCCGCGCCAGTCTAGCTGTTTTCACCGGTGGGACCGACAGAAGGTCTTGTGAGGCTGATCTTGTCAGGCGGCATAATTGGTGATTCTGGAGGCGCTCCTTCAGATAGACTGGGCCGGAACCGTATAGGGTTTTAAAAGTCAACACCAACACCTTGAATTGGCCCCGGTAGACAACTGGTAACCAGTGAAGATCTATTAACACTGGGGTGACATGGTCACAGCGACGGCTGTGCTTGATCAAGCGTGCCGCCGCATTCTGTACCAGCTGTAACTTCCGGACCGTTTTCAGGGGTAACCCCACATAGAGCACATTACAGTAGTCTAAGCGAGAGGAGACCAGGGCATGTATTACCTGTGGGAGCAGATGAACAGGAAGGTAGGGTTGCAGCCTCCGTATCAGATGTAATTGATACCAAGCTGCCCGACTCACCACCGAGACCTGAGCCTCCATGGACAGCCTGGAGTCAAGAATGACCCCGAGGCTGCGGACCTGGTCCTTCAGGGGCAATCTCACCCCATTAAGCATCAGGTCCGTAATACCCAACCTTCCTCTGTCTCCCACAAGCAACACCTCGGTCTTGTCAGGATTCAGCTTCAGCCTGTTCTCTCCCATCCATCCACTTATGGATTCCAGGCACTTGGACATGGTATTCACAGCCAACTCTGGTGAGGACTTAAACGAGAGATAGAGCTGAGTGTCATCCGCATATTGGTGACATTTCAGCCCAAAACTCCTGATGATAGCCCCCAGCGGTTTCATATAGATGTTGAACAGCATGGGAGAGAGGATAGAGCCCTGTGGCACCCCACAATTAAGAGGCCAAGGGTCTAAAACCTCATCTCCCAAAGCCACCCGTTGGTGCCTATCTGAGAGATAGGAATGGAACCACTGTAAAACAGTGCCCCCCATTCCCAATCCCTCTAGGCAATCCAAAAGGATACCGTGGTCAACGGTATCGAAAGCCGCTGAGAGATCTAGGAGGACGAGGAAGGTATATTCTCCTCTATCCAACGCCCTCCTCATATCATCCACCAGAGCGACCAAGGCTGTTTCAGTTCCATGCCCAGTCCTGAAGCCCAATTGGAATGGATCTAAATAATCCGTTTCCTCCAAGTGTGTCTGTAACTGTTTGGCCACCACTCGCTCAATCACCTTGCCCAAGAATGGTAAGTTAGAAACTGGGCGGAAGTTATCCAGCTCTTGGGGATCCAAGGAGGGTTTTTTTAAGATGGGTTTTATCACCGTCTCCTTGAGGGCTGATGGCATTGCACCCTCTTTCAAGGATGCATTTACCACTGCCTTGATCCCTTCGCTCAGTCTCTCTTTGCAACTCATAATGAGCCACGAAGGGCAAGGATCAAACAGACAGGTGGTTGGTTTCACCTGTCGGGGATGCTTTAATTTGAATTCCTGCATTGAGCACGGGGGTTGGACTCGATGCCCTTATAGGCCCTTCCAACTCTACGATTCTATGATTCCTAGTTCCACTCAGCCCATTTGAAGTCAGGCTGCCTTGACATTTTACATTCCCTATTCAAAAGGCCACCAAGCCAAGGCTCTGTGAAACTGTCAAATGATATTATTGTTTTTAACGGCCTTCGTAATGGCTCCATGCACTCTCTCTGCCCTTTCTGACCCTCACAGCACACTGAGTGGGTGCTTGAGCTGACCTCCCAACAACCATTCCAACCCCTCTTTTGCCCGAGCTATGGCACCTCACTCAGAAACCAATCTCATGCATGCAAAGCCAGGGCTAATTTTTTGGTCTCCTCCCCTAGAACATTTTTCACTGCTGTCACCTGCTATTTGGGTCTCCTGTCATTTTGTTCTGCACAACGCTTCCGTGCACGCACGCACACCACACACACACACACACACACACACACACACACACACTTACACACACAGCACTTCTCTTTTGGATATCGACGGGTTGGGTAATGACATGCCAATCTGCAAAGTTCACCTTATCATTGCTGATCCTTTTCCCGGAGAATTAGAAGAGGACATGCTCTGCATGCAGAGGGCTCCACCTTTGGCAGCCTCAGCCAAAAGAGATCTCATGCAGCTGGGGAAGGTCTGAAGCTCCGCTGACCTACTGCCAGTCACATTAGACAAGACTCCACTAAACCAGGGTTGGTGAATAGCCCTCCCATTCATCACACTGATGCACATTCAGATATTCTGCTACCTCTTCCTGCCCCAAGGGCTCGCCCATCCCCAAAATAATCTTGGAGCAGACAGGAGGCAGCAGGATCTTCCCCACCAGAAACTGGGGTTATTTGCTGCCTCTACCACTTCCAGCCTGCTCCAAGGACTGTTTGGGGATCCTTGGGGGCTAGGGGAGATGGGGGAGGAGGGATTCAAGCACAATCAATGCAGGCACAGCCTGCAGGAATTCTACCAAGCACCGCTAAGCGAGATGGACCAATTATCTGAACAGCGCTTGAATTATTTTGAAAAATGGGTTAGAAGGGACCTGAATGAAATCCACAAGCCCCCAGGCTGGGACTCCTCCCCACCCCCACCACAAAATATCGTGCCCCCTGTAGCCTTCCAGCAACTCAAGCTAAGGCACAGGAAAAGGTAAATGCGCTTGGCCTCCTCATAATCTCACAATTGAGTCTGATCACGTCTAAAGCAGGTTCATATATTTCATAAGGGTGGCTGGAAGAGCTTTGGTGAAGGTCCAGATGTGGCTGGACTCCGACACCTGCCAGCCCCAGCCAGCATTGCCAATGGTGAGGGTGTCATTTATCCTGAATGTTTGCAGAGATGTTGGCCAGATTAACAGAGGGGTGCTGAAAGCTGTAGTCCAACAATATCTGGAGGGCCACAGGTTCCCCATCCTTGTTTCAGGGAGTGGTGGCGGTGCGTTTTGGGACTGGTACGGCAGAGGAGAAGCAGGTGAGCAATAAGTGGAGCCAGAACCATTGGTAGGTGGAGCCAAGCAAGTCTGGCTTTGTCCCCCATCCTCCTCGCTTGCAATGACACGAAGAACACTTAAGCACCGCAGTACAGTTCCGCGATGCTTGACATCCATCTGCATTTACGAGCAATCTCCTCCGTTGGGTCAGGAGGCTTGTGTGCTGTTGGCACCCTTGACTCTCTGCTGGGGGGAAAGGTGTGACTTCCTCCACCACCATCACCCATCCTCCAGTTATGCCCTTACTCCAGGGTGCAAAAGAGTTGGTGCTTTGATTGTTTTTAGATTGTGTGAATTTGTTGCATTTTCCTGATGCTATGCCTCAAAGATTTTCTAAATCAAAAGCTGACTATCCCAGATCCTCCCCTTTCTGTAAAAAATTTTCTCGGTGTAAGCTGAGCTGAATGTCACCCTGTGCTATGACAAGGTGCGCCATTTTCTCTTTTGCATTTTAATCTAAACTAGAACCCAAAGAAGGGTTCTAAATCTGGCTCTGAATCTAGTCCTGAGATGGCATGCCTGTGGGTTAGATGAAACCAATCTAACAGAAGAGTCCTTACAGGTCCCAAAGCTATTTACAAACAAAGTAAAAAAAAAAAAAAACCACGTAAACATTATTAAAAACAGATTTCATGCTGCTCAAATGCCTGGGAAAACTAAAGTATTTTGCTGGCACTAAGATGATGACAAGGTTTGTGCCAGGTGGTCCTTCCTGGGGAGAGGATTCAGAAATGGGGGGGGTGCACAGAAAAGGGACATTTCCTCATTGCCACTCTCTCGACCTCCCACGGAAATTGCATGCGGAGGAGGGCCGAAGATTATGAGCTCAGGGTCTGGGCAGGTTCATATGGGAAAAGGAAGTCCTCTAGGGAGGTGTAGCTCAGTGGTTACAGCACCTGCTTTGCATGCAGAAGGTCCCAGGTTCAGTCCGCAATGGCATCTCCAGGTAGGGCTGGGAATATCCCCTACCTAACACCCTTTACAGCCACTGCCAGTCAGTGTAGACAATACTGAGCTAGGTGGGCCGATGGTCGGATTCAGTATAAGGTGGCTTCCTAGGTATAGGGGTCCCAAGCCACATGTCTTCAAAGGTCAAAACCAGCCCTTTGAATTGAGCCTGGGTGGCCAGTGCAGTCCAAAACCAGTGTTCCAGCCTTCATGTTTCATTTAGCAATCTAAGGGCCACATTCTGCATTTGCCGAATCTGTGGATGCATAAATATGCCCCATAATCCTGTTCTTCCTGAGCCAATGTGAAAGACTCTTTTTATTATTACTTTTTTTTTTTTTTTCAATAATTTTTATTCAGATTTTCATAAAACATACAAGACAAAATCATAAAACATTCAAAGACAAAAAACAAAATCAAAAATAGTTAAACAAAAAGAAAAAAAGAAAAGAAGAAAAGAAAAAAAAAAAAACAAAAATAAAAAATAAAGAGTAAAATATTGACTTCCCATTTGTCAAAGATCAAATCAGTTATAAGTCTATAATATATAGCAATCCTGTCTCTTAAGTCATATTATAAAATCACTTTCCTCCAGTAGTTATCTTACTTAATCATCAAATCTCATAAACATTACTTTATTCTTTCCACAAAAAGTCAAAGAGAGGTTTCAATTCTTTAAGAAATATATCTATCAATTTTTTTTTCCAGATAAGCATATCGATTAATCCATCTCATTACTAATTATGATAATCTTATTGTCATAACCATAGTCAAAATAAACATTTCAATTAATCCATCACATCAGAATCTGTTAGGTTCAGTAATTTCAGTAGCCATTGTTCTATTATCTCTATTAGTTCCATTTTCCATCTTCCATCTTCAGTAGTCTTGTTAAGTCCAGTAATTTCAATATCCAATCTTCCATTATCAGTATTCCATAATAATCTTGCTGTCAAAGCCATAGTCATATAATAAGAGTCTGATGGGAATTACCTCTATCCCAAATATTTTCTTGCCATCCATTCTGAATAAGTTGCTGAAATACTGCTGTAAAATCATATCTCTGTTCTTTTTTTCAAAATACACTGGGTCATCTCTTAAAAGTTTTTCCATTGTCACATGGCTGCAGTTAATTCCATAGATTTTCTCTATATTGGGCTCCATCACATCATTCCAGTCCAGAAGATAATCCATGCCATTGATAACTTTATCTCTAGAATCTTCATTAATTTCTTCAGAGATAACATTGAGTTCCAAACAATAGATTTTATTTCTAAAGTCCATAGACTCCAAATCTTGTTCCTGTTCCACATTTGTTCCAATCTCCGGGATCTCCTCTCTCACAGGGACCCCTATTCCAGTCTCCAGGGTCTCCTCTCTCACAGGGACCCCTATTCCAATCTCCGGGGTCTCCTCTCTCACAGGGACCCCTTCCAGGGTCACCTCTCTCACAGGGACCCTTATATCTTTAATCTCCTGCTTCATTTTACTCAATTCAATTTTCGTTATCTCAATCTCATTCATTATTCTCTGAAACATAGTTATTTCCAGATTCTCAGCCACTTTCTTAATTGCCATTTTAAAAGAAAAATATAGGAAAACCACTTCTTATTTCAGCAACAATTGGGTTAATACTCCAAACTTGGTGACATCACAGTATAAACAGAGCAGACAGCCTTATCTCTCCAATAGTTAAGTAAACAAAATGCAGTTCCCAGGATCGAAGCAATTAATGGCAATCGTCAAGAAACAGATTCGTCAAAATAAAATAGACCAAAAAGAGAGTAGTCTCAAAACAATATAATATTTTTCAAAATAAAAATCTGGAATAGAAATCCCTCTTCTGTGTGTATCTTTAGAATGCAAATCCAGGACAGCTTTTTGCAACAAAAACAGAGATAAGCTATTAATTAGTGCGTAGCAGAGAGAAGTTACGGCTCCCCAGTGAGATGTCAAAAACCGATCAATCTGGCAAATCTCTTTTAAACAGCAACAATTTAAGTCAAGTAAAAGAAAAATATAGAAAGAAGGGTGCTTGCCTGTTAGTGCGTTCTCTCTTAGAAGATAAGATGAACGTTCGCTTTAACAGATAGAGCTTGCTGTTGAAAATCCGTCCCACCTTCGTCGGCTGGACCTCGTCCCATAAATTAATGAGATCTGGTCGTCCCAACAAAAATAGGCTTTGAGGTTAATCTCTTCGTTTCTCCCTACCCGGGAGAAGTTTAATCAGTCAAAAAAAAAAGAAAAAACTGACTGATATATCTGAATAAGCTTCTTTTGAGGCAGGAGCCCGTCTCAAAAGCAGGCACAGGCTAAGTCACCCTTCCCGGAAGTTCCGACTCTTTTTATTATTACAACTATGACAATGATGATGACTAATACTGTATCTATCACGCATGATCTTGATTACCTCCACCTTCCCCAAAACCTTGCGTGGTCAGTCACTTTGATTGCCAATGGGGAAACTGAGGCACAAAGTGTATGGTTTTTCCCAAGGCCCATGCATTGAGTCCATGACAGAAGTGAGGTTTATTTATTTATTTCATTTATATCCCACCTTTTCCCCGAGGAGCCCAAGGTGGCATACATAGTTCTCCTCCTCCTCATTAAATCTCCACAACAACCCTGTGAGGCAGGGTAGGCTGAGAGGCTGTGCCTGGCCCAAGGTCACCCAGTTTGCTTTGTGGCTAAGTGGAGTGCTGAACAACCAGCTCTCCAGGATTCAAAGCCAGGAGTTTCATGTTGGGAGAGAATTACATCAGGACAGAATGGTTGTCTCCAAGGTTCACCTGTTCAGAACTTTGACACAGAATCCTGAGTGATTCTGGCAGCGGTCTGTGGGACATGTTCTCCTTGACACGTTGCTCTCTGAGGCCAAGACAAAAATTATTAAGAAATGCCAACAAGAAGGAACACACCAGCCCTTCAGAAAACCCAATTTTCATTAGGAATATTGAATCACTTTCAAGACAGCTGTGGTTGAGGGCTGCCTGCTCACTCTGGATCTCAGAGCTCCAAAGAGGTGGCAGAATCGTGAGAAAAATTAGAAATTCTGGTGAGAAGGCAGTAAGGATCAACTTGTGCTTTGGCATGCAAATGAGCTAATTGGTATGCTAATGAGGCCTCATAATGAGCTCATTGTGGTGGCAATTTGCTTATTGTTATGCTAATGAGCAGGCAGAAAGGACCCCTTGTTATGGCAATTAGCTTGTTGTGGCAAGAGGCTCGTTATTATGCTAATGATGCAATGCAGTAATTAACTCATTATGCTAACAAGCTTTTTATTATAACTATTATGACTAATATTAGTAGTAGTGGTATTACTTTTATTACACCAGACTTTTTTTGACACATTTGGGAATGTCATAAATTCATCAGGGGTGTCACCTTGGGCAATGGGATAAAGGAAGGGGGTTGACATCTGAACCCCAGAACATGTGCAGAGTGAATTCCTTGCTTCACTTCTTAGTAACCTCAGCCCAGGTTTATACACCCGGGATTGGGGGGCAGGAGTTCAGGATATATTTAAGCCCCCCAACCGCTCTCTGTCTCTCTCTCTTTAGTTAACTCCTGATTGAGGGTTAGTGGGCATGTGTGCGTGTGCGCATACTCCCCTTTTTTCGCCGAAAAAGCTCCTGTTCTTTTAACAGATGCCAAGCTGGGGGAAATCCAGCCAGCTCTCTCCCATCACGGCATCACCTGACCAAGAAACGCTGTGGCTTGCCAATTTCAGCCTGCCAGGAGGCAGTGAAGCACACCGGAGCCCTGCCAGGGGCGAAAGGTGGCAACCAATAGTCACACATTTGCTAGCAAGGGAAGTTCCCTTTCCCATCCATCCTTTTCCCCCTTCATGGAATGGGGGAGGGGCACTACAGTCATTTGTTTTTTGGGGGTGGGATGGGAGGGGGGCACAGGCAGCTTGAAAGTCATTTCCTTGTCAACAGTGGCTTTTCCATTCCATCCCCCCTTTCCCTCCCTCTCTCTTTCTCTCTCTCTCAAAGGGCACAGCAAGGGAGGGAGGGAGGGAGGGAGGGGAAAGGGTCCCAGACAGTCGCCAACATACATGCCATTAATATTTGAGTAGCTCTGCCAAGGGAAGCATGCACACGCAGGCACTTGGCCACCCGGAGACTCCGTCCTCAGCCCAGCCCACCTACCACATTGCCACAGGCCCCAAATAGCAGCACTGTTTTTAAAGCTCCAAGGTTTTAAAGAGATCTTGTCCATTTCTTACTGCCATTTCTGTAATTAGTTTTTACTGGTTGCATAGATAGCCATGGAATGTGGACATACGTTTGCTATGCAGGGAGAGGGCGGGAACACTCTGACTATGCTCAGAGCACATTCTTATATATATGATGACATCCCTTCTTCCAAGGCCAGTGAATGCCCAGAAATCATCTAAATCTCATCCCAGCTAGTCCAAATTCTACCTCCCTCAAAACAGACTGGATTCTATGAGGTGTGACACATGATAATTCCTCACAGGAACAGGTGAAAGAGGGCACTGAAGCTCCATCTTCTGCCCACTTTATCATCCCCTTCACATTGAGATTCCACAAGACAATGCCCCCAAAGCATAACCCTGACTGTACATTCTTAAGGGCTAGAAATTTGATTTAAAAAAGAATTCTGCAGATACTGTTAGTTCCTTTGCTCGTGCAGTTGTTGAAAATGCACGTCTCATGCCACCCCAGTCCACAACAGGTCCTTTGCTCGCAACAGGCTTGCAGAGTTCACACAACTACTGAACAGAGGTGAATACAATCATGCGTGGTGTGGAGAAAGTGATTTTTCCCTGTTCTCAAAATACTAGAACCTGGGGCCATCCAGTGAAGAGGAACACTGGAAGATTCAGAACAGGGAAAAAATGAAATGCTTTGCTTACTATAGAGTTCATAGAATCATAGAATAGCAGAGTTGGGAGGGGCTTATAAGGCCATCAAGTCCAACCCCCTGCTCAATGCAGGAAACCAAATCAAAGCATTCCTGACAGATAGTTAAAACTATAGAAATTGCTACCACCAGATGCAGTGATTTTCCACTCACTCAGACGGCTTTAAAGGGAGATTAGGCAAATACATGGAGGATAAGGCAGTTAATGGCTACTACTAGTCATGATAGCTGCATTTTACCTCCGTGTATCAGAGGAAATATGCATCTGAAATGCCAGTTGCCAAGAATATAAGCAGAGACAGTGCTGTTGTGTTCCTGTCCTGCTCACAGGCTTCCCAGAGGCAAGTGGCCAGCCACCAGGGGAACAGAATGCAGGATTAAATAGGCCTTTGTTCTGATCAAGCAGGGCTCTTCATAGGTTCTTATGGGTCAGCAGAAAATACCAAGAGGTAACTGAACTGTACTTAAAATGCAGAACGACTGTTGTGTGCGCGTGTGCGTGCGTGCATGCGTTTAAAAACCTATAAACTGTAAACAGGTGGCAATATGGCGTAAGGTAATTCTCTGCAGAATAACAACACCGTCCTCTGCAGGTAGGGTTAATCTCCCCCTCTCTCCCCTCCCTCCACACTCTCCCATGACATCTAATTGCATACCGGTTGGGCTGCGAAAAAAAGGGCAGCCACAGACAAGGTACTGGTGGGAACTGGTTGCTTGCCTTTGACAAGGTCTTTGTGTGGCTCTGGAGTAGACACTTCAACAGTTTTGTGTTAACTCAGCCATGGATTTGTACTCGTTTATGCAGGGATGGGAAAACTCATGCTGGGGGGCAAATGTGGCCCTCCAGACCAGGGTTGCCAGGTTCAGGGCCTGAGACTGATCCTGTATCTTTAGGAGAAGAGAAAGTCAGCCAAGTGCAGGTGTTCTTGCAACCCTGCAATGGGAAAAACCACAAGGTGGAAATCTCCCTTCCCTCTGCACAACTTTGAAAGATACAGAAGACCTCTTGGAGGCTGGGCCTGGCAACTAAGAGCGCTGCACCTTTGGGAGAAAGCCTTGTTTTGGGCTCAGTGCCGTCGCTGCACTTGAGGACCCAGGCATGACTGGGCAGGCTCTAGAATGGGGAGAATGAGTCCAGTTGGGGCGCAGCACATCTCCCAGTTCTGAAGGCTGACCCGGGGCAGGTGCCCTGTCTCTCCCAGCTCTGATTCATGTTGAAGTCCTCCTCTGATGAGGACACCCCATCCCATTCCATGCAGGGAAACTGCGGGCTGGATTGTCCTCCATGTTAATGAGTGGGGCGGGTGGCACTTGCCTTTTGGATTTTCTTCCTGAGGCACCTCAAAGTCATGATCTAGCCCTGGGGAGGCATTGCCCGGACTGACACTCAATTAAAATGCAAAATTCCCTCCTTCACAGCCCCCAACTACCATGACACCTCCTCTCCAGTACCTTGCAGGAGTCAGAGGATTTATTGCAAATTATCCCAGGCTTGAACAGATTTCAATTTTGACTCAGCCGATGGAGTCAGGAAAGAGGAAGATAAACAAGAAAGCGGCTCAGGGGGGAGGGATGAAGGGAGGGGGAAATGGCACTTACGGAGAACAAAGTCAATAAATTTACAGCCAATGCTCAACATGCACGTGCAGCATGTGTCACGCCTTGGGGGAGGCAGGAAATGTGAGCCCCTTCGGGCTGTGGTGGGCTTTTCATCAAGTCATCCTGCTGCTGGAGGACAAATCTGGGCCGGCTCCTGCTAATTGCTGCACTGTCATCAAGATACTGACAAATTGACTCCTTTAGCCTCTGTTCGAGTATCTTCCCTGCCCTTTCGCGGATTCTCTTTTCCACCCTTTTTTTAAAAAGCGGGGCAACATTTGCCTGTCGCTTCCAGTGCCCTGACACCTCACCCCTTCCCCAGGATTTCTCAGAAGAGTCGCAAGTTTGTATAGAAAATGCAAAGGAAAAGGTTGGGGAGAGGGAAGTGCTGTGCAAGGGTTAAGGCAGGGGGTGCTAGGCACAATGATTCCTCCATAGACTCTCTTCTTGCTCTCCCTTTTTGCCTCATGGAGGCCTCATTATGAAGGTCCTGTTTTGGGTGATATCCCAGAGCCTGTCAAGGATCAACCAGCGAACAAGGCGCCCAAGAATGCTCTGAAGTCTGTTGGACTCTGAGGCCTGCACTCATTCTGCTTCATAGAATCATAGAATAGTAGAGTTGGAAGGGGCCTATAAGGCCATCCAGTCCAACCCCCTGCTCAATGCAGGAATCCAAATCAAAGCATTTCTGACAGATGGCTGTCCAGCTGCCTCTTGAATGCCTCCAGTGTTGGAGAGCCCACTACCTCTCTAGGTCACTGGTTCCATTGTCATATGGCTCTAACAGTTAGGAAGTTTTTCCTGATGTCCAGTCGAAATCTGGCTTCCTGCAACTTGAGCCCATTATTCCGTGTCGTGCACTCTGGGACGATCGAGAAGCGATCCTGGCCCTCGTCTGTGTAACAACCTTTCATGTACTTGAAGAGTGCTATCATATCTCCCCTCAGTCTTCTCTTCTCCAGGCTAAACATGCCCAGTTCTTTCAGTCTCTCCTCTCAAGGCTTGGTTTCTAGTCCCCTGATCATCCTTGTTGGAAGGCCAAACAAGAGGTGGATTGATTCCATAAAGGAAGCCACAGACCTGGACTTACAAGATCTGAACAGGGCGGTTTGTAACAGACGCTATTGGAGGTCACTG
The DNA here is from genome assembly GCF_030035675.1 of Rhineura floridana. Lineage (NCBI taxonomy): Eukaryota > Metazoa > Chordata > Lepidosauria > Squamata > Rhineuridae > Rhineura > Rhineura floridana. Next base: position 37,351,838 of record NC_084494.1, read on the forward strand.
ATTCATAGGGTCACCATAAATCATAATCGACTTGAAGGCACATAACAACAAACAACAAGGAAGAAGAACTGAGCATCCTTCTGTATTCTGACCTGCACTCATGGAAGCTCATTGCAGAAAGCTCATGATGGGAAACCTCCATCAGAACAATCGAGGGCTTTGAATCCCAGACGATTCTGTCTTCTGAAGAGCAGAGCACTGGCAAAATAATTAATCTTGCTTGTTTTCGCTGGCTTCTTGTGCCCTAGTTTGTTTCCTGTTCACCCCCCCACACACATACACACACATGCTTATTCAATAAATATCTTAGTTTCGGAGGATGGGAACAGCTGGGTAACTGGGGGGGAAGGGAAGGCTTTGAAGGGAGAAAAATTAGATAAAATCTGTGGCCTTTTGAATACAAGGAGAGGTTCTATTTTTTTGTGTGAGATTAATTTCTTAGGCTCCCTTAATCATCTTTGAGGGCGTATTTGGAAATGGCTTTTCAGAGCTGCACAGGAAGCCAGCCCAGGGGTGTGTTGGGGGGAGGAGGGGAGGGCTGTGTAAATAAACAAAAAAAGCCAGAATGCATCCCTATTTTACATTTTCTTTTTTTCAAATAGAAAGACAAGGATCATTAGCCCTCAAGGGAAGTCCTGGCCTTCTTCCACAGCACAATGGGGGTTGGAGTGGGGAAGCAATGATGATCCAAATGGGTTCAGTTCTTTCCAGTAACAGATGGACTCTTTCTTGCATGATGGTCTGGAGCAGCGCTGGAAAGATCACTTGTTCCCGCTGAGTGCCTAGAAAGAATCTAGGGTGTCAGCAGCTTACTGCACCCCTATTCTGCAAGAGTGTGATGGCACCTACCCTTTGGAATTCCCTCCCTTTAAACAATAGACAGGCGCCATCTTGCAGTGGTAAATCACTTCTGAATACCTCTCACCACGAAAACCCTATGAAGAGAGCATCCAAAATGCAATATGAAATAGTGCCGGAAGATGAGACTCCCAGGTCAGATGGCACTCACCAAGCTACTGGGGAAGAACAAAGGACAAGTACGAGTAGCACTGTCATTAATGACGCAGCTGGGTCAATGCCAAAAGGAAGCCCAGAGGCTGATGCGCACAGATGCGAAAGGAGAGTCCGGAGTTGTACGACGCTCACCATAGGAACATGGAATGTGAGAAGCATGAACCAGGGAAAGTTAGAAATTGTCAAGCAAGAAATGGGACGTATCAACATTACAATACTTTGCATGAGTGAATTAAAATGGATGGGAATGGGACATTTCCAGTCAGGCAACTACAGAAATTTTATGCAGGAAATGAGAATCAAGAAGAAACGGGGTTGCTTTAATAGTGAGAAGTGATGTAGCAAGAGCAATTAGGAGCTATAACGCAAGGTCTGAGCGAGTTATATCAATGAGATTAAACGGGAAAGGTATTAACAGCAAATCCTAGATTACAGCAAAGCCTTTGATTGTGTAGATCATGAAAAACTATGGAATGCTTTAAAAGAAATGGGGGTGCGACAGCATCTGACTGTCCTGATGCGCAACCTATACTCTGCACAAGAGGCTACTGTAAGGACAGAATATGGAGAAACCGATTGGTTCCCCATCGGAAAGGGTGTGAGACTGGGTTGTATTTTATCACCCTATTTGTTTAATCTGTACGAAGAACATATCATACGGAAAGCAGGATTGGACCAAGATGAAGGAGGTGTGAAAATTGGAGGGAGAAACATCAATAATTTAAGATATGCAGACGATACCATACTACTAGCAGAAACCAGTAATGATTTGAAACGAGTGCTGATGAAAGTTAAAGAGGAAAGCACAAAAGCAGAACTACAGCTGAACGTCAAAAAGACTAAAGTAATGACAACAGAAGATTTATGCAACTTTACAGTTGACAATGAGGACATTGAACTTGTCAAGGATTATCAATACCTCGGCACAGTCCTTAACCAAAATGGAGACAATAGTCAAGAAATCAGAAGGCTAGGACTGGGGAGGGCAGCTGTGAGAGAACTAGAAAAGGTCCTCAAATGCAAAGATGTATCACTGAACACCAAAGTCAGGATCATTCAGTCCATGGTATTCCCGATTTTTATGTATGGATGTGAAAGTTGGACAGTGAAAAAAGCGGATAAGAGAAAAATCAACTCATTTGAAATGTGGTGTTGGGACTGCGAAAAAGGCAAATAATTGGATGTTAGAACAAATTAAACCAGAACTATCACTAGAAGCCCAAATGATGAAACTGAGGTTATCATACTTTGGTGCTTTTGTTTGCCGCCCTGGGCTCCTGCTAGCAGGAAGGGCAGGATATAAATCAAATAATAAATAAATAAATAGTAAATCAGACAATTGACCCAGACAGGAAGCAAAAAGGTCTGGGTTGCAAAGCTCCACTTGGCTGGGAGAGGCTGGGAGAGGCTGGGAGGACACAGCTATATTTTGGCACAACGAAAGCCAGCCCAGGACATGGAGGACGCGCAGCAGGGTGGAGGTGCTGCACATGATGGAGGGCCCATTCTCCATGCCTGATGTTCACTACAGCAGGGCAATAGAGCAGTGAGCATTAGACCTGATTTGTTTGCAGGGATTTATACATCTTCCTGCTAATCATTCGTGAATCCCCCACTTTTCTGGGCGTGTCCCTGTCACTTTCCTTGCTGCAAAAAGTCTGCTTCTTTTTTAAAGCAGATTTGTTGTACTAGGTTGACCCAATCATTTAATCCCCTTTCATTGTGTCACCCTAAATTTCCAGCACACACTTGAAACCAGAAAATACTGACAGTCTGGAGGTAACCTATCTGCTTGTACCTGGTGCCAAGCGCTCAGGACAGACTAGAGATTCTGCGAATGAGCAAGATGGCTGATACACTACCAGACAGTTGAAACTCTTGGCTCCTATGTCAGTGGGGCAGTGCTTTGCACCTTGGACAGCTCCTTGAAAATTCAGACTAAAACCCAGAGCGGATTCACTGCCCCACTGACATCGGACTCAACAGTCTCCACTGCTAACAAACACCGTGACTGAGTTCCCGGAGGTGGTTTGAAGCATGGTGTTGGGACCTGGAGACCCTCTGCTTTCTATCCCCAGGAGATCAACTTCTGCGCAAGGCCACCTCAGCTGGAGCAGCTCAGAATATTGTGGCTGGCCTATCAGCCACTAGGCTGTGCGTTGTGCCCCTCTCTGCTCCCGACAAGTTGGACAGATTGTACCCTTGACCTGCTCTTCTGTTCTGGTCAAGCTGAGGGCAGCCTATGGGTGGAGGGGGGCGTCAGCAGCTCTTTTGTAGGACTAAGTGGAAAAAACCCTCCACTGCCCCATTCCAGGTGGCAAACTGGGGTTGTGACTTGAACATTTTGGAAAGTGAGGAAAATAGCAATAACCAAGCCAGGCCCTTGGTCCATCTAGCTCAGTGTTGTCTCCACTAACTGGCAGCAGCTCTCCAGGATTTCAGAGAGGGAGCCTCTCCTAGCTCTACCTGGAGATACCAGGGATTGAACTTTGACATTCTGCATCCAAGGCAGATGCTCTGCTACCGAGTGGGGGGGCTTGTCATTTGGTGGCAACTGTGGCTTCCTAGCTTGCTCCCCCCCCCTTAATTTTCTTTTTTAGCAGCAATGAAGGTGGATGTCATCCCCCCCCCCCGTGAATGGTCATGAACAATGCTTTGGATTGTATCCAGTGAAAATGGAAATGCACTGCCTTCAAGCTAATCCCAATTTATGGCGACCCCATGAACAGGGTTTTCATGGTAAGCGGTATTCAGAAGTGGTTTCCCATTGCCTCCCTCTGAGGCTGAGAGGCAGTGACTGGCCCAAGGTCACCCAGTGAGCTTCGTGGCTGTGTGGGGATTTGAACTAGTTCTACTGAAAGTAGACTCACTGAAATTAATGGACCTAAGTTAGTTTTTTTTTATTTCAGTGGGTTTTCTCTGAGTAGGACTAGTATTGAATGCAACGCATAGTCAGGATGGACACCATTCCAAGCGACATTCGGTGGGGGGGTGGCAACCATTAGTGAGGGCTACCAACTCTTCCCCCCCCCCAATGCCCCATGGAATGGTATTACATCATGGGCCCTAGGAGACAGTTACGGCGGCAGCAGGAAAGAAACTAGAAAAAGCGAGTGAAGAATCCACCATCACAGAAGAGTAAGCAGAGCCCCCAGCAACACTCTCAGAAACATTTATGCCCTGCAGCATAACCCCCTAATTTTACCACACACACACACCCACACTGCAATCCCTTTCCTTTATGATGGCCAGATCAGTACCTAGCATGGCAGTGTTGGTGGATTATGTGACTCTTAACATTTGCAGGGCTGAGAGATTGGGTAAGAATCCAGGATCCAGAAGGTTTCCACTCTGCCCGCAAGGAATTATTTGTTTACTTATTACCCTTGGAGTAAAAAGTTGTCCTTGGAGAACTGACCAAGGAGAGAGAGGAAGAGGAAGAGGAAGAAGAGGAGGGGGGACAAAAGCAGCATTCATTGGCTCCACCTACTGTTCGGGCTCCCTGCCTTCTGCCTCAGTAGTCCCAAGGGACACCAGGCACTGCTGGCTATTATGTAGAGTTCAAAGGCGTACTTGGCCTTCTCCTGGTGAATCCCCAGGGCCATTAATATGCCCCCTCTGTAGGCCTTATTTGCAAAACACTTTGAGGACCACAGGTGTCCCAACTGGGACACCATACGAATTTCAGAGGGCTGTAGTCAGCTGTTCTACTCAGAGTAGACCCACTGAAACTACTGGGCCTAAGTTAGTTGTGTCCATTAATTTCAGTGGGTCTGTTCTGAGCAGGACCAACACTGGATACAACCCACTGTCTCTGCACTGGCAGCCCTCTTGGCCTCTGCTAGTCACTGTTGCTCAGATGAGCCGGAGCGGACATGAGCTCAAGTGGCAGACAAGGTTCCTGGAGAAGGCAATGACATGCCCACTGGACCTTTGCCCTGCCTGCCTTGTAGCAGCTACGGCCTGGCCAGCCAGCCAGACGGACAGTTTAAGTCTTCTTGGGAGGAGGGCATGCCCTTCAAGGAGGCTGTGGCCTGGACATCTCTGGAGCTTGCTCATGTTGGCAACGGTTGGCTGGTCTCTAATCCATCCTCACTGGGCAAAGTGCTTGAGAAGGTGCTGGCCAAGGGCATCCATTCAGGATCTTGTTGATTATCTGGATCCCCTTCTGGTTAGCTGCCGGCCTCAGCTGTGGCTGGTACAAAGGAACATATAAAGCTGTCTTAGAATGAGTCAGACCATTGGTCTAGCTGGCTCAGCATTATGTGCACTGACTGGCAGCAGCCTTCCATGATTTCAGGCAGGGGTCTCTCCCAGCCCTACCCGCAGAAGCCAATGGGGCTTGACCTGGGGACATTCTGCCTGTATATCAGCTACTCTGCCACCCAGCTATGGGCCTTCCCCGTCGGCACTGCCTTTAGAGCAAAAGGCTCGCAGGGGCATCTGGGGAAACTGAGCAGCCCTCCTGTTTGGGATCTCCCTCTTGCCAGTCTCCCTCCTCAGCCACTCTGATAATGAAGCTGTACGGGGAGAGCTTTCATCTCTCATTTAAATAGCAGCTCTTCTTCCAAGGATGAATCTGCAGGCAACCTGCCCACTTGCCCTCCTGAAATTCAGCCACGAATGCTGACCGGTGTGCCAAGGCATGATAGTTTTGCAAGGAGATTAAAAAAAAAAAACCCAAGAAGCCTTTTCCAGCATGGACCCTGAAACCCTGTAATTTAGAGATTATTGCAGCTCATTGTCCTCTCTCGATGAGCCCCTGCACTTGCCTGTGAGGTTTCTTCTCGCTCTCGCTCTCTTCAAGACAGTTATTAGTCAGGCTGCTTGAAAATGAGAATTTTCTTTTTTCCTCCAGCCTAGACTTCAGTGCGGATCAGCAAAGGGATTGCGTGTGTTTTTTTCTTTTCTGTTGTCCTTATTATTCCAGGAGCAAAAATCAAAAGTAATAAGCACAGGCTCGCCATAAAAAGAGACAACATCCTTTTTCTTTTTCAAGTACGATATGATTGCTATGGTAACCTTGGACCAGGAGAGGGACAGGGCCTCAGCACCACTCAAGGACACTTGGGCATACAGATCTGGGAATAGTACTATGGGGTTGACTAGAACCTCCCCTAGTGGTGAAAGCAGGCAGCAAGGGATGAGCAGAGGCTTCGTGTCTAAAAAGACCAGCATTGGGGCTCAGTCTGATCTGAGAAACCTCCGTCCTCTCCAGTGAAAATGCCTGCTGGTTCTTTTGTATCACTTTCTTGGGCTCAAAATGCTTTGCACTTGTTGGCTCAGTAAATCATTACGACAGCCTGCAAGGTAGGCCATTTATTTATTTAAACTTTTCTGTGCCAGCATGTTCTGCTGGGATTTGATGTTCAGTGGGGAAGTGTGAGCAGTTACCAGAACCTGGCAAGGCCCCAGGCATCTCCTTTTTCAGTGGCTCTGCCCCCTGGGACAGCCGCCTGCAATCCTTAAAGGGCCTGCCGCTGATTCTGCAGTTGCATCCACCTACATGACTGCAGAACAGGAGAAGCTACAAAGGAGTCATCCGCAGAGTCTGAGGATAATAGGAGAGTCACATCCTCAGGCTGCCATGGGGTGAAAAGGAGTCCTGAGGGTCCTGAGTGGGTTGACTTATGGTGACATTGGGATGTGGTTGCAGAGGGATGGGGTCCCCCCCCATGGAATCCACAACCTGGCTTCCAAGACCCATAAAAACCAATAATATAATGCATTAAACATTAGTCATCCTGGGAACTAATTACATTCCACCCAAACAAACAAAAATGTCTTTCACTGGCACCCAGAGAAGGGGTCAACCCAGTCTCTCATAGTAAAGCACTCCATTGCCTGGTCCCCTAGAGCTGTGCTGAAAGCTTCTGTCCCCAATCCTGCCAACCAGTTCACAGGGTGCAAAATGGGGCAACTCATCTCAAGGATTTGGCGTGGGAGCAAAACTCTAGTGGCACCATGGTGGGCTGCCATCTTTGTATTCCATGATTCTTTAGCATGAGGACTAGAAGCATTTCCCCCAGTCTCTGATTGGCTTCAGAAGAACATAACATCATCATGTAGCCTCATTCTGGAGCTAATTAGATTAAGAGCAATGCTGCCACTTGCCCTCATGCTAGGGAACTGCAGTACTTCATAGAATCCTAGAGCGGGAAGGGGCCTATAAGGCCATCAAGCCCACCCCCTCACTCAATGCAGGAATCCAAATTAAAGCATCCCCGACAGGTGGCTGTCCAGCTGCCTCTTGCAGGCCTCCAGTGTCGGGGAGCCCACCACCTCCCTAGGTTATTGGTTCCATTGTCATACCGCTCTAACAGGAAGTTTTTCCTGATGTTCAGTCTAAATCTGGCTTCCTGCAACTTGAGCCCATTATTCAGTACTACTCTTCTTGTTGTCATAGGGTGCAGTTTCACTGCCTCTGCTTGACCAAGCTTCAGCCTCTTGCTCACTGTTGTGTGTGGTCTCCTGTAATTCTTCCCCTGCAGTCTGTCCTCCAGTCTCATCCTCAGGTGCCTGAAAGCGGTTCCATAGTTCCACCAGTGAAGGGTGTCTTCTATCTCTTCTGCTCCTAAATGTCACTCTTCTCCATGGAGTTTCCTCCACTTCACTTTTGCTCTCCACAACAGGCTCCTCTTCTGCTTCAACTTGCTACTGTTCTCCCACCTCCAATACTTGTTGTTGTTGTTCCAGCGCTCTATCTCTTTGTCTTCTCTTATACTGTTCAGTTTGGCCACCCGCTGTTTCAGGCCTCTCATTTTTTCTTCCAACACCACCTGGTTGCACTTGTTGTACGTGTACGCCATGTTATTCTCAGGCAAGAAAACAAACATTGCACACACCTTGCTGGTCACTACCGCTGGAGGGTCCTTCCCTTCCATAGTCTCTGCTGCCTTTTGTTTGTTGTTTGAGTAAGCAGGTGAGTCCCACTAGTATGTGGTGCACTGTACAAGAAAAAAATGGGGGACCCCCACCAAACTCCTCTGCCAAACTCCTGTTAGCTCTCTCTGTTCGCTCTCCCTGTTTGCTCACTCTCTGAGAGCTGGCTCGCTTGTATATCCTCTGGACACAGCTCCCTCTGTTCTGCTCAGTTAGGAGTCAAGAAACAGAATTTTTTAAATGTCAGGTACCAGGACCTCAAAAGGAGGACAGGCGGGATGTAAATGTAATAAATAAATAAATAAAATGGTGAAAAAAGAATGTGAAAAGGACTCAACAATTCATCCGAAAGAAGAAAAAGGTTTCATGGACTAAAGGCCACTTCATCAGATTTATCATATCGGTTTGTTTGCATGTTTATGGTGCCACAATACTCTTTTTTGTTTTTAGCCCAACAGACTAACTTAACCACAGAAGTTATTTGCAGTTCAGAGAAAGATAAATTAGTTAAAATTCTTATATGTCAGTGTGTGCCTTTTTAAAGAAATGGCCTATAAAACAGGAACCCTTTTTCCTATCTGTCTGATATTTGGGAGGTCTGATCCTTTGGCAAAGTGACCAAATGCCTGCAAATTTCATGCTGATTGGATAAAAAACACAGAAGTTACAGGTGGCAGCAGAGCAGCTGTGCCTGCTACTGAAAGCAATGGGAAATGGAAATGAATGCAAATAATATTCTGGGGTTTTTTTATTGTGTTTTACTCCACTCTTCAGCCAAAAGGTTTCCATAGCAACTTAGAAACAAATTAAATAATAACAATTACCAAGATTTTAAAGAACATTAGATAAATACATACATAGAGAAATGAGGTTTTAACGTCAAAAATAAAAAGAATAAGTAATCCCTCCCTCCCTCCCTCCCTCTCAAATGCCTACTAGCCAATGTTGAAAACAGAATACTGACCTGCATGGTCCTCTAATCTAGCAGTTATGGATTATGCTGTTTTCGTACAATGGACCTCAGTCTGATCTGAGAGAGGCACTTCTTTACATCCTACGGAGGCCATTCTTATTAGTCCCATTTTGCAGATGTGGGCGGCGGAGGCTGTGTGATAGTGGCTTGCCTTACCTAAGGCCACCAAGCATGAGTGAACCTGTGACTTCTCCTGGTAGCTCATAAACTTGATGCAGTTCGGAGCTTCATGTCTGAAGATTTGAACCTGGATCTTCCATCCCCACAGACGACCGCTCTGACTGCAGCTCTCACCCCCAAAACAGCCATATGAGCAGGAAGCAGGCCTTTTGTCCCCCAAGTGCACATCGCAGCCATGTGCCTGCTGCCTTGTGCTCCACAGTGCTGGCATTTAAAGGGCTCGGTGTTACCTGCAATCAAACACATGAAACGGGGGGGGGGGAGAAAGAGGAATAAAATAGGAAATGCAGCAGATCTGGATTACATGGAAACTAAGATTAGAGGCAGGCAGGATGCGTGAAGTGTGCTGGGTCTAGGCTGACTGCTCTCCAGGGGGATGAGAAGCCGGTGAAGGGAAGGGCACCCCGAGTGCTGAGACAAGCCACCATTACCAGGAGCACAATGGACGGATCCAGCTCACTGGCACATGGCATAGGAACCGCCAGCCCTGGCAGAGTCACTCCATATCTACACAGCCGGCCAGCCTGGGGTGGGGGCAAAGAGGCAAAGACTGCCCCCAGGAAGCTTTGGGCAAACTGTTTGTGGCTTCTTCAGGATCGAGCACACATTGATTTCAGATAGATCTTGAGTGGGGGGTGGGCATGGAGGTAACCACTTTGCTGCACAGGAGACTTAAGTGGGGAGGGCACAAGCCATCCCTGCTCCCATTGAGATCAACGGGCCTGAACCCTGGCATAACTCAGCTTCAGGGGAGCAATTGGTTGCGTTGTGGGGGAGTGCATGTTATCCACAGTCAGAGGGATACTCTCAGGTGCTTCCCTGAAACACAGAAGGTTCTACCTTCACATTTCCTATGGAGACGTCAGAGGACTAGAAGCTTGTTTGCTTACAAATATATAGGTTGCACAAGAATTACAGAGTTACGATGGTGGTATCACAGTGCCTCAAAAAACCTAACCCAACCCCAAGCTCCACTTTTCCATCCTTTAACACACACATACACATCTCTGCCCTGTTCAGGCCCCCTCCTACCTTGCAGAGGCCCAGCCGGCAAAGAGCATCTTGGGGTCCATTCTTCTCAGAGGCCAGCTTCATTAAGCCTCAGAGGAGAGACATACAGCCTAACAGAACAGCTTGGATCACCAGACTTTATGTTAAGGGTCAGCAAGCAGCAATCCTCTGGGTCAAACAGTTCCTGAGGAAATCGCGTGCCTCTCACCTTAAGGTCCCCCACCCCTTGCCTCTGGTGCTTCAGCCCTGATTTAATACAGTGAAAAGGGGGGTGGGGAGAGGAGTACTCATAATATTAGCATTCATTCATAAATGCATGTCCTAAAGCAAAAATAGTACAAACCTTTTTTATGCCATATGAAAAAGCAATAGCAATTGCTATCAGACTCTGAAGGCAGATTCATATGGAGAATGTCCCATATGAACCAGGATCTCCGCATATATTCAGTCACTGGGGTGGCAAAAATCTGCCCTCCCCCAGACAAAGCTGACCCCGAAGCAATCCTACAGCTTCCCAAGAATCAACTCAACATCTGCACATCAAAAGTGTCTCCTGCAGTCCATTCATTAGTGGAAGGCCTGCAAGCTTCCAAGAGGAGATCCCCAAGGAATAGATAAAGGATCACTGCTCTATTTTACAACCCGCGTTTTGGGCTCCCGGGAGGATTCTCTCCTGCCAGGAAATCTTCAACTTTTCATTACAAAGGGGAGAAATGGGAGAAGGATTCTTACGAATTAATTTACTCCAGAAAAGAAAAAAGCTTCTTCTGGAGAGAAAGAAAGAATCCAGCATGTAAGATGCCTCTTACAGCTCCCCTTCCTACTTTTTTAAAAATTATAAATCTTTTTTAATAATGTATAATATCATTAAAATTAAAGAAAGAACAAACATTCCACTTTGTTTGACAAATAAGAGCAAATAAATAACTGCTATATTACAGAACCATGAAACAACTGTGTGCGTTGAAATTCAATAAAGGGATGCAGTGTTCGCTCATGCTGACAACTCCCTCCTTTCTGTTTCATGCCTGTGCTACATGCCAACTCTTCCAATGGTCTCCGGGGGCCACCTTCAGGATGTAAACGGCCCTCCAAGCTTCTTCTTGTGCTGCTTATCCAACAACCAGTGTTGGGCTGAACTGTCAAAAAGCCTAAAGTTCAGTCTGAAATGGGAGGTAATATAAAAGAAAACTCGGGGGGGGGAGTATAAAGTCACCTTCCATCTTTCACCTTTTGGGGGTGGGGAAGGTCCAAATGTCAGTGGTAGGGCACCTGCCTGGCATGCAGAAGGTCCCAGATTCAACCCAAGCATCTCCAGATAGGGCTGGAATGGTCCACAGTGCAGACAGGTGACTCTGTCAGTGGGGCACTGAATCCGCTCTGGATTTTAGTCTAAACTTCCAAGGAGCTGTCCAAGGTGTTGAATTGATTCACTGCCCCAATGACATTGGAGCCACCCGTCTCTGCTGGTCCCTTGAAAGAAATCCTGGAGAGTTGCTGCCAGTCAATGCAGCCAATACTGAGCTAGATGGGTCAACGGTCTGTCTCACTTGGCGCTAAGGGAGACTTGCTTCCGATGTTGCTTTGGGCAAGGCACAGGACTGACTGAGCAATACATGGTGGGGAATTGCTGTGGTAAATGTCTAGAGCCTCCTGCCCCAAAGGGCAGAAAATGAGATGCTCTGGTTTGCATCCTTGGCCCTTACTGTGCCAGACGCCACCCTTGATTGGCACTCCATTCCTATGGCAACAGTGCACATGCCTCTCTGTGCCTATTTATGCCATACTCGCTTTGCTTCTGCCAACACCTTCCAACTCTCCAGCCCCTTCCCTGTCTGGCAGCCATGTTGGCAACACCCCCACATGCTCCAGATGCTGCCAGAACAAAAAACAGCCCCTCACAACCCCCCCAGATCCCTCGTATTCTGCCTTTTCTTCCGGTAGTCTCTTCGTCAAAGCAATTCATCTCCCTTGCCCGGCTCTGCAAGCATCAGGTCTCAAAATCAGGAAAGCGAGCCAGGTCAAAGGAAGATATGGTGGCCTCCTTTTGTACGTTGACCTCCAAAGCCCGCTATCTCCCGCGGAAGTGCTGTCAAGCACCGCCAACCCGTTCCTCATTAAACCACCACCCACGCAAGCAACTGATACATTTCTTTATGAAAGAATGCCAGCTAGACTCAAGACCTGTAGCCAAAGGTCACCAGAACAAGGGAGGAAAGGCCTGTCATTCAAACGGTTCAGATGCTAAGCCCCACAATTACTAGGCATTGTTCCACCAGAGCTGAAAAGGCAGGCCCATGTATTGCCTGTTGCATTGCCAGACTTCTGGTCCCCTCCTCCCCCACTGCAGGCATCTAGGCCTCGCTCCACTCCCTGGGCAGAAACCCACAGCTACAAGCTCCAACTGGTTGGTTGAACTGATAGAACAAATCAATAGGCTTCAGTTGATTACCTGTTGTGCCTTCAGGTCGACTGCAACTTATGGTGACCCTATGAATCAGTGACCTGATTACCTGGTAGGAGGCCATTTTAACCAGGAGGCCATTTTAACCAGGAGGCCATTTTAACCAGGGCATATCTTATTAGCTGGGAGCCAGTTTGGTGCAGTGGTTAGAGGGTTGGACTACGACCTGGGAGACCAGGGTTCAAATCTCCACACAGCCATGAAGCTCACTGGGTGACCTTGGGCCAGTCTCTGCCTCCCAGCCTCAGAGGAAGGCAATGGGAACCCCCCTCTGAATACCGCTTGCCATGAAAACCCTATTCATGAAATGGAAATGGACTGCCTTCAAGTCGATCCCGACTTATGGCGACCCTATGAATAGGGTTTTCATGGTAAGCGGTATTCAGAGGGAGTTTACCATTGCCTCCCTCTGAGGCTAGTCCTCCCCAGCTGGCTAGGGCCTGCTCAGCTTGCCACCGCTGCACAAGCCAGCCCCTTCCTTGTCCACAACTGCCAGCTGGGGGACAACTGGGCTCCTTGGGACTATGCCGCTTGCCCACGGCTGCACAGGCGGCAGGGCACGTAACCCCTGAGCCACTCGCTGTGGGGGTGATCTTTAGCTGGCCCTTGACACCCAGGAGACACGAGCAGGAATTTGAACTCTCAGACTCTGGACTCCCAGCCGGGCTCTCCTCCCCACTGTGCTATATTCATAGGGTCGTCATAAGTCGGGATCGACTTGAAGGCAGTCCATTTCATTTTCATCTTATTAGCTGAGGGTGAGATCCTGAAGGCACTTTATCTGTTTGCTTGCTTGCTTATTGCTACTGTTACTTCCAGTGTGTTTTATGTGTAATAAGAGGGAATTAAGAATCAAAATGGTAAAGACATTCTGCCCTTTTAAGAACATCCGAAGAGCCTTGCTAAGTCAGGCTGAAGTTCCTTCCAGGTCTCCTTCCTGCTCCCTCCAGGGACCAGCCAGATGCCCATGGGAAGCCCCTAAGCAGGGCAGAAGGGCCACCACCCTTTCCCACCACTGCTTCACACCAACTGGGACTACAAGGTCTACTGCCTCTGGATAGAGGAGTTCCATATTTCCTGCTGAAACCCGAGAGGCCCCTTTGCTGTTACTGCAAACAGGCACGCCTGTTTAGGTAAGCATAGCCCTGATCTTCTGACATGAACCTCTTGCTTTCATTCTTGTTTTAACTGTTATGGGCTTGTTTTAATGGGTTTGTTTATTATATAGTTTAATTGTGGATGTTTTAACATTTTGATGAAATTGTTTTCCCATGTATTTTAATTACGGGTAGCTTTCTTTTTATAATAGGGTTTCATTCTTGCTATTTTCCTCTTGGCTCTCATTCGTTTGTGAACTGCCTTAGTATTTCTTCTCAGAATAAAAAGTGGTATATAAATTCTTTTAATGATGATGATGATGATTCAGCCACCAAGATGAATAGTCATCGATAGCCCCCTTCTCATTCCTGATGTTGCCATGACCTCTGGTGGCAAATCCCATCGCTGAAGTATGCACTATGGGAAGACACGCTTCCTATTATAAGAGAGAGAGAAAAACCTCTCTCCCCCCACACACATACACAATGCACAAATGCATTTAAATCTCAACTTTTCTGTGCAAAAATGCTTGGATGAGACAATCAGGACAGGACTGGACAGGCCCACTGCCTATGTGATTTGCTGAGAAAAGCAGCAATTTAAACACACAATTTGCAATTCAGAACTGCTGTCGGGTATCCGTGCTAGAGCGCAGACTGACAGGTGGGGTGTGGACTCCCCGCCTCCGTGCCTTTTAGGAGATTTGCCTCACAGCTTCCTATTGATCCTTGTAGTGCTGGTTCACAACAGGATGGGGCCCTGGTGAGCACGTGAGCTGGCAGGTGGACAAAGGGTTAAAGGCATCCCAGGATCCTCCCCTGCAGTTGCCATCAGCTCCAGAAAGGAACTCCAAAGGAAGAATTTCTTTGTGGAAGGTTCCGCCCTAGAGCTTGCTGCCTTTTTTACTGGTGTGTTAAGGGTGACTAAGAGCATTCTTTCCCCCTCCCCTCCACAAATAGTCTACCTGTCACTGCATCCCACTTTGGGGGAGTGGTCCACCTTTGAATGCTTCCAAGAAATCTCCCTTGGACCAATGACATTACAGAGCTACTCATCATCAAAGAAGCATCAGTGTGCAAGGCACTGTCAAGGTGCAAGAGGACAAAGCTCCTTGCCCCTAAGGGCTTACAATCTGAAATTCAGCACAGAGAAGATGAAGAGAAGGGAGGTAAATACCGATGGGGGTCAAGAAGGAGGAGATAATAGATTGTAGCCAACGCAAGTCCTACTCAGAGGAGACTCATTTAAATTAATGAGCAAGACTTAACAGGTCACATCCATGCTACACATTTAAAGTACTCTTGTACCACTTAAGCTGTCATTGAGAAGTGGAGGCTGGTGACTCCAATGCCAGTGGAGCAGTGAATCCGCTCCCAGTTTTAGTCCAAACTTTCAAGGAGCTGTCCAAGGTGCCTCCCTGCCATTGGAGCTTCGCTGACATCGGAGGCACCAGTCTACTCTGCTGGGAACTATAGTTTGTTAAGGATGCTGAAAATTGTAGCTCTGTGAGGTCAGCACCCTTTAACAAACTACAGTTCCCAGGATTTGTTGGTTACTGATTGTTAAAGTGGTATAAGAGCGCTTTGAATGTATGGTGAAGATGTGGCCTCAGTTAGGTCCATTAATTTCAATGAGTCTACTCTGAGTAAAACATAGTTGCATACAACCTGAAGCATATATTTCATCTGCCCCAGTGGTTCTCCTCCTTCCTTCCCAGTTTCCTCTAGTGTCAAAGATTTGAATGCACACACACACACACACACACACTTCGCCCCCCCCCCAGCTTCCCTCCACAATCATCATATGTAATAGCTCTTGACAGAGTTTCTGTCCCAGAGTGTCCACAGAGGAAGCCCCTGGCAGAATCAATCACACCC
The DNA here is from genome assembly GCF_030035675.1 of Rhineura floridana. NCBI lineage: Eukaryota > Metazoa > Chordata > Lepidosauria > Squamata > Rhineuridae > Rhineura > Rhineura floridana. The sequence goes on from NC_084494.1 coordinate 37,367,337, forward strand.
TCGGACGACTCCAGGCCCTCTCTGGTCTAATTTGATTTGACACCGATTTGCCCAGGGGACCCTCAGCGCCTCCCAGCTTGGACAGGGGCTCTTTAAGGAACTGGTTCAAATGATTGTGATTTAATCGAATGGCTGCAGCAACATCCCTAGCCAAGGGACACCTCGCTGGCAGTGTCCTTGATCCCCCTGCAGAGCGGGACAGAGGCCACCTTGTAAGGAGCTGGAAAAGAGGAGCTCTCTAATCAGATCAGGATCAGACTGGGGAAAGGGGAATGGTGGGGAGAGGGGCATCCCTAGAGGAATGGGTGCCAGGAGAAGGTGGAAAGAGGAGTAGTCTTCAGAAGGAAGTGCGGGGCCGGGGTGAGAAGTCCATGGACCCTCCCCAAGAGTGCTTTAAATCAAAGCAATGGAGCATGTTGGGAAATGCCAGCCATTTGCTGAATGCCATTTGATTAATATTCTGAGAGTACATTGGATTTTTTTACAACAACAAAAAATCCTCCACATTATCCTTCCTTTAAAGAGAGGCCATCTTTTAGCAGCTGCCAAAGGAAATCAATCAAACAAGGAGGGTTCTTCAGGAACTCCAATGGGCAAGGGAGAGACGGAAAATCTACGAAAATACAATACTCATCACCAGGCTTGCCCTGCTCACAGGGGGGAGGGGCTGGGAAGAAACCAACTCCAGCAAGGTGGTTTAAAAACAGATTAGAACAATTCATGGAGGAGGAAAAGCCTGTCACTGGCTAGCAGCTGTGAAAACTCCTTGTGCAGAGGCAGCCTACCTTTGAATCCCAGATCATGTGTTCAAGTAACATGGGAGTGCCATTGCCTCCACCATGCCCTGCTTATGGACTTCTCAGAGGCATCTGACTGACCATTGTTGGAGACAAGATACTCGGTTAGTTGAACCCGCTCTGGTCTGATCCAGGCTGTCCTTAAGGCTACTGTTGTTTTAGAAAGGAAAAGAAATCCAAATGGAAGCAGACAAACGAGTCTAGCATGAGTCAGTCTAACAGGCACATTGGTGGCAAGTGTTATTAAGTGGTACTTGGAAAATATGGACACTCAAGTTTTACTGAGAGAGCAAGTACCTTCCTTGCTAATTTCTTCCTTGAGGGCATTGATAAAGAAGGAGTTGACATGGTTGTAGTGGCGGCTGGTGACTCCAAAACCAGTGGGGCAGTGGATCTGCTCCGAGTTTTAATCCAAACTTCAAGGAGCTGTCTGAGGTATTTAAAAGCACCCTGGACAGCTCCTTGAAAGTTCGGACTAAAATCCAGAGCAGATTCCACTATCCCACCGACATGGAGCTGCCAGCTGCCACTGCCTGAGATAGAGATTTCAGGACTCACCCCATTGTCTTGGCTGTAATCTGTTTTAACTGTTTTTAATATTGTATGATGATGGAAGGATGCTTTCCGGGTATACCCCATGGCCAGAGGTTTTGTCCATGTGCCCCAGGTGCTGTTGAGACTATAGCGTACACGCTTCTGTACTGTAATTTCTATAAGGGTGCGAGGGACAGATTGTTGAACCCCATCTTATAATGGTTTCCTAGTAGATCTGGTGCAGTTTTCTTGAAAGTACATTTAAATGGTAATAGGTCTTTTGTTACTTTAAATGTTGCCAACGTTATTATTTATTTGTTTGTTTGTTTATTTATTTATTTATTAAATTTATATCCCATCCTTCCTCCCAGTAGGATCCCAGGGCGGCAAACAAAAACACTAAAAGCACTCTAAAATATAAAAACAGACTTTAAAATATATTAAAACAAAACATCTTTTAAAACTTATTTTTTAAAAAGCTTTAAAAAGACCCTGAAAAGCAACTCCCACACAGACACAGACTGGGATAAGGTCTCACCTTAAAAGGTTTGTTGAAAGAGGAAGGTCTTCAGCAGGCGCCAAAAAGATAACAGAGATATAAATTCTTAAATACTGTTATTGATGCTAGGGCTAAGATGCTCAAAGATCCACACTTCATGGAGTAATTGGTTTTGTGATGCTTGTTTGATCATTTGTAATGGTTGATGGATTGATAAATATTTTTGTGCATTGTGGTATTTTTACACTGTTGTGATCTGGAGGGTGGGCTGGGGTGTGTTTAGATGGAAGGGGGCACAGCTGGCTCCTTGACTGAAGATTGGTTGTAGGGAGGTTGCCTCCCCAAGTATGGGGTGAGCAGCCAGAGTGTGAGATGGAGGCGACCCAGCTTGACCACCAAGGAATGTCTTGAGCTGCCTGAGGGGGACCACAGACTTGCAGAGCGAGTCGCTTGGATGGCTGCCTTTGGATGGATACTGTGGGGGAGCCAGTATTTTGGAGAGGTCTTGTGGGGGATCTGGAATGCAGTCTGGGATCCTCCCTTTCATCAAAGACAGCAGGAGGAGCAGCATCTGGAACATATCTTTTCTCATGATATTGTATTATTACATTGTAATTATTGTATTAAATTTGTAATTTTGACATGTATTTTATACTTAACATTCTACTCAGTATTTTATATTGTATTTTTGTTCTTTATTGTAAGCTGCTTTGAGTCTTTCTGTAATAGAAAAGCAGCGTATTAACATTAAATCTAATTAATCTAATCTGCCCTGGGACCTCATGGTGGATAAGGATAGTCCCAGGCTCTGGTCTGAAGGCCCCTGAGGCCAGCACCCTGCTGAAGCTAAGCAGGGTCAGGTCTGGTCAGTGCCTGGATGGGAGACCGCCTGGGAACCACGTGGAAGCCACCTTAGGTTTCTATCGTGAAAAGAAAGGCAGGGTATAAATGTAATAAATCAATAAATAAGACATCTAATCACCATCATCCCAGCGTGTGGGAGCTGGCTACAGATACAGAGCGGCAGGAAAGAGGCACACTGTCCATGCTCAGAGACACTCTCCTGCTTTACTAAATCCACAAGACAGAGGAGTGAACCATGGGCTTTGCCCCACCATGCTCTGGAATATGGCAGGGGATGCTGTGTGCCCCTCTCAGGCTGCACATGGCCCAGTCCAGAGGGCAAGGAATTCAACTGCCATGCTCTGGACGGAGCCAGGGAGGGTTAAACCTAGATGGGCAGCCCTGTTTGGGAAAGGCAGGAAGCAGCTCTCAGAGGGGCATTGAGCCCGGAGCATCCCAGACTCACTAAGTGATGCTCAACCAAGCAGCTCAGGTGGAAGAGAAAGGCTCATGGAGCAGGAAATTGAGCTGGTCTCGGCAACCCCAGCAACACAAGCTGCAAATTCCCAGCATAGGCTGGACAGAAGCCTCTCTTTGTGAGGATGAGGAAGCGCCCAGGGCCATTGGGCTGAGCTGCACAAAAAGCCAGGTGGGTCCAACCTCCTTACCAAGAGGTCCAAGAACTGTTATTTCTTTCACACACATCACACCTTGCTCCAAGGAGCTCACATCAAGGTACCTAATTCTTCCCTTACCATTTTATCCTCACAACAACCCTGTAAGGTAGGCTAGACTTAGAGATAGTGACTGGCCCAAGGTCACCCAGTGAGCTTTATGGCTAAGTTAGGATTTGAATCTAGGTCTCTCAGCTTCTAGTGTAAAACTGCTCATAACACCTTCCTCACCTCTGCCACAGTTATTTCCACACTGTATTCTTCACAGCAATGCTTCCTGCCCTCACTCTGAATTGGCTTTATGACAACAACATATAACGAACCTCTGTATGAGAAGTGGTAGTGCACGCTTTGTCTACGGAAGATGCAGTTCCTGACATCTCCCATTAAAATGGTCTCCAGCTGAGGAGAGGGAGACCTGTGGCTCCAATTCCCAACACCCCCAGCCAGCATGGCCAACAGTCAGGGATGATGGGAGTTGTAGTCCAACAAAATTTTGGAGTGCCACAGGTTGCCTACAGCTGATCTGGGCCAATATTGTCTACTCTGAATGGCAGCAGCTCTCCAGGGACTCAAGCACCTATGACTGGGTCTTTTTTTTTTTTTAGCTGGAGATGCAAAGGGTTGAACCCAGGACTTTCTGTACGCAAAGCAGGTGCTCTGGCACTGAACCGTGTAAGTATATGTTACACACATACACAATTGCCATTTTTCACACACATTCAAAATGTAGCTGAATTTAAAATTTTGAATCCAACCTTTTGAATGTGGAGATTTTAATTTTAAAAGTCAATCTTGAGGGGCACTTTAAAAAAAAGGAAAAGAGGGAATCCCAAATCTAAAGGCCTGCTGACAACATTTGTGATTAGCTGTGACAGGAAACCAGTTTTTTACAAGAGCCATCTTTTCAGTGAGCAGAGGCCAAAGAGCTCTTCTCAGTTATTCATTCCTGCACCGACCAAGACACAGGCAAAGGGCTTGGAGGCTTTGGCAGATCCAGTGGAGACTGGTGGCTCCAGTGTTAATGGTCAGCTCTAGTTTTAGTCTGAATGTTTAGGACGTTGGACAGCTCCTTGAATGTTCAGGTTAAAACCCGAAGTGGATTTACTGCCCCATGACTTTGGAGCTACCAGTCTCCACTGGGCAGATTTCTGCCCTAATCAGCCTTTCCCTATGTGGCCATTCAGGGAGAGGATAGGCACAAAGAATGGTCCTTTTTGGTGGTGGCCCCCTACCATCTGTGGAATGTTTTCTTTAGGGAAAACACCTGGTACAATCATTGCCAGTTTTTAGGCACCAGGTGAAGACCTTTTTATTCATTCAGGCCTTTGGTAACTCAACTAGTTTCAATGGCGGTACTCATCTTTTAGTGGGGGTGGGTAGAACATTGTTGTTATCCTGATTCTGTTATTGGATATGCAGTTTAGGCAATTTTATATGATACATTGCTTAAAATGTCTGGTTTTAATTTTTCTTATCTGTTGCATTTTATCTTGTTATGTTGCTTAGACACTTTGTAAAAAGCAGCTAACAAAACAATAATAATAATAATAATACAATTTTATTTCTGAGTCGCCTATCTGGCTGAGTGAGCGGCCGCTCTAGGCGACGTACAGAAAAGAATAAACACACAACATTTAAAACCAAAACCTCAGTCAACAGATAATCTAAAACCGCCCGTCTATAACAGACAGCATTAGTCCACCCCAGCAATCCTGTAGGCCTGCCTGAACAGCCAGGTCTTTAAGGCTCGACGGAAGCCTACCAGGGAGGGGGCATGGCGAAGATCATACGGCAGGGAGTTCCAGAGGGTGGGGGCCACGATCGAAAAGGCCCGCTCTCTGGTCCGCACCAGCCTAGCTGTTTTAACTGGTGGGACCGAGAGAAGGTCTTGCGTGGCTGATCTCGTCAGGCGGTGTATTTGATGATGTTGGAGGCGCTCCTTCAGATAAACTGGTCCGAAACCATATAGGGCTTTAAAGGTTAACACCAACACCTTGAATTGGGCCCGGTAAGCAACTGGTAGCCAGTGTAGTTCTTCTAACACTGGAGTGATATGATCACGGTGATGGCTGTTCTTAATCAAACGTGCCGCCGCATTCTGTACCAGCTGTAATTTCCGGACCATCTTCAAGGGTAGCCCAACGTAGAGCGCCTTACAGTAGTCTAAGCGAGAGGAGACCAGGGCATGTACCACCCGTGGGAGCAGATGGACAGGAAGGTAGGGTCGCAGCCTCTGTATTAGATGTAATTGATACCAAGCTGCCCGGCTCACCGCCAATACCTGAGCCTCCATGGACAGCTGGGAGTCAAGAATGACCCCGAGGCTGCGGACCTGGTCCTTCAGGGGCAGTCTTACCCCATTAAACACCAGGTCTATATCTCCTAACCTTCTCTTGTCTCCCACAAGCAGCACCTCAGTCTTGTCGGGGTTCAGCTTCAGCCTATTTTCTCCCATCCATTCACTTACGGACTTCAGGCACTTGGAAATGGTATCCACAGCCAGCTCTGATGAGGACTTAAATGAGAGATAGAGCTAGTAATGTTAGTAATAACATTAGTAATAAATGTTAGTAATAATAATGATTATAATAATGCGACACAGTTGCACGCTCCAGTTTGCATAAAGGGAGAAAGGGCAGTGGTCAGCATTCAGCACCTTGGACAGCTCCTTGAAAGTTTGGACTAAAACCCAGAGCAGATTCCTTTGCCCCACTGACATGGAGCCACCAGCCACCGCCCTTTTTTTTTTTTTGTCTTAGCCCACAAATCCAGCTGCAGTTGTGAATTAAGAGATGTAATATGCTAAAATTATAAAGCAGGTTGTCCATTAAGGAGAATATATACATTTTAAATGTCGTAAGCCATTCTGAGTTGAGATCGTGCATCAATTTTGCTTTGGGTTTAATGTAAACTGATTAACCAGTTGCTGGTGATGCATTCATTCGCTCAAACCTCCCCGCCACTGACACCAAAACACCTCCCACAACTCTCTCTCATTCTCTCTCTCTCTCTCTCTCATTAATTCTAACAAGCTTTGCAGCACAGTGCTCCAGGGACGGCTGAATCATTCCGTGTCTCTTAACACTCTATTTAAAAATTACTCCACTGTCAACACACTCCAAACCCTGAAACATTCCCAGAGCACAGGGAAGTACAACAGAAGGGAGGGGCTGGCTCCAGGGGGATTGCAAGGGGGGGTTGTTTTTGTTTTTGCGACGGGGAGGCAAGGAAATGGGAACAGGAAACATAGGGAGAGAGAAGCCTAAAATTTAAATATTTCAATGCCAGTGGCCTGCTCCTGGGTAACAGTCTGGTGCATTTCGAGAGCTCTGTTCATTCTCTCCCTCCTGGGGGGAATCTAGTACTGCCTCTTGAACATGATCAACTACTCAGTTTGGGAGCCTAGTCTTGCGGCTGATACTAAGAGGTGACTTCCCTTGCTGTGACTTGCCAATGCAGATGAAAAACAAACACTCGTTTGGAGGTAACTTTAAGAAAAACAGGAAATTTGGGAATGAACATTTCACAGGGTCGCCCCAGCGGTTGCCAACCATCTTGCAATTTACTGTGCTTGGTCATAAAACTGTTGTCCTGTTAAGTATCCAATATCAGTGGGAAGGAGTGGTGGAGAAATTAGATTCAGCTCGCATTTAAAGGTGAACTTACTGAATTCAGACCTTCTCAAACAATATGCAAACCAAAACAAAGTCATCCTTTGAAATTCACAAAAATTCGTAAAAAAAAGACAAATACTAGGGCAAAGTGTACATAATGTATATATTGGTGAAAATAACATACAAAAACAATTTATATTACAGGAAATTGCTTTGCAAAAATGCTGGCGGATTTTCCTGAGGACGTGGGGCATGGGGAATCCCAAACTGTTGCCGAAATGCAGCCTTCAGATTGGAAAACAAAAAAGGATAAAACAAGTTAAAAAATTTAAGAACTCCAGTACAAATACAGACTGGGATAAAGGTCTCTACTTGTTGAAAGAGGAAGGTCTTCCATAGGTGCTGAAAAGCTAACAGAGATGGCACCTGCCTAATATTTAAGGGGAGGGAATTCCAAAGGGTCGGTGCCACAACGCTAAAGGTTTGCTTCCCATGTAGTGCGGAATGGACCTCCTGATAAGATGGTATCTGCAGGAGGCCCTCACCTGTGGAATACAGTGATCAACTGGGGATATAAGGGGTAAGACGGTCTTTCAGGTATCCTGGTCCCGAGCTGTATAGGGCTTTGTACACCAAAACTAGAACCTTGAACTTGGCCTGGTAACAAATGGGCAGCCAGTGCAATTCTTTCAACAGTGGGTGACATGTTGGCGATACCCTGCCCCAGTGAGGAGTCTCATTGCCGCATTTTGCACCAGCTGCAGCTTCCAGACCAACCTCAAGGGCAGCCCCACACAGAGCACATTATGGGAATCCAGACTGCAGGTTACCAGTGCATGGACAACACAGGTCAAACAGTTGTTTCCTATATTGTGCAGAACGAACCTCCTGTTAAGATGGTACCTGTAGAAGGCCCTCACCTGCGGAACGCAGTGATCGACTGGGGACATAAGGGGTAAGATGGTCTTTCAGGTATCCTGGTCCAGAGCTGTATAGTGTCTTCTCGGGTTGACCACCAGGCCTGACCTTATCACCACCCAAAAGTCAGACTCATGACAAAAGATTGCACCTGCCCCATCCCCCTGAAAGCCTTATGACACCTACATGCTCACATGGGGCATAGAGGGCTCTGCCTGGTGAATTTGTACATATCTCATGTATTTATTTTTATTTAAAGCACTTCTGTCCTGCTCTTCACTGCAAAAAGTCACTCCAGAGCAGATAACATCAGAAGTAAAACCCATATGCAATAAAAACAGCAGCATAAATGAAAGGTAAATAAAATTGCACCCAAATAATAATGCATCACATCCAAGCAGACGTTAAGCTCCAGCTGAAGCCTGGGCAGATAACCAGGTCTTCACCTGGTGCTGAAAGCTCAAGAGTACTGGCACCAGGCATGTCGCAGAGCGGAGGGAGTTCCAAAGCTGCCGCCTCCTGTACGTTTAATGTCAGTTGTTGAGCTTCGGCTATGGGGCGGTATAAAAGTGTAATAATAATAATAATAATAATAATAATAATAATAATAATAATAATAAAGCCTGCCTGATCCATCTCCCTGGGAGTTAAGAATTTCCTTGAACAGCAAGAATCAAAGAAGGAAAGTATGCTGATGGCCCTGAAAAAGGCAGCCTCACGGGCCCAAACAGAACTGCTGTAGCTCACTTGGTTTCATTGGCCTTCTCTGGTCGGGGTCAGCCTAGACCAGAGATGGAGATCCTCTGGCCTTCAGGATGTTGCTAAACTACAACACCCACCAGCCCCAGTCAGCATGATTAATCAGCATGACTATAGTGACGGCCACCAACTTGGATGGCTTTAAAAGAGGGTTACACAAATTCATGGAGAATAAGGCTAACAATGGCTACTAGCCATGACGGCTATGCTCGGCCTCCACAGTCGGAGGCAGGATGCTTCTGAATATCAGTTGCTGGAAACCCCAGGAAGGGAGACTGCTGCTGCGCTCAGGTCCTGCTTGCAAGCTTCCCAGAGGCATCTGGTTGGATCAGTGGTGGCTGGTGGCTCCATGTCAGTGGGCCAGCGGAATCCACTCCAGGTTGAAGTCTGAACTTCAAGGAGCTGTCCAAGGTGCTTGCTGAGGAGCTGCAGTGACCCTGCTCACCACATGGGGCAGTAGTCAGCAGTACCTGTCACTTTGCTGAGAAGCCGCAATAATGCAGCTCGCCACATGGGGCAGTGGTCAGCAGCTCCTGACCGTCACTCCAGTGCGGATGCTCCCTTGAAGGGAGGCTTCGGCTGGTCCTGATGCACGACTCGAGCAGCGCAGATGCTCCTCCTTCGCAAAGCCCCTCTTCCTCACTGGCCACACTGCAACATTGTGACGCAACTTTCAGGGCTGGGAAAAGACTCCTTGTCTGAAGGCCTGGAGAGCCGCTGCCAGTCAGTGTGGACAATACCGAGTTTGATGGATCGATGTGGTATAAGGCTGCTCCCTCAGAGACTAGGGGGCCCCTTTCGGTTCCTTCCCCACAGCAGTCTCACTGCACAGGACTCCAGTGGGTGGAGAAACGTGGCTATTGCAGCCGGGCTGTCAGAGAGGAAGATCGCCTGGCCTGAGCAATGGCAGCAGTGGGGGCGGCTCCCCAGGAGCGCCTGTTTGCTTTGGCAGCATTTCTGCCTGTCCTGCTCCGCTGCTCCCAGCAGCTGGAGGCACAGACCAAGCACAGCTCCCCCAGCGTGTATTTGGCTTGGCGCATTAAAAGCTATATTGCTCCTCATCTGTTTCAATTACCCACCCGGCGGACGGAGCAGTCAACCGGGCCTCGAGTGTTAAAGGCAAGCGTGGAGGCCTCTGCCACAGGCTGGGCTGGGTCAACCAGGAAGGAGGAGCAGGCAAGCTAAAGGGGAGCCCTTCTCAGCTGGAATATCAGGTGGAATTGGTGATGTCCAAAAGGTCAGAGAGGTGAGCAGGGTCAGACAGGCACATCACAAGGGGATGTGAAAACGCCTGTGACCGTCTTGAGCCATTCGCTTGATGAGGCTGAGGGTGGATCTAGTCCAGCTTTCTGCTTCCCACAGTGGCCAATCAGATGCCTCCAGGAAGCAGAGCACAAAGACAATCACCCTCCCCCATTGTTTGCCTCCTCTGGCATTCGGAGATAGACTGCTCCTGAACATGGAAGTTCTATTTGCTATCATGGCTAATAGCCTCCTCCACCTCCCTTCCATAAATGTATCTAATCTCCTTTTAAAGCCATCTAAGGCAGTGGTCACCAACCCGTTCTGCTGGGGTTCACTCACCCTACACACACAGTAGCTCCCACATCCCAATCAGGGGTTCATCTTGACCACGACTTGGTCAGCTGCTGGATGCTCCCAGCCCAAGAAAATGATTCTGTTCCCAGGGCAAGGAGTCACCTTGATCTTAGCGCTGGAATAAATGCTGTGCTCTTTTGGCTCCGGACAGACCAGGTGGTGAAATACACACACCCCTCAAAACAAAAGTAAACCAGTGGAACAGCTCTGTTTTCACTGAAGGGTCGTGATTTGTAGGTAGCCTTGAGATTTCAGCAGGGACACATTCGTGCTTGGCAAAGGGGTTGGGCTCAGCTGGGTGCAATGTGTCACCCTTTGTACTGGGGAGATATTCAAAGGCACCACTTGGGAGGTCTGGGGGGTGAGGAGGGAGAGTGAGGAGGACCAGCTAGCACAGCTCCCAGGCAACCACTAAGCAGGCTGGTGATGAACGCTGCCTTTTTCCCAGAGATGAACCACGCCACACCTTGCCAACCTGGTGCCCTCCAGATGTTTTGGCCTACAACTCAGCCCCAGCATCATACAGCCATGCTAGCCAGAGCCGATGGGAGTTGTAGTCAAAAACATCTGGGGAGCACCAGGTTGGGGAAGGCTGAACTACACCAGCAGGAGCTTCTTACAGGGCCAGCAGCAATTTCCAAGCCTTTTCAGTGTGGACACTCCACGGGGGATGTCTGTTTTAAATCAACTTCCCTACAAGAGGATCCTATAGCAGACTGACTGGTCCCTCAGCTTATCACACCTTAACCTGCCTTGGGAAACGTGTAGTAGCAAATAAGTGTGCCTTTGAGCACGTACAGAGTGCCACACACACTCACCCTCCCTCCCTTCCTCTCTCTCTCTCTCTCGCTCTCTCACCCACGTCATCAGCAGTTACTGAGCGTTTGGGACATAGAGGGTAATAGCCTTGATAAGGGCCATTTCTTGTTCCTTTTGGAGAAGGGACATCTGCAGATTTGTGGCCTCCCTATAAATGAGTGTGCTGAACAGATGTGATAAGGGCCCAGAAGCAAGCACACAGGCTGGTAGTGCTGGCCCAAAGCAACATCAGCGCCATGTAATCCACAAACCTGTCTTGTTTTGCCCGCGAGACAAGCCTCTTAAAACGTCCCCCATGGTAGTCGAGGCTACTTGACTTCAGATCCCTGGCCTGGTCTACCCAGTGTGGGGGACTCAACGTAACCTCAAGAGGCCTCTTACTCTGACTAATGACCCCAAAGTGTCCATTGTTTATTTATTTATTATTTTATTTATATCCTGCCCTTCCTCCCAGCAGGAGCCCAGGGTGGCAAACAGAAACGCTAAAAACATCATAAAAACAGACCTTAAAATACATTAAAACAAAACAATATTAAAAACATTTTTTAAAAAAAGCTTTAAAAACATCTTTTAAAAAAGGGTTAAAAACATATTATTTTAAAAAACACATATTAACAAGCAATTCTAACAGAGACGCAGACTGGGATAAGGTCTCCACTTAAAAGGCTTGTTGAAAGAGGAAAGTCTTCAAAAGGCGCCGAAAAGATAGCAGAGATGGCTACCTTTCAATGTCCAGGCCACCAGCAAAGCAAAAAGGGGAGGCGTCCATGCCTGGAAAGGCAACCTGTTTGCTTCAGAGGTGGTTAAATCCACACACAGCAAGTTCACATGGGCTCATTTTCATTCCAAGTGGGGAGATGTGTTTCTGTGAAATAGCCCCCCTAAGTGGGAGAAAAGAAAGTGAACTGCCAGCTTTTCATAGAGGAGCTATATTGGACACACAAGTGAAAATGAGGCAATCAATTAACTGCATGCAGAATTTACAGCCAAGGTGTGGATGAACCTTAAGGCTGGCCTAAACCAGCAGCAACACTACATGATGGGGATCTCCCCTGGGACTGCACCACACGCAGAGGGGTTCACATTTTTTGCATTTTCTTTATGTGAAAAAATGTTCTTTATGTAGCAAACAAGCACAACAGGAAAAAGGCTGGGCTAGGCTTTGTACCTAGTCTTCTACATGCGGGGAGGGGTGAGGAAGGGGTTGTTCTGTTCTGTTATGGCTACAGATGGACTAATCTGTTCATTTCAGTTTCTCATTTTTCCAGTCTTAAATTCACCTCTCCTTATTTCAATAGCAATTTGCTATTTTTAAAAAAAATCCTCATGAAAATTTGTCAGCATTTCAGTGTGAATTTCTAATGTACACATTTTTGTATGCAGCTTGACTAATATACACATTTTTGCAAGCAATTTTTTTAATATAATGCATTTTTGTATGTTATTTTCATTAATGTATGCATTTTAATACACACTTTCCCCTAATATATAATTTTTTTATATACAATGGTTAGTTGCATTGCAAAATTTGGAGAAGTGTGAATTTCAATGGGTGGCTGCGTTTCAGTGTGCATATTGGTTCTGGACGTGTGAATTAGATCAATTCTCATTACAATGCAAACAAAACTGAATTTCTCCCCCACCCCTAATTGTAAAGTACCCAAAATCATGAGCCCTGCTCCACCTGGACGGTGTTATTTCTCCTGATTATAAGCAGTGGAGGCTGGTGGCTCCATTATCAGTGGGGCAGGGAATCTGCTCCAGATTTTAGTCTGAAAGCACCTTGGACAGATCCTTGGAAGTTCAAACTAAAACTTGGAGCGGATTCACTGCCCCACTGACATTAGAGTCAGCAGTTTCCACTGATTATAAGCGTCCCTCCATTTGACACGGGCCCCAGGAATCCAGCACAGACAAGCTATTTAGGGCTGCACAACCTATCAACAGTTCTTCCCTAGATTCTGGAGTGCCTCATAGCAGGGAGAGCTGTAATATCTGGCCAGTAACTTATCTCAACACAGTGTGACCTTGTCAAACCTCCAATGTCTGGCCAGCATCCAAGATTCATGGGAAATTATTTCTAAATATGCCAACCAAGTTTATATTTTAATTAATCAGTGACTGTAGCAGTTCAGGCTTTCTCCAGCCACCAAAACAAATTTTAAGCAGCCCCCCCTCTGCTCCATGGCCCCACTGCCGCCCCTCTGGTCCAATCACCACTGGCCGCTAGCATTACCGGGACTAATTAATTATTGATTTGTTCCAGCTAAAATAGGCAGCTGATCGATTGCGTAAGAAGCAGGGAAATTAAAGGATGGATTGCGTGCGTGTGTGTTTAACTTCCTTTTCATTCCTTTCCTCCACCGCCCCCCCAAGTATTTCAAAAATAACAATGAAAATCAGATTCACTGTTTGCCTTTGCTAAAGACTCGGGTTAATCGCCTGTCTCCAGGATCCACTTGGCTCAGTTAGAGGGATATCGCCACATCCCTTGGGCTTCTCCAGATTTAATTCAACAGTCCCCGACGGCCTGAGACAGAAGTTAAGAACATTAATTAATAATAGTATTTATAGAAGGCTTTTCCTTCCATGCTCCAGGTGAGTCACATACATTGCCTCCGTAATCCTTACCGCAGCCCTATAAGATGGTCTCCTAAGGTATTACCCTGTCTCCATATTATAACTAGGGAGTGTGGTCTGGGTGGCAGCATCTAAGGCTGGGAGGGGCAACTACCTTGAGATTTGAACCCGCAGCTTCAGGTTCACAGATCTGTCACACCACAGGCCACTGCACAGACTCATGTTAGATTTAGGGAAGGTTTTTTAAAAGCATAAAAATATTAAATTGGGCATGAGTTGGCCACTGTGAGAAGAGGGTGCAGGACTAGATGGGCCACCAGCCTGATCCAGCAAAGTTCTTCTTAGGTGCTTAGGAGTTAAGAATGCTGACGGCATTCTTTTAAAATTAATCAAGAGGATATTTAGGGGATAATTCACATCTCTCACCGCTTCTTTTCCTCCCTTCCTGGGTCATACACAGCCTACCCTACATGCAAAGAGCTGGGTTCACACAAGTGCTTTAGCCTGAACTGACTGTGCCTTTCAAAAAAAAAATTTTAAGCACCCACACTTGACAATACACACTCCAGGGGAAAAAAATGAGAATTTCTGAATGATGCAATTTTGCAAAATTCAGGATTTGGGTGGTTTTTTTTCTTAACAATCCTTTCAAATCAAATTTTAAAACCCATATTTAAGAATATTCTTCCCCACCACCACCCAACCTTCCCAAAATTAGAAAGTTTGAGTTGTGCAATTGTGCAAAATTTGGGAATGGGTGGCATTTGATTTCATCACCCTCTAAGACACACATAGTGTTTGGACTATATTGGGAACATAACTGGACACAAATGGACTTCCCTGGAAAGACTGCATAAGGCATCCATAAGGAAAAAGAGAACTATTACAAAACAAAGACAATTAACAAAAAAATGACTTCTTTTCACACAACATTATGACCAATGCTCTTATTAAGTCTTTCTTTCTTATGGGTTAGGTACTGTTTTATACTGCAGTGATACGTGTATACCAAAATAAAAGAAAACATTTGGAGGGGTGGGGTGGGGAGCTAGGCACCATCATATCAAATGCCTGGTTTTAAACTCCACACATTTCCTAAACATTCTCTGATTCAAAATGCAACCACCCTGGCCTTTCACTCTAACCAGTAGACCCTACCTACGTTCCTCCCAGAGTTCAGAAAAGGGAACCCCACCGGGAAACGAGCCAACTCCTGCTCACCTTCTTCAACTGAGCAATAATATCCAAGGCAATTTTCTCCTGCCTTGCCGACTAGGCCCTGCTGAGTGCTTTGTTATCCAAGCATCTCCCTGGAGCCCTGCAGCTTATGAGAAAGATTCCAGGCTTCCCATGCCTGAACCCATTTCTCCCTCTCAGCCCTGGACCACGGAGATGAGTGCACAGCCTGGGATTAAAAGTCATAATTTGTATTTGTTTTTTAAAGAAAAATTTAATTAACCCATGACATTAATGATATGAAAGATTCTTTTTAATTTGAAAGGAGGCTTCTTTTAAAATGCTGGGCAAAAGGAGGGAGGGGGGAAACTTGGGAGAGAGAATGTGGGGTGTGGGGGTTCTGTGATGTTGGGGGCAAAAGAGGTCTGGGGAAGAGCTGAATTTCTAGACTGAAAGACAACAGAGGGACCCAGCTGAAGACCCTTGGGGAAGCCCTGGCCCCTAATGTTGTGTGTATGTGCACCTTCATCTGCTCAGTTAATGGACTGTGGCAAGGGAAAGGCACTCTGTACATGCTCAAAGGCACTTTTTCTTATTTTACATGTACCAGGGCCAGGCTTTGAAAACAAGTCCCGAGATTCAGCTCCAGATCAAGATCAGGAGATGAACAAATATCAGCAACCCTGGTGGACAAATTCAGCTGAAGTCATGGATGTGTTATTGGAGCATCTTGTCTCCAAAAAGCCTCACCTCTAGCTTGCTACTGGTATTATCACTCCAGCGTATCTTTTCCCGTAGCGAGAAAGCATATCTTTCACCACTCCCTACAAAATCACAAAGTGCAAGTCAAATATCTTAGCCCATGGCACCCTCTGGTGTCATGCCATGCAATCTCACTTGGAATAAAAAGATGCAAAGATTGGAGGGAGGGGCACGAGAAAAAGGGAGGGGTGTAAAAACATTTGTACAATTTCTCCTAACCCGAATTTGTTCACCCAAATTTATGTTGTCCTAACATGCTCAGCTTGGATTGTGGTGGATTCAAGAGCTGTGGGAAATTGCAGAGCGCAATATATCCAATTTTGCAAGTTTATCATGTTATACTTCATTGGCTAAAAAAAAAATTATCAGCCCAACTCAATATTAGCCCTCTTCAGAATGTAGAAGACTGAGGTTGTGCTGTTGGCGCCATCTCTATGCGTTCACTGCTGTTTGTGCAGGAATCAAGGTGCAAAATGTTTCCAATGTATAGTCCACGCCCTCTGTTTTTAATTTGTAACTTACCAAATGCTAGGCCTATATATGTGTGTGTGTGCATTTGTGCGTGCGTGCGTATGGGTGTATGCACACAAACAGAGAGAATAAACATTGCTCTGATTGCAGAGTAGTCAGAGGAGAGAAAGTCCGAGCTCTGCGGCACACCACCTCATGCAGGAAGTCCCCGGTTCAATCCCCAATGGCATCTCCAGGGAGGGCTAGGAGAGGCTCCTGCCAGAAACCCTGGAGAGCTGCTGCCAGTCAGTGTAGACAGCACTGGGCTAGATAGGCCAAATGGTCTGACTCAGCACAGGCAGCTTCCTACATTCCTACATCATCAATGTGCCCGCAGTGGCTTTCCCTGCGTGGCACCCACAGGGTCCCTTCTCTGCTCGCTGAAAATGACCTTGAAAGAAGCGTTCCATGGCAGACAATAGAAGAGACTTGGTTGTGGGCTTGGTTGCTGGGGGGGGGGGTCCACAACAGATTCTCCACTTTGCAAATGTGCCAGTGAGCCCAACAAGGTTGGCAATTTTTTATTAGTGCCATTCCCCCTACTAACCACTAGGGGGCAGTGCTTCCCTTTGCTGTGTTTTGCTTGCCCTAAGAGGGCCTGGTGATAATTCAATTGGTTTTACAAAACCTGCGCTGGAACTTGGTACCAGTTTGATGCCCAAGCCCATTCATTTCATCGCCTAAAAAGTGGTCGTCATTTTTTAAAAGCAAATAGCCTTCTTCACAGAGATTTTAAAAATTGGCATCTGTGCAAATGGCCAGCCGGTGATTTACTATTATACATTCAGTTTGTTAGGCACCTTATGCAAGGCAGTCTCTAAGTCAGCTTTCCCCAACCTGGTGCCCTGCAGATGTTTTGGACTACAACTCCCATCTTCCCCAGCCAGCACTGGGACTAATGGGACTAATGGGAGCATGACTGTGCCTGATGGGAACTGTAATCCAAAACATGTGCAGGGCATCAAGATGGCAAAGGCTGCTCTAGATGACCTAAGTTAAAAACACCCCAGGAGTGGATGGCTTTAATTTGTCTTCATGGCAAAACAAGAGGGAGGGAGTGTCTCTGGGGCACGTGCAGAGTGCTCTTCCTCCCCCCCAGAATGTCCACAGTCAGCCCTTCGACACAACCAGGAGCAGAAGGGAGGGACACCATCCTGCAAGGAGAGACACTAGCTGAGGGGCACAGACCTGCTTTGCACGCCGAAGGTTTCTCAGTTGGATCTCCACAATCTCTGGTAAAATGGATCTGGAATAGCAAGTGATGAGAAAGCCCCTTCTCTATCTGAGAGTCTGGACAGCCACTGCCAGTCAGAGTAGACAATAACAGGCTATATGGATAATAAACAATCAAACCTGGTCAAACACATACTTTAACGTTTGTTCCCTGCATCTTTCAATCTATGGCAAAAGGACTCCACGTTAGATTTCAACCCTTCCATTTTGTCTTCTCACCCACATTAACAACATTCATCACATGCATTCCGGACTAAAAGCCATCCTAACTTAATCCAACTTGCAGAGATGGTGCTCAAGATATCTTGGTGCCTGTCCTACTGTAGAAAACACATTACACACAAACACACTAAGCTGGCCACTTTGCGCTGCCTGGTAGCAGACTCAGTCAATTATGCAATGTTGCCATTCAGGTCTCTAGTCCTCAGTGCTCAGCTCAACCATGATTTCCAAAGCCCCAAAAGACACCAGAAAGTGCTGATTGGGGTTGAGAGTCAGGGATTCCACTGCAAGCTGCCATTCCTACGCTGGCACTTCACAGAAGGGCCTCCATTCATCGCTGGCTCCAAATCAAATGAGACAGGCTGAAAACCCCTGGGATGCTGAGTTTCTGACAGCCGCCAATCAATCAGTGAGCCACCGCGTGAAGATCTTCAGAGTTCCAGCCGCTCCATTTGTCCTCCAATCGATGGTGCCCTAATTAAGACATCGTATCATCCATCTTCATTGCCCCCACCTCCTGATGTACAGCCACAGATACCTTTGTTAATAGCTCTTGGCCATCCGGACTTAATTTGTGGTGAGAGATGACCAGGCCTGGGCCACCTGCTGTGCAGCTAATCTCATGTGGCACCCCCACCCAAACACACACATTGCCGTTTCTACAAAAGGCTCTTTTAGATTCAAACAACCATTGCCTTTGTCCTGGGAGTCCAGCTTTCCCATCCAAAAGAAAGGTCTTCTGCACATGCCCTGAGAACCTCCCTACTCACACATACCTCCCAATATTTTAGAGATTAAAACAGGTACACACCCTTGTCCACGTGTTATACCATATTTCTCCCACTGCCAGACAGGGTTGCTGACGTTTGAAATGACCTCTGCTGTAGCTTTAGAGATGGCTATGTCAGGTAAACCAGCCACAGCCCTGCTCTCTCCTTGAACATGCCGGCTGGATCTCCAACAATTAGCCAGGGACTTGGAGTTTGTTTCTTTACATTCCATGAAAAGCTTTACTGCAGGGGGGGGGAGAAGTGCTGACCTGTGGCCCTCCAGATCCTGTTGGACTGCAACTCCCATCAACCCCTGGCCAGCGTAGCCAAAGGTCAGGCATGATGTAGCCCAGTAACATCTGGAGTGCCCCCACATGTTCTCTCCCCCACCCCAGCTTTAGAGGCCCATTTCTGCTGGTCAAATCCCTCTGAAAAGTGATAGGAGGAAGCCAAGCTGGACAACCAGTTTCCCAGATAAAAACAAGGCTCCATGCAGGGGGTGGGCAATACCACACTTGCCGTAAGGGGCCAGCCACCACTGGCTAAACGTGCAACAAGCCTCCCCTCACATCAAGCATCACTGTGCAAATGCCACCCTTGCCAGCAACAACCCCCACTGTTACCAATCCCTGACGGTTCTTTACCACCTCCTCCGTGCTGCGTGAATTTACTCGGCACCTGCACTCTGCTGATTTAAAAGCACAAAACACCGCTTCATCTTTTGGCTAAAGTTAGACTATTTCAAACACACCATTCCCCACCCACCCCGAGACTGAACTTCTTGAGAGCCCTGAAAGGTGAGTGCACTTGCAATTCACACCCGAGACCAAAAGGCACCATAATGTCAGTTTCTGGACACTTTTCAAAAATGGGGGGAACCCTACCATGCAGCAGAGTGGCAGGACTTGCTTCAGGTGGCACCCTGGGTTGGCAGAGTGCAGGGACAAGTGGATGAAGGTAGAAACTGGCACCTGGATGGGGTTGCAAGGCTTTTAAAGGTGTTGGTTCTACTTGAGAGGGAGGAAAGGAGAAAGGGAGGGTGGAACTGGCAGTGACACTGGGCTCCACTTCAGGCATCAAAACATCTTGGGCCAGCACTGAGGGGAAAAAGGACACACATACCCCGGAATAAAACAGGCCAAACACCAAAGCCCTGATCAATGGGAATCCCCAACCCACAGACCCCCATCAAGCGCATCAGTGACTTCAGACTCCAATTCACAACCTCCTCTATGGGGCCGGCTCAACCCCAAACAGCACCCCAAATGAGTCCTTCTTCAACTTTGGGAGGCCTTCTTTTTAATCACATTTGTAGCCCATTTCATGACTTTGATGCACAATTTGCACGCATGGTTTATCTCTGTCACATTTTGCAAGTTTGGATTTGATCACAGCCACTCACGTTTCAAGCCATTTGTTGAAAGGGCACTGACACTGTCAACTTGCCCACTAATGAAAATAAATGTTAATGCAACAGTGTCTGCACAGACTGCTCTTGCCGGCTTTACGGATGAAGAGGAACCGTTTTGCACTGTTTCCTTCAGCTGTTGTGTGGAGAGTTGAGAAAAGAGCCCATACCCCACCATCAAGGCTGGCACCCCAGACAGTTGCCTGCCTCTCAATCTAGTCCCAGTTCATGCTAGCAACATTTTAACCAAGCATCTCTCAAAAGGCAGAATAGGGACAGCAATTTACCAAGGACTGAGTGCCAGAAAACAGGCTCTGATAAATAGGGACAAAGGTTAGATTGAAGCCCTGAATGCAAAAATGTGCACAGCTGTTACGTGGGGGTGGGGAGCTGGTGCCCATTGGGGCTGGTGGAGCGGAAGGCAGGGAGGCCTCTAGTAGGTGGTGCCAGAGCCGTTGAGAGGAGAAGTCAACCCACTCTCATTTTATCTGCCATGCTCCTCCCTGCTGAGTTCTCCAGGGGAAACCTAAGGAGGCGGAAGCAGACAACTGGCTCAGGGCCACCTCTTGAGTTGGATGTAAGCAAAAAGGCAGGCAGGTGGCCTTAGAGGAATCAAGGCTGAGCCAGCGGCATAGGCTCAAACTAGGCCGAGTAGAAGAGAAGGATGGTCTCTCTCGTGCATGCTCTCCCTTTCCTGTCAAGGAGTCTATGTTTTCTGACAGGCAAAGGGTCAGCTACTTGATACAGTTTTCATAGCATGGGAAAATGGAGAAGTGATGGGGGGCAGCTGTACTGTTGACTCCCTTCCCATCATCCTGCAAGCACCTCTTCCCCAATGAAAGGCGGCAGATCCCGGGCCAGAGAGGTCCTGGCCGCCCAGCATGCAGGGCCAGTGCCAAGCACGACTGTGCCCTTGGGCATCAGCCTGCTCTGGGCCCATGGCACCGTAACCCAACCCCCTCCATACAGGCAGCACGGGGCTAATAAGCCAGTCCACACACCCCGCCTACCTCTTGTATTGTATAAATGATGTGTGCTTGTAGTGTGCATGCTGCCATCAACCAAGATGGCGGCAGGCACATCAGCCCCTTAGGGAAGCCCGCACTGCCATCTTGGGTGATGGCAGGTAGGCATGCATGCAGACCGCACATGGCATTCACACTGACAGGAGAGGTGAGTGGGGCATGTGGGCAGGCTTATTGAAACTTGTGCTGTCTATATTGAAGGGGTGCCTGGGAGCTCCCTCTCTGCGATCCATGGCAGTGTCGGATTGCAGGACCCAACACTGCTGTGGATCATGGAAAGGGAGCGCCACCCTCCCACACTAAGAAGAGGGCCCCTCTGGATCGCAAGGGCCCTCAGCTAGGGCCCAACCTGGCCGCCCTCTGGCGCTGGCCCTGCCACCATGCCCTACCGATTCACCTGCCTTGTCAAGTCCATTCCTTGGCAGCTGAGCCCCAGAACTGATTCAGTCTCCACAGGAACATTTTGCCAGTTCTGGTGGGAGGGAATATGGCACGGTTGCCTAGCAACCCCTGGTCCCGGAGCTGCCAGCCAAATTTGGGTCATCGCAGACTGACCTGGGAGCCCATCCGGAGGTTGCTAGGAATCCAGGAGGCACGCCCTCCCTGCTGCCAGGGCACAAAGGCTCATGGGTAGGGCCAGAAGCTGCAGGCAGGGCCAGATTTAGGGGCAGGAACCCAGGCAATGCCCCCCTCAGGGACCAGGGGGTTGCATGTCACAGGCTGTGGGCAGATCCACTGTCTCGCGTCGCCTGTATAAATCATGCATGCAAAGCACACATCAAAGTTGAGAAATGGGTCACAAAGTTGAAGGGGGGGAGGGAGCCATGGATCTTCTTTCTTGCCTATGGGGCCATTTCATACAGGCCCGGGACCGGGTGCAGGCAGTGGAGACTGGTGCCTCCGGTGTTAGCTAAAGGCACCTTGGGCAGCTCCTGGAAAGTTTGGGCTAAAACCCAGAGCGGATTCACCTCCCCACTGGCATCTGAGCCGCCAGTCGTCACTGGGTGTGGGACATGGCGGGCAGGATGCAGGCAGGCAGCAGTTTGGCACCCAGAGCTTTCTAGTGCCCCAGCTCCCCCAGGGCAGGTTCTGCCACCACACAGAGAAGCAAAAGGGCAGAGTCAGGACGCAGCCCAGCCGTTGCCAGCCTGGTACCCTCCAGATGTTTGGGGCTACATCCCCCGTCCAGCATGGCCAATGTTGGGAAAGTCTGGCTTAGTCTACAGAGAGGGCAAAGCCCATGGGCATGTGCAGGGTACATCTCCTTCATCCACTAGCAGCTGGTGGCTCCATGTCAATGGGGCAGTAGAATCTGCTCCGTGTTTTAGAGCTGTCCAAGATGCTTCAAGGTGCTCCTTGAAAGTTTATAGTACAATCTGGAGCGGATTCCACTGCCCCACTGACATGGAGCCACCGGCCGCCGCTGTCTTAACCCAGCACACCCGTGACCAAACATATCCCAGATTAGGGAAACTGGCTTCCCAGAACGCAGGGATTGGGAACGCTCTGTCTGCAACAGAAGGGCTGGATCCTGGCAGGACTGGTTCCACATGCATGCACACGCACACACGGACCACCTCTCGTTTTAGAAACTCGGCAGCATCCAGGGCCACCCCCTTCTGTGCCTTGCAAGGGCATCCTTTCCTTGCAGCTCCTCCTGCCTGAGTGTAGGCCTGGGGGGCGGAGAGGAGGTTTACCAGAGGAGGAGCCGCGTTTTGGGTCTGGATCCGACAGCCGCATCTGCTGATCCCGCCAAGCACCAAAAGCATGTCAGCCACCTTAATAGATATTTTTATCAGGGTTTCCATGGTAACCGGCACAGCTCACATCTTATATGACATTGCGTTTCCTTCCTTCCTTTTGCTCCTTCCTTCTGGCGGCCAGCTGACAGCACTGGAGGGATGGGGGAATAGAGGGGGGCTGGGGGGATCACTCCTCAATCTGGCGAATCTCTAGGCAGAAGCACACAGCCAGGAACCCTAAGCCATAGGACTGATGTTGGGCAAGCGCAAGCCTCTTCCCCTCCTGCCCAAAAGGAAGGGGGGCCCAGGGTTAAAGTCCTCCCACTGCTGTGGTGGCCTCTGCATGCAGCCTGGCTCGAGTTTCTTCCTCTCCGGCCCCTGCATAAAAGGGTGAATGGCACTGGCTGCTTCCGTTACAGGTGCAGTTTAATCCCGTTTGTCTACAACTCCCAAGCAGGGCTGCAGGAACCACCCTCTACCATTTGCAGGCACGGTTCCTGAGAAGAGCCTTGTGGCTGGACCAGGCCAAAGGGGGCCCACCTGGTCCAGCCTCCTGGCCTCAGTGGCCACCCACAGGCCCCCGTGGGAAGCTCACAGGCAGGACCTGAGCGCGAGAGCACCCACCCACACACACTTGGGAGTCCCAGCAAGTGGCATTCGGGGGCAAGGCTGCCTCTGGCAGTGGAAGCAGAACAATGCCACCCGAGTCCTTATTTCTCAGAAAGCAAACGGCTCTACAGAGTTTTCTAAAAGTGAGGCATTGTGGCGTAGTAGTTACAGCACTGAGCGTAGACAGTGGGAGGTTTGCCGTGGAAACCCTGCTCAGCATGAAGCTCCTTGGGTGAACCTGGCCTACCTCACACAGTTGTTGTGAGGTCCATTCCTGAGCACAATTCAAGACTTTTGTGCTGTCCTCCATAACCCTACACGAGCTGGGACTCCTGAAGGAAGACCTGCCCACATGTTGAGAGCAACATCTGAAGCTCTCCTACAGATTCCCCCTCCACCCAAAAAAGTGGCTGGTGATTGAAGAGAGGGCCTTTTCAGCAATTACATCCTGTTTATGGAACTCCCTCACCCAAACAGATTTGCTTTGCTAATTTGACACCCAACGCCTTTTTGTTTCTCTAAGTTTTTAAAAATTAATCTCTGAGCTCTAGGCTTCAGTCCTACTCACACTTACCTAAGAATAAACCCCAATGGGGAAAAATGGGACAAATCTGAATAGACATATGTATGGTCGTGCTGTTAATCAGCTGCTTTCAATAAACTAGACTTAGCTTTTGTTATTGCCTGTTTTATTCTGATTTCTATTATCCGCATTGTTATGTATTTTGTTGCAAACTGCCCTGGCAACTAATTGGTTGAAGGGTGGCATGCAAATTCATAAACGAATTAACTGATTGATTAGTTAATTAACTAAACAGGCTACTAGATTAATCACCATGAACGTATCCCCTGCCCTGAGCTCAGTGGAGGAAGAGCAGGATGGATGGATGGATGGATTGTTGGATGGGGTACAGCTGTTCCAAAATGTTACACAGCCAAAAAAGGTCCATTTTCAAGCTGTTTTAGAGTGGAGTGGAAAACAATTCCCACATTAAAAGTGCTACTAAAGGGGATTGAACAGCAATAGTAGACCCACTCCACTTCACACTATACTATGCCAGCTCATATGCAATAGGCTAAAAAGTGCAGGTGGCTTGCAAGTGTCACATTTACTGGCTGAGCTTCCATGATGTCATGGAATGTTCAGGGGAAGCTTATCAGCCAGGGAGTGTTACAAACCAGCGCATGCAGTGCAAAGAAAGCTTGAATGGGAGAAAACCTCTGCCAACAGGAGTGGCTGCTGACAGGAGAGGGTGGGTGGAGGCTGCGAAGGAGAGGGTGCTGCCAGCCAGTGCTGAGCTAGATGGTCTGACTCGATATAGGGCAGCTTCTTAAGTCCCTCTGCCCTAGGAAGAAAGGAGGAGGAACTGGGTGCTGTGGACAAGAATGAGGTGGCAGTGACAATGATGGGTGCCAGGCCAGAGATCGTTAAATGGGAACTGGACACACTCATAGAGAGGAAATCATCTCTTGATGGCTGTCCATGATGACAGCTGCAGGGACTCTCCATGTTCAGAGGCTGCGGAATAGCAGCTGCTGAGGGCCAGAGCCAAAGATGAAGGCTGCCTGTTGCTTGTATGCCCTGCTGGGGGGATTCTCAGCAGCGTCTGGCCAGCCACTGTGAGAGTCAGGGGTGCTTGCTCAGGGGGACCACCAGCAAGAGGACGGTGGGACAGCGGAGGCACTGAGGGATGGCGGGCCAGCGGGGGGAACCAGAGTCACACACCTACCCATTGGCTGCAGGTTCCTCCTTAACCCTATCCAGAGTCCTCCAAAAGGCGAGTTTTTCTAAGCCAGCCTTTGCCAACCGGGTGCCCTCCAGATGTTTCGGATGACAACTCCCATCAGCCCCAGTCAGCACACTGATGGGAGTTGTTGCCCGAAACGTCTGGAGGGCACCCATTCGGCAAAGGCCGTTCTAAGCTAACATGCAAACCCTGCAAACAGAGAGAGAGCGAGAGAGCGCCTTTCTCCACAAAAAAACTGTGAAAAGCACAGAAAATCAAGATTGGATGATGGGAAGCAATCACTTTGGGAGGACAAGGCTCTGCCATTAGTGCACCTCCCAGGGTGTTCTCTCTCTCTCTCTCCTCTGCACCGGTCAAGCTCTGCTGCTGCGGCCTCTTGAGTGCAGCTTTCAAGTCTGAGGGGAACCATAGTGTGCAGCCTGAATAATTGTGGCGGCTGGCACCTAAGCAGCTTCTTTCCGTGCTGAAAAATTATTCCCCTGATGGGGAGAGACGGTCAAGGCCGCAGGCTTGGAGCTGGCTCACTTGCTGACAGCCTAAATCTGTACACTTTACACACACAGAGAGAGAGAGAGAGAGAGGTCTGCTGTTGCACACCTTTACTAAATTTGGAAATTTATAAATGGAACCACTCAGGTCCTGCTTGTGGGCTTCCCACCTGGGCATCCAGCTGGCCACTCTGAGAACCAGATATGCTGGACCAGACAGGCCCCCTTTGGCCTGATGCAGCACCAGGGATCTTCTTAGGGTCTTAACCATGGGTGATGCTGAGGGCCTCAGTCCCGCTCCAGAAACAAAATCCTGTCATTCCTCTGAAGAGAAATTCAGGGGAGCACTGTGAAAGTATCTCTTTGTGTGGGTTTCCAGCACAATGACTTGGCGTGGCAGAAATCTAAGAATTCTCAATTCAGGGACTCAAAAGCAAAAGCCACAGGAAGGCCTCCAGTGCCCTTTGCACCCTCTTTCCACACCCCTTTTCCGTTCTATGAGAAAGCATCACTCTGTTGCTTACCACCTGCCGGCCTCCAGGAAATATACTGACTTCCAGTATAGAGAAAACCCTTGTGAATAATCCTGCAGGTTTTTTTAAAAAAATGAAAACTGTGCCAATAAATTTACCGGTCCCAGAGTCTATTGATGCTCACCTTTTTCCTTTCACAGACAATAAATCATATTGACAACTGAATAATAAACAGCCAAGCAGCTATTGATGTAGACTGATAATAATTTGTTACAAAAAATACCATTAAATTTGATTGCTTGTGTTCGTGCGCATGTATGTGTGTGTGTTTAAGGCGGGGTGGTGATGAATCATTTTTACTTTTTTATTTTAAAAAAAAATAAACAAAAGGTTGTTCAGATCCCCTCCTCTGCTCCCAGATAGGTTTGCAACCAATGGTTTAAAGGGAGGGGGAGAGAGGGCTGTACAGCAGGGGTAGAGAAACATAGGGAGGGGTGCTGGCAGCACTCTGTAATGGATATAAGTATAATGCATGCATAAGAGTTTCAAATTTTACAAAATTAGATTACAGCTCATCAAAATATTTGGAAGCTGAGTCAAAAATGGCTTGATCTGCAGCTCTGTCAACTACAAAATCCCCACCATGTTCTGCTTTGGGTCTTCACACACCTCACTAACTTGAGCCATCTAGACCTGTTTGTGCCCGCTTTCTCGCTGTCTGGAACAAACCATGGGCTGCCTCATGCGGGCTCATCTCTGTGCAAGGTTCTCCTAGAGCTTTCCAGCCCTCTGTTTCTATAATTCCTTCCTTTTCAGACTATTTCAATAATGCCACTTCTAACCCTGGGATGCTGGCCCAAGTAGCCCCAGCTCTCTCTCTCTCTCTCTCTCTCTCTCTCTCTCTCTCTCACACACACACACACACACACACACACAGAGGCTGTGTGCCTGCCTCTCCAGAGCAATCTGCCTAGTCTTAGCAATGCTAATCAGGGTTCAAAATCCCCCTTCCTACTCCACATGCCACAATTGCTCGTTCCTCATCTGGGTATGATTGATAGGGGGCCTTTATGACCTGACCCTCCCTCCTATTGCTGTACAAATAGCTCTTTCCACAGATGCTTGTCTGGGGTGGCACGGCATTTGCAAAGCACCTGTCCCCCAGAGAGGGAAAAGCAAATTGGAGAGAAGATGCATTTCTGCTGTCAAGAGAGCTGCATGGGGCAACCACGGAGAGACGGCAGTTACAGCAAAGCAGCAACATGAAAGGCATGGATGGTTCCTCTGGCATGAGAAATGGGCCTGGAGTCCAGGCGGGGAATGAGTTGTCTGCTTAATCCTTTCCACCTCTCAGTCCATCTATCCGTCCCCCCACCCCACCCTCTCTCGCTCTCGCTCTCTCTCATACACACAACACACACACACACACACAAAGACTTCTGGGGTTCCATGCTCAGCTTTAGAGGAAACTGAAATTCAGTGGTTACAGCAGGTGACAGGAAGTGGGAATTAAATTCTTTCCACAAAGTGAGGAACTGCAGGTGAGAGAGCTGGGAGTTCAGAAAGGGAGGGGATAATCACAAGAGGGCAGCAAAGTACAACGGTTAAGGGTCTGTCAGGAAGGTGCCTAGATCCTATTTCCAGTTTACAGAGTGGCATGATTGTCTACACAGGGAGCTGTGCTATATCAGTATATGGCCCTGTGTCTCATCTGAGCTAGGTGGACCTAGGAAAAAGATGGTCCCACTCCTCTCTTGGATCAGAGAAGAGGACCCAGGCATCCTGGCAGACCCTTAACTAGGAGCAGACAAATCTGCCCATTTTGGTTTCTTTCCATTTCTTTTCTTTTTCCAGTCAGGTTGCAGTCTCATGAAAATGCATCACCACTTTAGTGCGCCTGAGGTGTATCGCAGAGTCTTTCCCCAGGCCTCTGGTTGAGTTGGGGGCCAGAGTCTCCCCTCCTCCTCCATTGCTGGGCATTGTAGCTCTGTGCTGGGTTGTCTTATTCTGATTTTGGTTTGTGTGTGTGGTTTTTAATTTATTATTGTAACTGTACATTATTACTTATTCTAATTGTTTTCTTTATGTAACCCTGCCCTAGGACCATTCGGCGAAGGGCGGGCTGTAAGTACAAATAATACATTAATATTTTTTCTCCTAATATGCAATTTCCCCTAATATGATTGATACATTTGCATATGTTACTTTCACTAATATATGCCTTTTTATGGATACCTTCCCCTAATACACACGTTTTTGTACACTTCATTTGGTTGAAGGACCTCATCACAAATATGAGAGAAGTGCAAATTTCAAAGGATTGCTGTATGTTGCTACACATATTGTTTCAGGAAATGCAAATTAGAAAGGTTTGCATTAGATGAAAGCTCCGGCAATGACAAGCATCTACTAAGAGAAGAAGTCAAAATAACAGCTTGAAGGAAGAGACTTCATTTTGGGTGTTGAAAAGAGCAAACCATTCATAGAAGAGGCCTCTTAACTGCACAGCTTGCAGACATGTGAAAGGAGCCTTCTCTGTGGTGGCCTCTGCATTCCGTGGAATGACCTCCACTTGGACATTAGTCAGCCACCAACAGTTGGGAGCTTCCAGTGTAGTTTAAAAACTGATCTATTGCTGTTTTCAGCACCTCAATTTACTCTAACTGATGTTAATAGCATATTGATATATGTTTTATTACTTATTGTTATATAGTTATTTTGCTTTTATCTATTTAATTAATAACATTTATATTGCCATTTTTATTGGGGGGAACTCTACACATTTTATAGAAATATTTTACAATCTTGAGTGTAAAAGGCTTTACAACCCTTTGAGTGTTTTACAAAAATATTAAAATTATCAGTTAAAACCAGTAAAGAACAAGTGATTTAAAACGTTTAAAAGAGTGCTAAAATTAATGGTAAGCTAATTCTTTTAAAAAAATGTTAACATCTATGGGTCTGGGTCAGCTTGCCTGAACAGAAATATTTTCAGCAGGCATCAAAAAGACCACAGTGAAGGTACCTGCCTGATGTCAACAGGCAGGGAGTTCCAAAGTGTAGGTGCTGCCACATGAAACAATTGATTTCTTACAAGTGCAAAGCAAGGATTCTGTGGCACCTGCAACTGCGCCGCTTCCACAGACCGAAGCGCTCAAGTGGTAACATAAGGCAATCCCATTGGCTGTAAACTGCTTTGATATTCTCTGGAGTAAAAGGCACTCCAGAAATATACAAATAATTAACTGGCTGGCTGGCAGGAGAGGGCATGTGTGCATGCCCATGGGCACAAAAAAGATTGGCGATTCCCAACATAGATTCTTAGCATCCACTCCAATCCAAGTATATTTATTAATTAGAGCTGAAGCATAAGAGGCCACCCTCCTGTAGCTGTGGGTGCTTGAAACAATGCTAAGGCCCAGCTTCAGACGAAGGGAATTCAAGAATGCTTTGAACATGTACAAAGTGCTTCTCCTGTATACCGAGAAACCACAGCCACCACCAGCATCTGGAATGAGGGGAAGGGGGGAGTCTTCCATTCAGAGCGCTTGGCTTCATCCTCACTAGCACCCTCACATTTCAGAAAAGAAGCCCTGTCTGCGTGCCCCCCAGAGAGAAGAGTTAACACAAATGCCTGCGGGCTGCCTTCAGTGGGAAGCGCCAACCAGGTCAAATGCTTGCAGGGCAGGCAGGACATTGCCAGGCAGACGCCCATCTCCACCATGTGCCGCTGAGTGACCTGAATTTTAATGACAAGGAAAGTGGGAGATCCATCTGACATGGGGCTTATCCACATGGGAGCCTAACTTCGTACTAAACACGCTGTGTTTACCATCATAACAGATGGTCATAATACTGCATCATTTCAGTAATCTTTACAGCACCTCTGCAAGGTAGATCCCTGTTGTAATCCCCCTATTGCACAAAGGAGTGAGTGTGTTGAGGCTGACAGAAGCCTTTATTCATGAACTCCATGCCTGAGGTTAGCAATTGTAGCCTCCCAGCTCATGGCACAGGGTGGCCTTAGCTGCTACGTTATAGGACGTCTGATGCAGGGTGCCTGACATTTACCAGGTGCTAAACAATCAGCTTAGGATAAGACAATTCCCTTCCTACAGTTTTCAATCTAAAAGGTGCAGCCTGAAGTTAAGCCTCCCATACATCCATGCATCGTGCCATTGTAAGAAAGGGTTTATGAATGGACCGTTAATGTTTTGCACAGTGGGGAGGAGAGCCTGGCTGGGAGTCCAGAGTCTGTTGAGCTCAAATCCCTGCTCGTGTCTCCTGGGTGTCAAGGGCCAGCTAAAGATCACCCCACAGTGAGTGGCTCAGGGGTTATGTGCCCTGCCACCTGTGCAGCCGTGGGCAAGGTGCATAGTCCCAAGGAGCCCAGGTGTCCCCCAGCTGGCAGTTGTGGAGAAGGAAGGGGCTGGCTTGTGCAGCTGTGGCAAGCTGAGCAGGCCCTAGCCAGCTGGGGAGGACTAGCCTCAGAGGGACATGATGGGAAACCCCCTCTGGATACCGCTTACCACGAAAACCCTCTGCATAGGGTCACCATAAATTGGGATCGACTGGAAGGCACTCCATTTACCTTCTCCATAGATTTTCAAGGTCCACCCTTCTTGCTCAATGGTAGCTTCCAATCCATTGTTTTCCATTCACACAAGTAGGCGTTCATCTGATGAAGGAGGAAGAGGAGAAATGAGGATCGAGAGCAGAGCCCCAAAGGCCAGGCCAGGCCGGCCAAGCCCCAGGATCAGGGCAAGTTGCCAGGGAATGGAAGTTGACTTGGAAAGGAATCCCTGCACCTGTTAGAAACCAGCCTGATCCCCCCCCCATGTTTTGGACTAGTTTCTCGTGAACAGTGTGCTGGCTGGGGATGATGGGGAGTTGCAGCCCCCAAACAGCTGGAGGGCACCAGGTTGGGGAAGGCTGGAATAAACTCCTAACCAGGGCCAGGCTAGGAATTTTTTTGTGCCAGGGCTCAAATGTGCTTGACCAGAGGCAACAGCAGGATGGGCCGGCCCTCCCATTAGGCAGAGTGAGGGATCAGGTGTTGACGAAGCACAGAGGCAGCTGCAACAGCCCCACCCACCAGCCATCCTCCTCTCTTGGGGGGCACTGCTGTGTGCAAATGCCTTTGGTGGGCAGAGAAATTAGGGGGAGTGTTTCACTAACCTTCTCTCAGGAGGAGGGATTCTCCCAAGTTTCTCAGGAATTGAGCTTGCCATTAGCAAAGCTTCTTTCTTTTTGTCCTGAAGTCACCATTTTTTTGCGTCCTCAGGGGCTAGCATTATTCTGGGATATGGGGGGGAGACAATCGTCTCCCCCCCCCCAATGGTGAAGTAGATTCATGAACATTCTGCAAAATTGCCTCCTTTTTCTGGTGGATTAGAACAAGAAAAACCTCTGACTACCCCCAGAAAAAAATTGTTCTGAAAACCTAGGCTCAGCTCCAATGAAGACTGCGCCTAGCAGAGCAATTCCAATCAGGTCTACTCAGAGTGCATCCTATTAAATTTAACGGGGCTTACTCCCAGGTTAGGCTTGCAGTCCAAGTTTCTTTTTAGCATCATCCTGAGGAGTAATTGCATTGGGCTTAGTCCACCACAGCAAATCCAGCCAAGGGCCTTGTGATGCCTACCTGACACGCGATGGAAGCTTTCAGAAGGCTGAGCCCACTTCGCCAGGCACACGTCATCAAAGCAAGCAGACTTCAGGCACCGAACATCTCTGCCACAATAAATCTGTGGGTGTTTTAAAGTTCCGAGGGACTCTCTGGGCTGGCTTGGCTTGAGTTCTGCTGCTTAGATATCTAAGGGAGGGTTTTTTTTAAATACATTTCTCTTCCCGTTTTGGCTTGATATTCTTAACGGGTTTTTTATCGCTTTATTGCCTGCGCTCTTCCAGGAAAAATCAAGTTCTGCACATTTTGCTGAATAAATCTCACCTTCATCTCTTTGCAGCTTGTGTCTTCCATTGGTGCTGCCTTTCAGCAGCCAGGCTCAAACCTGGCAGACTGCAGGAATTGTGATGTGTGTCAATGCCCTCCATTGCTTTCTTTAAAAAAAAATACCCTTTGTTTTACAGATGCCGGCTTTGCCATGACTGCCTCATGCCCTGTGCCTTTGGGGCGGGCTCCAAAGCAAACGAGGACCACGTCAGCTACTGGTGCAGGGAAGGGGCCCCTAGAAATTGGAGCCTGGTGCACTCTCCTCACCTTCCCTGCTGTTCCATCCCTGTGCAGCCATTATATCTGCAAGGAGCAGAACTTATTCATCCAGGCTGGCTGCATTTTAAAGTCACCCCAACCGGAGAGAGCTGCAGCCTCTGGGACAATCCTCTTCCTGGCTGCTCCTAGACCTTGGTGCCTACTCTACTATCTTTTGGGGGGTTCTGGCATCCCCTTAGAATCACAAAGTCAGAAGAGATTGTGTGGGGGTGGAGCAGGAATTGTCCTCCAAAGCATCACTAATAGGAAGGACCTAAAATTGTCCGTGGGCGAGCACCATGTATTCCATGCCAAGAAAACCCACTCAAAAATTCAAACTTCTGTGCAAAAGTAAAGGAAATTCTCAGCCAAGAGAAGCTGAATCCTGCATCGTCCCCATTTCTCTAATGTATTCTAACCCTCCTCCCCCCAAAAAAGATACTGCATCATTTTCTTTGCTTCCAGTAATCCTGGGAGGATACAGTTGCCCAAAGGATTTTTCTCAAAATTGGTACAGAATGCTCCCCCCATCTCTTCTCCAGAGACTGAAAACTACAGCTGGGGGGGGGACCTGTGGCCCTCCAGATGTTGGTGGGACTCCTGCAGCCAGCGTGGCCCAGTGGCAAGGGCTGATGGGAGTTGTAGTCCAACAGTATCTGGAGGTCACCACATTGGCTTCTCCTGGGAGCCCTCCCCATTGGGCAGACTACATTGCCCAGCACATCCAACCGGAAACAGGGATACAGAAACATGCCTTTGGCCCATCGCCTCATGTACTGCACTGATTGCTAGAGACCAAGGGCAGGCTGGCACCCTGCCTTGAAGGACAATCCAGTCCCGTGCTCAGTGGGATCAAGGAGGCAGCGGCAGAGAACCTGGGGCCCCTCCAGATGTCGTTGGGACCTCAGTGCCTAACGGCCAGCATGGTCAATGGTCAGAGCTGATGGGAGTTGTAGCTAGGGGTGTAGTCGTCCAGGGTCTTGGGGGGTCTTAGACCCTTTACTTTTTGGGGAGCAGGGTCCCAGCAGGGTGTCTATGTCTCAGGCATTTTGTGAGCCAATCAGCATGAAAGGGGAGTGTGTTAGCCACTGAGAAGAGTCTTCTAACATGCTTCCTTAATCCTTTCCTGCTGACTGGAGTCAGAGTGAAAGCAGGCAGGTTACCACTGAGAAGATTCTTCTCAGTAGTTAACACTCTCCTCTTTCAAGCTTACTGGCTCCTAGGGATATCTGTTTTTGTGGCAGATGGTATTAACAAGGATCTCATTCTCAACCCCACACCAAAAAAAAGCAGGCCGGGGAGGGGATGTGGCTGTGACTAACATGAAGGGACCCTGCACTTCTGAATTTGCCACTACACTGCTGGTTGTAGACAGAGCGAGAGTAATGGGGGGTTGCCACACACAGATGCTGACACTGCAACCCCTCCATTTCCCTATGTACCCCTATCTGTGAGCTTGAGGGGTAAGAAACTGGAGGGGCAGTACAGCCCAAATCCTATCCTCTGACCCCCGGAACTCTTATTCAGCAATTCCTCATGACTGCTGGAGTCTGTGAACGGACATCATTTTGGGAACCAATCTGCATGCTTGTGATCACCCCAGAAGCTGTGAATGGAAGCCCACCTTGGTCAAGAGAACTCCGGCTCGTGGTTTCAGCAGGCCCAAATGTCGGCTTTCAGGGCAGAAATGGCTCTGCCAGCCTGGCCCGTTGTTGGTTCGTGAGAAACAGAAGGCTTTAGTCAAAGCTGAGCTGCTAGGCCTGAGCAATTCAGGCACAAGGCGTGATGCTCCCTACAGCCATCAGTGCTGGCTGGGGGACCCTGTGTGGACCATGAGATCAAGAAGGGTGGCACAGCTCTAGTCAAGCCAAGAACATGCACCAGGATGAAGCAAGCCCATCAGTGGCTCTGAGGGACCTCCAGGAGGCTCCTTATGCCCTGAAACCGCCAAAAATAATTAAATAAAAACTAAGTATGCCCTTGATGTCATTTACCAGTACAGAACTGAACTTTTGTTAAGAAAAGAGTGAATCAGAGACAGGAAAATTTGGAGGTGTCATGGGATCAAAAAGAGACTGCACCTCAGTGCTCGAGCTTATTTCTTTTTCATTTTGGTTTTGCAGAGCTTCAAGTTTTTGTTTTGAGGCCTTTGGAGCCCAGTTTGCCTCCTCTCGGAGAGAAGGGATTTCTTGCTGTGAGCCTATGCCCCCCTTCTGTTTCCAAAGCTGCTCTGGGCCATTCATTCTGAGCCAGCCTTTTGGGGCCTGGATGCCACAGCTTGTGAAAATAAAACTTTTTATTTTTATTTTAGCTTCTGCCTATTCCCTTGCGAGGATCAGACTTCACTGTTCCATTTTTATACAAACCTATTTCCCATTTGGGCCATTCTGGATCATATACGCTGGGTCCTAGATTAATCTTATCCATGCTTGGTTTTCAAGATATAATCCCACACACATACACACACGCTTTTATGTTTAGGTTACACTACTACATGGCTGGGAATCTTGGACAGGATGCAATGCACTCATTCCATTTGCGCAAGGATTTACGCTTGTGCAACGGAACTTCCCCCCTCCTCCCCCCATGAGTATCCCATGCCCTCCCTATATCTGCTCTGAAGGGTTTGGGGAAAACCCAAAACAGACATGCAGAGAGAAGAGGGGGGAAGTTCCACTGCGCAAGTGTAAATCCTTGCATTAATGGAACAAGTTATTTAGCACTAGACTGGATGCAAACTCAACCCTTAGTAAGCTTTTAACTAGCTTGAACTGAGGGAACTTTCAGGTGGATGCAATTTAGGGCATAGTAATATATATGCTTTATTGGTAGTTCTTTGGTTAATTATTTTTGTATATCAAGCAAATGTTGTTTTCCATGTTATAAGTTGATCCAAATATTCTTTTTTTTCTTCTGTTCCTGTTCCTGCTGAGTTAGTATATTTTCATCATTTTGGTGATTTGCCTTAAACGAGTCTTCCCCGGTTCATTGTACTTTATTTTTGGTCTGACTCTGCTCCCTTTCTGATTCCCTCCACTAGTTCGCAGTTTCCTGATGCAGAAAGGCACATTTGGGACTTTTAGTTTGGAGAGGAGACCTCAGGGGGAAAGAGACCTGATAGAAGTTTACACAGATATGCAGTAGGCTTGGTCAGAAGAGCAAATGTGGGGGGCGTAGCCTACTACCATGACTCCACCTCTTCACATGTTCACCGCTCTGTTTGGTCACATAAACTGATTGATGCCATTGTTGGGAAAAGGGAGGATTTAATTGACTTAGATGATGGAAGTGCCATCTCTCTTGCTGATTTGGTTTTGTTTTATTACCAGCCTCGAGGGGATGGCATAGGGATAATGATTAAATAAACAGAAATTAAACCACAAACGCTAGTGTGCCCTCATGCTTTTCAAGAATTCTCTGTGGGTCTGTCCTTCACCCTTGCTGGAAAGAAGCCGCACACAGAGATACACATATGCACCCCTTGCTAGAGAGGCAATAGGTGCCATCCCATCCATTGCCGATTTCCAACTCCATTTATTAGAAAATTGCAGACGTGGTTTAGAAAAACAGAAAGAGATTCTTAGAAAAACAGGGGCCCGCAAGCAAGTCCACCAGAAACAGTGCCTGGGAGTTGTGAGTGGACGTGACCTCAGCAAACACAGCACCCCTCCCCCACACCGGGGATGAATGAGGGCCTGGGGGTGCCTGCCCACCCCCCACACCATGATCAGCAGCACCATCATGGGATAGTGGAGGAAGGGTGCGTGGAGTCCGGAAATTCAACCTGGAAAAAAGAGAAGAAAAGGCCTTCAGATTCCATGAAGCTCTGAAATGCAGCGTTCATGTTAAAGAAGCCGAAAGGGAATTCTTAGGGATGGGCTGGAAGCGTTTCCTCGGTCAGCCCGTAAACCCGCTAAAGCTACGGACACGAGCTCCCTCCCAGATGCTCTCATTGCAAGGGTTAGAATGATGACAGGCAGGTACAGGGCTTTTACTGTGTTGGTTTCTCCTTAAAGCCTTGCAAGATTTTTTCTTCTTTGACAGCAGGCATTTGCTTGGTGGCTAAGCTGTAATAATCCTATGCACACTTACTCAGTAGTAAGCTCTGTGGGACTTACTGCTGAATAAACATGCATAGGAATAGGCTGTGAACGAGTTTAGGCAGATGTTTTCTCATGATTATCACACAGTTTTGTTTTATATTAATAAATATTAATATTTTATATTATTCATTGTTGTGTTCTTAAATATTGCATGGCACTTCTCAATGTCAAAGGAACAGCTAATAAATATTTTAAACGAGTAAAGGAACAACAATACCAGAGGGGCCCCAAAATCTGAGTCTTGCTGGCTGGTGCTGAAGCTGCTCCAGAAATATCTGGAAGCTGAGTGCAGCGGCCTGGCCATCCCCCAGGGATCATTCTGCCCAGCTTCCACGCGCGAAGGCACCAAGAATTGGGACCAACTAGCGCCAGTCAGTGGCCACTCAAACACCCAACACTGCATGGGGTAGTGCCTTGCTATTATCCTGAGTGGTTTCATCTAAAGGTCACCAACATGGCACTCACGGGTACCCACAAAGCCTCTCAGCTCACTGCCCCTTGATCATGAAGTGGCGATGGTGAATTCCTTTCCCCCCACCCCCCGGAAAGTACATAGAGCTGAAGGAGGAAGTTAGAAGAGAGACACTCTTCCCCACTTCCTCTCTCAGCTCTATAGGCTTTTCAAGGCTCAGATTAATTCGACTGAATCCGATTTTTACCAGGATCCCTGAGAAAATGGAAATGCACACTTATGTGCTCTCTCTTGTTCTCCCTTGATCCAGAAGAGAAGTGACCAGAGCAGGTAGTGCCCATCACTCACTCAAAAATGTGGCCATGGGTCTAAAAAGGTTGGTGACCCTTGACTAAGATCTTTAAGGCTATGCTGCTGCAGAAATCTGGTTTCTAGCCCTTAAGATATGGCTTGGAAGTGCTTTGGCTGTGTGTGGAAGATGAAAGATCCCTTCACAAGTTACCCACATGCAGAGGCTGCATGTGCTGAAAGGGAAGATCTACACCTCCCACCCTTGCCCTTCACATGCTGGGTCACCCTGTCTCCTCTGATGTCCATGCACCAAATAGATGTCTGCAAAAGGGTGCCTACGCATGAGCAGCTGTCCACGCATGGGTGCTCTGTACAACTTGGAGTCCCAATCATGTGGAGTGCCTACACGTGAGCATGTGCTCAAATGGAGACACCCTTTTGCAGGCATTTCCCCCAGCTACAAACACATATAGGCTTTGGGAGTCACACAGAAGTCTTCATCAGACAACAATCCAAAAGTTTGCTTATGCCCTCTGCACTCACACAGCGGCAAACAGGAGGCACATACTTGCATTCAAAACCATCGCTCAGAAATCCTTGGGGCAGCACATTCTGTCCTGGCACTGAAATGCCCTCTAGCATGGCACTGCTGACACCTGGCAAACCTACAGGGGTCTCTGCACTCTCCTGCGAAGGCTCAGGAGCCGCCACTGCAATCCGCGGCAGAACAAACCAATGCCACATTCCCAAAATGGCTCACGCTCACCTCCAGCCTGTTTCTGTGGCCCCTCCTGGCAGTCCCAGCTCAGCCCTCCCAGGTGGGTCCAATCCGGCACAGGTAGGCAGGCTCCGCTCCTGCTGTCGACTCTCTGCAGGCGAGAGACCAGGAGGTTGGAGAGATGCCCAGGAGGGGCGAGCTGGAGGTCCCAGCAAACACACTAATCTGAGGAGACAAAAAGAAATTGCTTTATCTACCTTAAGTCTCAGGTGAGGGTTCGAGGGGACTGTGCCTCCAAGTCCCATGTGCACAAAACTGGTTATAGTTATTCACTGGTGAGGAACATGCGCTTGGCACATGTCCAGAGGTGCCTTCTTGGTTATTACTTATTTCAACACAGTGCAAATAACAGTGGTAAGGTCCTGCCGGCCTCACCATTGTGGCCCTCGCTGTGCCCTCATCTGTCCTTCCCTCGCCATGCCTCCTGACCAAACTGATCCAAGTGGTGAGGCTTGCTCTCCTGGAAGTCTCTCTCACCTGCATACCCAATCCAAGTGCTACTGTCTGCAAGGGTCACCACGGTCCCCCTGCCCCTCACCCCGATCTCCTGCCCTTGTGCCTTGAGCAGCAGTCCAGCACTCAGGAGTTTAGCTGGTGATGTTTTCTCAAGCTCCTTTCATCTCTGTGCTGGGGGAAATGCCCCCTGTCTGATCTCTACGTGTCAGGCTGCTGATAAAGACAGGGGCAGAGAAATCGCCAGCAACTCGTCCCACCGCCTTCAGTAGTCCGCAGGCGAAGACAGAGACAGGCTTTTAACAACCCGGTCCTTCCAACTCTTAATTAATGCATACTGCCGAAACCTTTTTGCTGCCTCCTGTATTCAATTATTCTACAATAGCCTGTCCTCTGTTGATTTAAAAGCCAAGAGGGTGGTTGGTCTTGATGTTAAAAATCATATATACTAGTAGTAATCTCAATTCTCCAAGCGCCAGTCCTTACACAGACAAAAATGGTACCACCAACGCACAATAGAGAAGCATCAGTGTGATCAGTGGAACTCAGAGGCTTACAAAAAAAATGGGGAGAGAATGGGTTGGGGGGGGGGAAAGACCTAAAAACAGCTCAGTGAGGACTGCGCATGTTCAGTGGCATGGAATGCTGCCTGTTTGGAGGCAGGAGACAGAAAACCAGAGGGGAGGGTCAATGGAATCCTAAATGGAATCCTACACAGCACCATTCCACACTGCAACATTTTGTTGCAGATCCCATCGGTCCACGAGAAACACATTAATTGTCTACAATACATTATCAACAGATACCTCAAGAGCTGCGCAACACATGCTGCTTTAGTGTTTCTGTGCATATATTTACCTGCAGGCGCACTAGAGACAAGACCCAAGCATTCCCCACTCAGACATTTAACGTCTCAAGGCCCTGGGGCTTAATATTGCAAACAGATTGCCGAGAGATTGCAAACGGGTCATTGGCCACAGGTTCTTGTTTTCTAAATTTATTGGATTTCCCCCAGAAAAGGGTAAATCTGGATTAAAAGGGAGGGGGGAGGATACAGGCAGGTGTTTTGATGCCAACCACACCATGTGGATGCTGGGGGGAAAACCCCCCACAATAAGCGCCCATCTGGATAGAACTCAGCCCCCCAAAACAACAAATGCAACTCACCCCAACAAAAACTTGCAGTGGCCTCCCCAAAAACGGACTCATTTATCCCAAAACATGGACTGTTCCTGATAGAGACATTTTGCAATATAGATAAAATGGGGGGCCCACAGGTACAGCATCTGAACACAGCAGGAAAAGAGCCTTCGCCGTGCCCCCCACCCTCCATCCCTCACACTCTGTGCCCAGATGACCTACTATGGGCAAGCTTCACACCTGAGGCTCCGGTCTAGCCATGCCTTCCTCCCCCTCGGGGCCCCCAACGGAGCTCAGATCTTGACGTCGGTCCATTCACCGGCATTCTTCCTCTCACCAGCAGGTGGCATCAGCTGGGGATCTAAGAGAACAAAGGCAACCAGGGGTTGTTAGGAGAGGCTGGAGGTAAGATCTCAGGTGCTTCTCCTTGGATGCACCCGCTCCTCTAGTAGGTACATGGCAGGTAGACATTCTGTAGTTGCAGTTTCACCCATCACAGCAGGGCAGTAAAGAAAAAACAGCACATGTTGAACGTTTTCTTGCCTTATACCTATTAAAGGCACAGGCATTTTCTTCAAGCCAGAAACCAGAAAGCACTTGATCTGTGACACACACATCAAGTTTCTAGTCCTTAAGCCCCTCCAATTTCCACTCCTGGCAATATCTTGTCATTCCTTTCTCCCTACCCAAGCAGTCACATCACAAGTCTCATTTACAATAATTCCAATTTTCATTCAACTGGAATCACCAACAACTACTTTTGGGGTGCTTGCCCTCTCCACAAACAG
This sequence comes from Rhineura floridana, assembly GCF_030035675.1. Lineage (NCBI taxonomy): Eukaryota > Metazoa > Chordata > Lepidosauria > Squamata > Rhineuridae > Rhineura > Rhineura floridana. The sequence goes on from NC_084494.1 coordinate 37,407,318, forward strand.
CAGTATGTCGCTTCTAAAAATTCACCCCAAAGGGGGAGTCTCTGTAAAATCCTTAAATCACCTGGTAGACATTTCATCGAAAAAGCAAATGTCATCATTCAAATTTTGAATGTGAAATATAAAATCTGAATGTACAAATACACATTTATGAGTGGCTTACACTTGTGGGCATCTCATGATTATTTTGGTTTTGGCAGGATTCACATATAAAATCTCAAAAGCTGTTAGTGGTCAAATTCTGCATGCCACTGCATGTCAGTGAACAAATACTGTCAAAATTACTTAATACCATTGCATGTCAGGCATCAAAAAATGAAATCAAATATAAATGAATGTCAAATACAGCCATTAAAACTGAGTGAACACCCTTCATTGCACAAACAATGTTTCCCTTGCCTTGCTTGAAATGTCTGGAGAATGGGGAAAGGGGGAAGAGGGAAGATTAAAAGGTAAGGGAGCACCCCCTGCCGCCGCCGCCACCCTGCATCATTTTCCCCATATCCTTTTTTAGCCAACAGTGCATAGTTAAACTACGGAATTTACTCCCACAAGAGGCAGTGGTGGCCACCAGCTTGGAGGGCTTTAAAAGATGAGACAAATTCACAGAGGAGAAGGCAACCAATGGCTGCTAGCCATGATAGCTATGTTCTGCCTCCCTAGGCAAAGGCAGTCTGTTTCCAAATACCAGCTGCTGGAAACCGCAGGAGGGGAAAGTGCTCTTGCGCTGAAGGTCCTGCTTGCGAGCCTCCCATTGGGGCATCTGGTTGGCCACTGTGAAAACAAGGTATTGGCCCAGATGCGCCATGGGCCTGATTTCTTATGTTCTTAACAGTTCAGAACCTTTGGTCTTGGGGCCATTGGAAGAAAGCAAATTAGAGGTTTGGCAACTGGGGCCAAATTTGGCCAGAGACTGCTAGTTGCCGACCCCCTAGCACAGAGAAGGTGGTGTTAGATCACCTGACTTAGCTCCTAAACCACAAATGCATTGTTCTCTTATTGTAATCTCTCATGTAGACAACTGTATCACCTGTTCCTCAGTTGGAAATGCCACTCTACAATCCACAACCCTTTACAAACTTCAGGACAGTCTTGCCCGCCCCCCCGCCCTGCCTCCCCACTATTTACCTTGCTCTTCTGCTCTGGAGGCCTCAGTCCTAGGCCCGGAACAACTATTATGGAGGTCTACGTTAGTCTGTGACCACCTCCTCCTTCGGGGAGATGGTACCTCCTCAGTCCCCGTCTCCGGAGGATGGCTCCAAGAGCCTTTCTCGCAGTCCTTGCTCAAGGCCAGAATGCTGCAGTCCCTCCTCAACCTGGCCGCCGTTGGGCTGTCCACGCCCCACCCCTCGGGTTTGGAGGCCGAGAAGGGCAGGTTGACGGCAGTGGGAGCTTGGTTGCCATTGGTCTGCGAGTAGACGTTGCTGACTTTGGCTTTCTTGTGCTCGTCCTGGCCGCTGTAGACCTTGTACCGGATCATGAGGATGATGATGAAGACCAGGACGGAGGCCACGATGATGCCCCCGATGATGATGATCATGGTGCCCCCCAGGAACTGGGTGTGGAGCGAATGGCACTGCAGGGCATCTTGCGGGGTGCTGAACGGGACGCAGCCAAGACTCCGCGTGGCCGTGAGGGATGTGACTCCGTCGTCGTAGACCGCCAAGACGCACAAATTGTAGTCCCGCCCAGAGGCCAGGTCCTTCACCAGGAAGGCTTTGCTGGATGACGGGATCATTCTGAGGGGGAAGGTAGAGGAAGTGAGGTTGTGAACATGCAAGGGAGTCCAGACCACTGGCCCACCTAGCCCAGCACAGCCTACACTGACTGGAAGCAACTCTCTAAGGCAGCCTTCCCAACCTCTGGATGTTTGGGGCTACAACTTCCATAAACCCCAATGTATGATGCTTTGGCTGATGGGAGTTGTAGTCCAAAATATCTACAGGGCAACAAGTTGGCGAAAACTGCCATAGAGTCTCAGTCAAAGAGAGGCCTTTTCTAGCTCTGCAACTAGAGTCAACTGGAGGCACCAGAAGCTGAATCCAGAACCCCCTACTAACACAGCAGGTGCTTCATCACTAAGCTGCAGACCCTCCCATAGCTATGGGTACCCTCTGCTGCCTCCTTTTTCCTCAGGCTCCTCCCCACTAGTTGTCACCTGACCTCCTGAGATCCAGTAACAGCTCAAGACATTTTGTCACCTCAAGCAGCTAGACCACATGATAAGCATATTCATCATTGCAAAAGGTGCTGGGATGTGCTCCTCGGACCTGAAGCTCCTTCACAGATGCCCTGGGACATACTGTTGCCACCAGAGGTCACTGGGGTTGCTGGTGCAGTTGAGCTGGCCCTGCCCAGATCATCCCCTTGACTCCTGGAGCGGTTGCATCTGCCTACCTGGCTTCTTCACATGGGAATGTTGATGGCTAGAGCCAAAATGACATGTTGCACAAATTTCACATTTGTGGATGACAGAACTGCAGCAAAAAAGCATTTTAAGGTGATCATGTCGTTGCAAGCTCTCCACTTCCCTGGGCAGCTAGAAGCCCAGGGATCATGCAGTCTTCAGGCTGATTCTCGGACTTGACCCTCAACACTGAAAACATGGTCTTAGAGCCAAACCTCAGATTCTGTGGCTGAGCCCTGGCACAGATGTGCCCTTCCTTTTGCCTGCTACCTTTTAAAGTCATGCCATAGAGAGTTGGAAATAAAAAAAAAATTATACCACCATTATCTCCAGTTCTCCCCCATCCTTTCAAATCAGAGCAATACAGGCTGAACTCCACAGCGGCACAGAAACTGGTGCAGTCACTTGTGGCCACAATCTGAAAGGTGTACCCATACACCAAAACAATGGACACTAGGGCACATCTCTCAAATTCTGCATGGCCAGGCACACTTTAAGAACTGGTATACAGAAAGTGAAGACAGAAAAAAAAAACCCTCCTTCTTGCACAATCCTCAAACCCAGTGGGGGCATCTAACGAAGCTGAAAGATTCAAGAAAATTCTTCTTGACCCAGCACATGGTTAAACTACGGAATTTCCTACCACAAGATCAGAGGTCACCAACCTTTTTGGGCCAGAGGGCCCTTGTCAAATTTTGAGAGCGCTCTGGGGACACCCGTCACAAAATGGCTGCCAGGGGAGGCTGGCATAACACAACATGGTTGCGACCAATGTGGCCAGCTTTACAACAAATTCATGGAGGATATGACTATACTGGCTACTAATCATAACGGATGTGTTCTGCCTTAAAGATCGGAGGAGGCATGTCTCTGAATTACTAGTCGCTGGGGAAGAACAGCCAGGGAGGGCTAGTAGAGGAGGTCGGGCCTTAGCGCAGCGGTCAAGCACTTGCTTTGAAAGCAGAAGGTCTCAGGTTCAATCCCCACCACCTCCACATTGGGCTGGGAAAGACCATTGTCTGAACCCATGGAGAGCTGCTGCCAGTCAGTGTCGACAATACTGATCTAGATGGACCAGTGGTCTGACTCTGCATAAGGCCGCTTCCAACGTGCCTTGCTTGTGGGCTTCCCATAAGCACCTCCTGGATCCAGCATCGCCACTTGAGGCCCAGGTGGCCCCAGTGGCAAGGAGTGCCTTTTCCCAGCTACAGCTCGTTCACCAGCTATGGCCTCTTTGGGGTCGAGATGGCTGGGGAAAGATGTTCTGCCGCCTGCCCTACAGACCCTCTTTGGCGTTAAGAATGGCAGAGGGAGCCTTGCTGGGCACTTCCGCTGCCCTCAGAAGTTCAGGACGGTGATGGCCTGGAGCGAGGACATGCTCTGTGGCAGCTCCTAGGCTGTGGGATTCCCTCCCCACAGAGATGCATCTAGCACCTTCATCATCTAGTTTCCGCCAGTTGCCAAAGGCGCACCTCTTTATCCTGGCCTGAGACACGTGTTTTCAGGACTCAGCTCTATTCCTGTGACTGGAATTTGTTTTCACTGGCTTCCAGTGTTTAGTTTTAAACTAGGGCCTGGCGGTGAAGGGCAGATCAGAAAACAAATAAATCATCATCATCATCTGCCTGGCCACTGCAAAAAGCAAGATGCCAGACTAGATAGGCCTTTGGTATGATCCAGCCGGGTTCTTCCACACTCATCCTCTGTGACGTTTTGAGGGATCCTGGGCTGCATCCCTGAGACTGCCGGGCACAGCTCTTCATGGAAAGCAAAATGCCGTGCAGCAGCAGCAACTCTTAGTCAGGGTTCCCACCTCACCTTGGACTGAAAGGGTTCCCTCAGCTCAGTCAGCGAGCCTCCCTCTCTCCTGGCTGCCTCACATCAACAAACACCGTCTAGAGTTTGCATTCACGCGCCTGCAACACCCGCACAAGATGGCTGTGCCCAAGCTACGCATCGTAAGTAGGTCATTTAACATTAGCAGTTTCTTTCCGGCCAGCCAAGCAAGCCAGTTCTGGGCCAGCTGCCAAGGTGCGGGGGCTACCCAGGGGACTCGTCCCGACAGCCTCTCTGCGTCTTTACAAATAAGAAGAACAATTCAGCAGCTTTAAAGTAGGGATGCACAGAGGAAAGCGCAAAGCCACAGAAGAGGAAAACAGCACAGGAAGGTGGGGTGGCACAACCAAGGAAGTCTGGAGAAAGACACTGGCACCCCTTTAGCTCGGTGGCAGTGCCTCTGCTTTGCAGGAAGGAAGTCCCAGCTTCAATCTGCAACATCCTCAGGGAGGACTGGGAATGTCCCCTGCCTGAAATCTTGGAGAGCTGCTGCCAGTCAGTGTAGACGATACTGAACTATATGGACCAATGGTCTCAGTCAGTATACGGCAGCTTCCCATAGCTTGCGTTCAACTAAGTCCGACTCAGAGTGGACCCACTGAAATGTATGAACCTAAGACATTAGCTTTAAGGGGCCTGCTCTGAGTAGACTAGCACTGAATGCCAGCTTCTGTTCCACAGCCCATGGCTTCCCTCCATCGCATCAGCGTCCTTTGTTCCAGTCGTCTAACGGAGACTCACGCATGCCTCCTGGAGAAAGGACCTTGTCCGCTGTCCATCCGATCCTGCAGGGATGGCTGGGCTTTGTTTATTTATTTATTTTATTGATTTGTTATTTGATTTATATCCTGCCCTTCCTCCCAGCAGGAGCCCAGGTTTCTTGGTAGAACCCCAAGACCTCCAGAGCAAGGTGCGCACACACACAAATTAGTAACATGTCATTAGAATGAAAAGGTGCTCCTTGAGCACGATCTGAGCACAGGGATTTGTTTTCGGTCCCAGAGGTGAACTGAGGTCACAAGCATTCCTGGATAGCCTTCTTCATTTTGGCAGCCTAAATTAGGTGGGGAAAATAGTTTTGTAGCTATTGTTAAACAACTAGGAGGAGTCAAGGTCCTGCTGATTTACTGCATGTCACCCAGAGATCTGCTAGCACAATCTTCGCCAACCTGGTGCCCTTCATATGTTTTGGGTTACAACTGTGCTGGCTGGAGCTGATGGGAGTCTTAGTTCAAAACATGTAGAGGGCACCAGGTTGGCCATGGCTGTACTAGCAGATCCTGGCCTACCTTCTGCCCACCCCTGCAATGTAGAACTGATTGACTTGACTGATGAGATTTATCTACTACCCTTTGTTAAAAAAAAGACCCATGTGCAGACAAAAAAATCAGTAAAAAAATCAGTAAGAAACATTTTTTTAAAATTAGCATAAAAACAGAACGCAACACAGCATTAATTGAGAACAGAAGAATGAAATGTGCCAGGATGAAATAAAATAGCCTGTTAGTAGTCAGCGTAGCCACAGCGGGGATATCTCCCTGACACTTTCAAATGAATACTGAATCAGGTAGGGTCTCCAAGCATGTGCAGAGTATAGTACATTGCTCTTCCCCACTTGCTGACCCACACGGCCTAAGATCCTGAGCTTGAACTCATTTTGTGACCTACCCTACTTGGTCCTATACAGAGAGAGAGGGAGAGAGAGAGAGAGAGAGAGAGAGAAAGAGAAAGAGAAAGAGAAAGAAAGAGAGAGAGAGAGAGAGAGAGAGAGAGAGAGAACACTGCTTCAGTGGGCAGCCACACCCTAGCCTGCCAGGGATTGCCTCAGCAGTGTAATTAGATTTTTCAGTCACTCCCAATAGAGACAGAATGAGACATCTGTTGAATCTCTGACTAAGTCACTGTTCTGAGTTGCCTCCCTCTGATCAGGTGGCAGGCCCAGATGAGTAACTCACACAGAAACCGGGGTGTGGGTGGACTCCTCTGGGGAGGAGTCATTTTCCTCCTCACACACTTCAAAAGCAACCAGTTTCAGATTTTAGAGTGACAGAGAACCAACAATTTCAACACAGAGTAGGGAAAAGCCTGCTCAGCTCTCTGAACGTTGCAAAATGCCACCCAATGCCCACTGCTAGCCAGAAGGTATGCTACATGTGCAGCAGGTTGTTGTGAGAACAGCCTCTTTTCAAGCGCTGTAGCACATCAGACTCCCAGTGGTAGTGCTGGATTGCTTTACTGAATTCTCCCCAGCAAAATAAATAAACATTCCTTGCATGAAGAAATCTAGCGTACTAGGGAGAATATCAAGAGTGTCCTAATCCAAGGATGGGCGACATCTGTTGCCTTCCAGATGTTGCTGGACTCCTGTCAACCCCAGCCAACATGGCCAATGGTCAGCAATGATGGGAGTTTGAGTTCAGCAACATCTGGAGGGCCACAGAGTTCCCTACACCTGACCTCACTCATCTTCCTATTTCTCACAGTGACCAACTAGATACCTTCCAGAAGCACACAAGCAGGGTGTGAAAAAGCTATCGCCTCCATCCTGCTGTTGCTCCCCAGAAACTGTATTCAGAGGTAGACTATATCTGAACACGGAGGCACCATATAGCCTTCATGGCTAATTGCTTTATTAGGGGATTAGACAAATTCACCGAGGATTGAGAGATCCATCAGTGGCTATCTAAATGGGCAGCCGTCCTTACATCTTGTGGCATGAAGTTCCACAGCTTAATTATGTCCTGTGTGAAGTGACAGCTTCTTTTTTGGCTGCCCTTTTGAACCTCCTGCTAGGATGACCCCATTGGGTTCTAGCATCATGAGAGACAGAAAAAGAAATTTCTCACTATAATAGGAAGTTGTCTTATCCAGAGTCAGAAAATTAGCCCATCTAACTCATTATTGTCTACCCTGACTAGCAACAGCTCTCCAGTGTTCCAGTGCCTCTCTCCCAGACCTAAACTGGAGATGCCACTGGGGAGTGAAGCTGGGACATTCTGCATGCAAAGCAGGTGTTCGGCCACTGAGCCACAGCCGTCCCCTACTCTGTATCCACGTCTGCACACTTAGCTTTATGATTTAATAAACCTCTACCATGTGCCCCTCCCCAATCAATGTATCTTTTCCGGGGGGGGGGGGAACGGACCATGGAGATCCTGTTTCAATTAGTGTGTGAGTGTGTGTGTGTGTTTAAGAGTCGTGCCATTATCAATACTAATCACAGCAGCTGTTGTTTCCATTTTTGATATGCTTTCATCTACTGTTCTGGTTTGTTTTTGTAAGGCATTTGTTTTACTTGTGTTTATTACTTTTTTAATGTTTACTTGTACCATCCTGTTCCTTTTTTAACCTTCACTGTAAGTCACCTTGAATACTTTATACACAGGCCCCATCTGCACTATACATTTCAAGCAGTATCATACCACTTTAAACAGTCATGGTTTCCCACAACACATCCTGGGAACTGTAGTTTCTTAAGGGTGCTGAGAGTTATTAGGAGACTCTAATCCCCTTCACAAGGCTACAATTCCCAGAGCAGTTTAACAATCAATCCCTCTTCCCATGGAATTCTGGGAACTGTAACTCTGTGAGAGAAACAGGGGTCTCCTAACAACTCTCAGCACATTAATAAACTATAGTTCCCAGGATGTGTTGTGGGAACCATGACTGTTTAAAATAGTATGATACCGCTCTAAATGTACGGCGCACATGGGGCCACAGTCAGGAAAAGAATAACAGCAAGCACCTCACCACAATGTTACCCCAAAGGAAGGTGCCCGTCAGAGATTCTCACCAGCACTTATTCAGCATTTTTAAAAAGCCATTAAAATTCTGTGCCTAAATTCAGCAACATGGTGAAGCTGGATACAGTGACCTGTATAAAATCATGCAAATAAAGGACCTGATTGCCTTTATTTTGCATGAATTATCCTCCCTTTTTTCATTGTACTAGTTTGCATAATTTATCCTGCTTCTCAAGTAACGAGGAAAGGACAAGGAGCTATGCAGGTCACGACATTTCTTGACCCCACCAGAAATCTTATATAAACTCCTCCTCCAGCTTCTGAGCCTCTAGCTTTTGCCACAATAAGGACTAGAACCTTGACTTTAAAAGAAAACAAATTAATCAAGAAATCCTTAGCTGAATTGTATGCCGAATGCCACATTTTCCCACCAAATCATGACACATAACAAGACCCATCCACAGCCCTTCATATTTGCAGGATCCTTAACTGATGGCCAAAACCAACTATCCAGCATCCCAGCCGCAGCCATTACACCCTGCCCTTCTCCTCCAGTAATGATAATGCAGCATAATGTGGAGACGTCTTTGAGATGAAAAGGCCTCTGCCCAAGCCACCCCCCCCCCGAATTTCCACTGATCACAGCATGGTTCCTCTGCTCCGGCGGCTTATAAATTATTCTCCTTCAGCCTGCAGAGGGGAGTTTCAGAGAGTAAAACGGCAACTTTATCTGAGGCCTACTTCAAAAGGCAGGAGCCAAGTATCCAAAGCATTATGGGTATTCATTGCTCATCCACAGGCTCCGTCTACAGAGTCAAGATGAAACTGCACTGCAAAAGAGGAAGAAGTCTTTTGGAGTGGTGGAAACTTAGCTGGCGTTTCCGTTATGCTCACTGTATCAATGCTGTCACTTAAGACCAAGCACTCCACTTCTCCCATCTTGACTCGGAGGCTTCTAGCATTGGTGTATAAACACTTATATGCAGTGTCTCTCTATACAGTCCCCCTGCTGGATCAGACTAAAGTAGATTCATCTAGTCCACCAATGCCTCTGGGAAGCCCACAAGCAATAGCTTCCCTCCACTAGTGCCCTCCAGCAACTGGTGCTCTGAAGCCATTAACTGACCTCTCCCCAGTGGCAGCTGATAGCTCCTTATCGGTCGGGCAGTGGAATATGCTCCAGGTTTTAGTCTGAACTTTCAAAGAGCTGTCCGAGGTGCTGAAAGATTCCCACCTTTTAAGCTCACCACCTTCATCCTATCTTATGGCAGTGAGCTCCATATGTTAGCAACTTCCAGAATGGATTACTGCAATGCACTCTATGTGGGGCTGCCCTTGAAGACGATTCAGAAACTCCAACGGGCCAAAATGCAGCAGCCAGATTACTGTCTGGGGTTCCCTTTAGAACTCATATAACTCCTGTTTTAAAACAGCTGCATTGGTTGCCAGTTCATTTCTGGGCCCAGTTTAAGGTGCTCACATTAGTGTTTAAAGCCCTGAACGACTTAGGTCCCAAATATCTGCCTCCTTCCCTACAGACCCTCTCGGGAGTTGAGATCAGCAGATGGGGTCTTTTTGGTAGATCAGCCACCCTCGGAAGTTCGGAGTGGGGGTGGCCTGGGAGAGGGCCTTCTCTGTGGCAGCCCCTAAGCTGTGGAACTCCCTCCCCACCGAGGTGCATCTGGCAACTTCACTGTACAGCTTTCAGTAAACGCCAAAGACGCACCTCTTTACCCTGGCCTTCGACACCTGAGATGTGTATTTTTGATTATGCTTTTTAAAATGGTTGACTTCTGCCCTGGGATCTTTGGGTGAAGAGCGGGTAATAAATTCTAATTCTAATAACAACAACAGCAACAACAACAATTTGTTGAAAAAGTACCAGCTGTTAAAGGCACAGGAGCAAGCCTGGCTGTTTATTTTGTTCTAGTCAATTGGCAGTCCTCACCTCATGAAGAAGCTGTTCCAAATTCAGGGACTCTTTACTGAATGGTGAAGATATCACTTTTCTTATTTTAAGAACTGAAGATCCTAAACCTCACCTTCATGGAGAAAAGCTTCCCAAGCAGCTATATTAGAGCCCCTGTGAAAGGTGTGCAGAAGCTCCCTATTCAGGATGAATTCCCATGGATTCACAGAAAAGATTCAGTCAGGTGGGCATTTCTGGAGATTGGGGAAGGCTGCTCTCGGCAAAGCATCAGTAGACCACAAACTGGGTTGTCTAGGAACCCACCGACCCACTGCACATCATTTCTTTCCAAGATCCTGGACCCACAGGAAGGGAGAGTGCTGTTGCACTCAGGTCCTGCTTGTGGACTTCCCATTGAGTCTTCTGGTTGGCCACTGTGAGAACAGGATGCTAGACTAGATGGGCCCCCTTTGGCCTGATACAACAGGCTCTAATATGCCATTAATTTCATTCCCTGATGCGAGTGCCAAAAACCTCTTAAAGCCACCGGATTGTACTCCAGTGCTGACTACAGGCCACTTAGCCAAACATTCATACAACTCCCAAGAAGACATGCCATTTTTGGAATCTGTGGATGCTCACCTGTACACTAAGGTGTCATCGGAGGAGCTGTTGTACTGGATCTGGTACATCCGGATGCCAGGCACGTGCCACTGGGGGTACCAACGAATCAGCACAGAGGAGGAGGACACCTCTGAAGCCACCACACCCCTGTCCTGAGAGGCCCCCGTTTCATTGGCACCAGCAGGAAGGATGGCCTTGGCCGAGGTAAGGATGTCAGATGGCCCCGCAGCCTCAGGTAACTTGGGAGTGGTGCCATTGGAGAGGTGAGGCAATGGATTGACCACCAGCTCAACAGAAGTGGTAGCTTCCCCAGCAGCGTTGGATGCAATACATGTAAAGGCTCCAGTGTCCTGGATGGTGGCAATAAGGACCTCCAGGGTGCCATTGTCGTAGGAAATTGTCCGCGAAGTGTTGGCTACCACCTTGCCTTCAGGAGACACCCAATGGATGGAGGGCTCCGGGTCTCCCACTCCACGGCAGCGAAGGACCGCCTCCTCACCCTCTGTCACCACTAACTGCCCTGTGTAGCGGGTGATGACTGGAGGTTCACAGATGAACTCTTCCTCGGGGATTGTCCAGAAGTATTTCCCCAGAAGGTCCGGTGGGGAGGCACAGGTTTCCAAGTCATCTTCTCTGGTGAGCCTCCGCAGCCACAACAACTCACAGTTGCAATGCAACGGGTTTCCCCCAAAACTCAGAACCAGCGAGGAGAGCGGGGAGCCTTTGGACTTTGCGTAGACGGGAATGCGGAGGAAGAGGGGGTCAGGAGGGATCTTCTTCAGCTTGTTGGACGTCATGTCCAGGCGAGCCAGCTTGAGAAGGTTGGTGAAGACCCCCTCAGGAACGTAATCTATCAAGTTGTGATCGAGGTTGAGGGAGTTGACGTTGTTGAGACGCCGGATAGTCTCCCAGGGGACCTGCACCAGATTGTTGTAGGAGAGGTCCAAGTCCTCCAAGGTGCCCGCAAAGTCATCGAAAGCACCAGGGGAGATATCCTGCAGCTGGTTGTTGCTGAGGATGAGGTGCCGCAGGTTGGGCAATCCCTTGAGCTGCTCGCCACCAATCAGGAGGAGACGGTTGTTGTCAAGGTGCAGGGCCCTCAGACCACGCAGGTCAGCAAAGGCGAAGGGCAGGATCTGGCTGATGGTGTTGCGGGTGAGGGTGAGGTGCACCAGGCTGGTCATGTTGGAGAAGTCCTTCCGGCGGATGACAGTGATGAAGTTGTCGGTCAGGCGCAGCTCCACCGTCCGCCGGTCAATCACCGTGGGCACAAAGAGGAGGCCTGTCTTGGTGCAAAGGATGGCCATGGAGGGCGAAAGGTTCTGGCACATGCAGCGCTTGGGACACACCTGAGCTCGGGTCAAGCTGCAGAGCACCACCAGGATGCAGAGCAAGAGGCAATCCATGGTGCTGTCAGAGGGAGGCCCTGCCAAGAGAAAAGGGGGAAACAAGAAGTGAGAGGAGGCCACGCCATGGCGGCGTGCAGCCAAGACTTTCAAGGAGGTTAAGAAGAGCCTCTGGTATCCAACAGCCAGCTGCCTTTGGGAAGCTCACAACAGGGCTGAGTCAGACCACTGGTCCATCTAGGTCAGCCTTCTCCAACTGGGTGCCCTCCAGCTTTTCTGGACTACAACTCACATCAGCCCTAGACAGCTCAGCATGGCCCTGTCAGCCCACAGCATCACACAGCTGTGGTGTCTGTTGCTGATGGGAGCTGTAGTCCAGAAAAGCTGGAGGGCATCCAGTAGAGAAAGGCTGTTCTAGTTCAATTATCGTCTACACCAGTGGTGAGAAGAAGACTGATCAGGGTCTCCTGGTAGATCTCTTGGGACCAGGGCTGGAGTTTCGTGTGGAAGGGCACTGAGCTCAGAATTCTTTGATTTTTAGTGTATGTCTTTTGCATGGGCTCTGAACCCACAAGCCTCAAGGCTGCCCACTCCTCGTCTACACTGCCTGGCAGGAGATCTCACCAGGGGTTCCCAGCCTTACCAGGAGATGCAAAGGAATGAACCTGGGTCCTTCTGCATGCAAAGCAGGCACTCTACCTCGAGTCACATCCCTCCCCTCATTTCCATCCCACAATCCATTTAGCAGCAGACAGCTCCCTCCTCCAAGAACAGGCATCATCCTTTTCTGAGTTAGAGGACATCAACACATCTTGTTATAATGGAATTCCATAAGTTAATTCTGTGCTGTGTAGAGAAATTCTTCTTTTTGTCTATCCCAAACTCACTGTCGCATCAGCTGCACAGTCTGACCCTGAGGTCTGCTATTATCAAAGAAGGAGGGGGGAAATTCCTTGCTCTCCACCACTGATACTTTTTACAAAGTTCTCTCACGTCTCTGCTTTATATAGCATAGAATTGTAGAGCTGGAAGGGACCTATAAGGCCATCAAGTCCAACCCCCTGCTCAAGGCAGGAACCCAACTTAAAGCGTACCTGACAGGTGGCCATCCAGCTGCCTTCTGAATGCCTCCTCTGCTACCCTTTTCTGAATCACAAACTGGATTTCTGTTGGAAGTGGGGCAAGAGCAACTCCTGTTTTGTTCTTTTGTTTAAGCTCCAGAGGAAAGATAGGGCTAGGGTCCTCCAGATGGATAGGCTTTGTTTACCTTTTACCTGTGATGCTCTGACTGACTTCCTTCTGTCGCTAGACTGTGACGCCTTTAGGGAAGCTTACCTGCCCCTCCTGCTTCTGCCCTTTCCATTCCTTTGTCTTCCGGCTGACCAGGAGAGAGGAGACTCCCTTTGTCTCTGCTCTCTCTCCTAGCATGGGGCTGACTCCTACACCTGGGAGTTATGCCTCCAACTTAGCTAGTTAGAACTAGGTTTGCCTTTTCTATCTACTATGTATTTCTATAAATAAAGTAGCTTTTCTTATTTTACTAAGTCTCCAGTCTCAGTGATGCTGACGCAGGGTAAAAGCCTGCTTTCTTAGGCAAACACACGTACACGCTGGCATACTCGCATTTCAACATCTGCTGTTACTCTCTGCTGCTGTGGTGCTGCTTTTAAATGAAATTAAGCAACACAACCACACACAGCACAACAATTCAAGATTCACTCTTTTGCTTTTCATTCAAAACACTTGTTTCTCCATCTGGAGGGTCTTCACATTTTGACAATGCTTTTGAACAAGAAAACAACAAAACAGAGGCAACAGGATAAAACCATCCCCAGTGTGACCATCCCCTATTTGTTCTCCGACACGCCCCTCATGCAACATTCAGTAGAATCCTTAGGCTGCCTCCCTCATACACACCTTCTGTGTACCCTTCCCCAATTAAGTGCTCCAATTAAAAAAAAATCTAAGTAGCTAGAATGTTCCATAGCAGCACAGCAGCTGACCCAATGGCTAAGGGTTGGGTGGTGGGAATATTTCCTTTATTTATTGTAGTCATATATCAATCCTACCTATTGTCTAGGGAGAGTAAGGTGGCATAGGAGTTCCAATGAGGTCTCCCATCCAGGCACTGACCAGACTACAATCATAGAATAGAATCACAGAATCATACAGTTGGAAGGGGCCTATAAGGCCATTGAGTCCAACCCCCTGCTCAATGCAGGAATCCAAATTAAAGCATCCCCAACAGCCAGCTATCCAGCTGCCTCTTGAAGGCCTCCAGTGTTGGAGAGCCCACCACCTTCCTAGGTCATTGGTTCCATTGTCATACCGCTCTAACAGTTAGGAAGTTTTTCCTGATGTTCAGTTGAAATCTGGCTTCCTGCAACTTGAGCCTATTATTCCATGTCCTGCACTCTGGGACGACTGAAAAGAGATCCTGGCCCTCCTCTGTGTGACAACCTTTCAAGTATTGGAAGGGTGCTACCATATCTCATCTTCTCAAGGCTAAACATGCCCAGTTCTTTCAGTCTCTCCTCATAGGGCTTTGTTTCCAGTCCCCTGATCATCCTTGTTGCCCTCCTCTGAACCCGTTCCAGTTTGTCTGCATCCTTCTTAAAGTGGGGTGCCCAGAACTGGAAGCAGTACTCGTGATGAGGCCTAACCAGTGCCAAATAGAGAGGTATTGATACTTCACACGATTTGGAAACTATACTTCTGTTAATGCAGCCTAAAATAGCATTTGCCTTTTTTGCAGCCTCATTGCACTGTTGGCTCATATTCAGCTTGTGATCAACAACAATCCCAAGATCCTTCTCTCATGTAGTATTGCTGAGCAAAGTATCCCCCATCTTATAATTGTGCACTTGGTTTCTTTTTCCTAGGTGTAGAACTTTGCACTTATCCCTGTTAAATTTTATTCTGTTGTTTTCAGCCCAATGCTCCAGCTTATCAAGATCACTTTGAATTTTGTTTCTTTTGTTTTCTTCCAGGGTATTAGCTATCCCTCCCAACTTTGTAACACCTACAAATTTGATAAGCGTTCCCTGCACCTCCTCATACAAGTCATTAATAAAAATGTTGAAGGGCATTAGGCCCAGAACTAAGCCCTGTGGTACCCCACTCGTTACCTCCCCCCAGGTTGGGAAGCAACCACTGAGAAGCACTCTTTGAGTACATTTCTATAGCCAACTGTGGATCCACCTGACAGTTGTTCCATCCAGCCCACATTTAGCTAGCTTGCTAATCAGAATATCATGGGGCACTTTGTTAAAACCTGCTGAAGTTGAGATATATTATGTCCACAGCAGACTAGAACCTGCTTCACAT
This sequence comes from Rhineura floridana, assembly GCF_030035675.1. Lineage (NCBI taxonomy): Eukaryota > Metazoa > Chordata > Lepidosauria > Squamata > Rhineuridae > Rhineura > Rhineura floridana. The sequence goes on from NC_084494.1 coordinate 37,422,507, forward strand.
CTACATGTTGTTCCATCTCAGTGTGCCTTGCACCACTACACTGCACATACCAAATTCAATGTATTGAAGCCAAGAATTCTTTCAACCAATCGCTCCAGAGGTTTCTAAGAACGCACCACCTCAATTTCACTTCTTTTTTTCGGCTTTATCTGATTTGGTAGCAAATTGGCAAACTGCCATTTTCTTTCAAATCTGTGTCCCGTGCCTTAATTGGATACCTCATTTGTCTCTTTCTACTATCACAAAAACAGATTACCCCAAACCAACTCTGACTTCACAAACAGGTGTATAAATGGCCCAATGAAATTTAAAGTCATCTCTACCTCTTTGCGGCTTAATCCCAACCACTGGAACAGTTGTGCTTAAGAACATAAGAAGAGCCCTACTGTACCAGATCAAAGGCCCACCTAGTCCAACATCCTATTCTTGCAGCAACCAGCAAGATGTCCCAATGGGAAGCCCACAAGCAGGACCCGAGAGCGCAACACTCGCTCTACTTAAGATTCCCAGCAACTGGTATTCAGAGGCATTTACTGCCCGTGACAGTGGAGGCAGAACGTAGCCATCAGGGTTAGTAGCCACTGATAGCCTTATCCTCCATGCATTTGTTTAATCCTCTTTTAAAGCCATCCAAGTTGGTGGTCATCACTACATCCCATGTGGGGCATGCTACAGTGACAGCCCAACCAACGGCTGAGAGGGGACGACCCGGTTTGGACAGCGTTGGTGCACTGCACACTGACCATGTCTCTGGGCTGCACAGAAGTTGTTGGGGACCTCTCGTCGCAAAACCTACTGTTTTCTTGTGCTCATCAAAAGCACTATTCACACAGAATTTAATCTGTGACTAGCTGACAGTTCCAAGCGTCTAAACAGGCTTTGAAACTATCTAAGAACAGACTGATTGCAAGCCAGGGCATCAGAAAAAAAGCCACCAGGACAGAACAGCAAATATCAAGCCAGCAATCATCAAGCAAGATTAATATTTCATGACCAAATACTCAGCAAACAAATACAAGAGGTGGAATATAGTAAATATCTATTATCAACCTAATCAATCTTAAATAACCAAATATCAAATATTGATTTTTTAAAAAAAAATCAAACTCTGCCAATCACCTATGATGTTTAAGTACATGGAACAGCATTTGCACACTTGCATTGCTTCGTAACTCTTGCTTCGCCTCTCCTTCTGTCGAACTTCATTTATTTACATCTTGATTGTCTTTAAAATACAATGACAAATAAATGTTTAACCATCTCTCTCCTTTATGAGTTCTGTCAATTCCATGCACCCAAGATAGTCATCTATACAGTTATATACTTTTAGTAGGTATGTATTTTACATTTCATATCTTTTTTAGAAGCCGTTCTAGTATTCCAAAAATTAATAAAGTTTCCCCTATTTGGTGTTACTTTATAATGTTTCTTTCAAGCTTCTTTGACTCTTGTATCTTGCTTCCAGCTAAATTCTTCCCAGAGTAGACACACTGAAATGAATGGACATGGCTCTGCTCCTCTAAGTATGACTGGCTACAATGCCCCTGGCAGACCCCTGTACGTGGGAAGCAGGCTGTGGTTAGGCTGGGTAAGCAATATAAGCAAAATCAAGAAAGGCTCAAGCTGCTAGGAGCCTACAGTCAGGGGCTGGATGGAAAAGCAAAAGGCAAAGGTGAGCAATGGTAGATACACTTATTTAGCTTTTTCATTCCAACTGAAATGAGGACTGAAGGCCAAGGTTTCCACAGAGAGGAGGGGGAGGTTGGGGGAGGGGGACTCGAAGCTCCTCTCCACATGTGATGTCCGGGATTGACTGGCAGTGGAAACTGTAGCTCCGATGTCAGTGGGTCAGTGAATCCTCTCCGGATTTCGGTCCAAACTTTCAAGGAGCTCAGACTAAACCCAGAGAGAATTCACTGCCCCACTGACACTGGAGCCACTACTCTCCACAGGTGACTGGTACACTCATCTCCTCCACCCACCCACCCCCCTTCTGCTGGAGCACAGCTGAGTCACCAACTCCCTCCTTGGTGCTCTTGAAGAGGCCTCCCTGTCCCTGCCTTTGCTCAAAAACAGCTTGGCTTCCTCCACCACTGACAGCATCCCTGTCACCACTGACAGCGCAAAGCCACAAAGGAAGGAAGGTGAGCAGAAGATCACAGGAGGTCCTGGTAGAAAAGAGAAACCCACTTGTGTGCCAGAGCCAGCAGTGCTTGCGAGCATGTACCACAGAGACCGACAGAGTGGCACAGTTACACACAGACCCTGGCCCTGACCGATGAGGACTTGACAGGTGAACAGAGCTGCCCAGAAAATTTCACTTCAATGATGCAAATGAAAGGAACTTGGATATTGTTGCCTATTTTTGGATAATGTATGTGTCTCTTCACCTTAAGGTAAGCAAACCCCTAACTGCTGGAAATCCTGGCCAGCTTTTGAGACAAGTCCCAAGCTTATTTCCACACTCATAAGGACTAGAAACTCGATTTAAAAAGAAAGAGCAGATGCTATGATTTTCAGGATTCTGAATTCCCCAGCCAAGAGCACCTCTCGAAATAATATGCAGATGCAGAGCGCCTCCCGAAAAAATAACTGCAATCAGCCCACAACATATCTGAGAGTAAGGCACAGGGTGTCTATGTCACAGCATATGAAAGCTGGCAGGCATAACCTTTGAAACCTCTCGGGAGTGCTTGTGGGGCGGGGAGAGGCCATGTCTCCCTCCCTGCAGATATCAGTGACGCAAGCATCTTCTGACGGCCCCACTGCCATCTGACGTGATGTATTTAATGAGGAACGCTAGCCACAGAGGGTCCAGGGAAAGACCGGGAATGGGCCACAGAGTTTGGGAAGGTGCCAACAGCCGCTAGGAACACTCAGCTGGCATCCAACTCCCTGCATCGATTCTGACCTGTCACCCACATGGCAGATGTGGCCAGAAGTGGCATCCGGGGCTTAACTTCATCTTGGTTTTTAGCCCCTGAAACTGTTTCAGCAACAGGACTGAACCTCAGAACATGTGAAACAACAGCAGCAGCAAAAAAGCCCGTCAGTTGATTAAATAATTTGTAGTGGATTTAATACCTACATTCTGCCACACTCTACCCAATATTTCATTTTGCTTATTACCAAAACTCAATATAGCTACTGAAGGAACCGTGGACTGAAAAAAAATATCAGTTAAAAACAAAACCTACCACTAATTGCTAGGAGGAACAGTCAGATTTAATATAGCCACTTTTGTTATTCCATGGGAGTGTCCAAACAAGAGACTTGATTGTAAACAGGGCGTTGGCAACAGGGCTGTGTTTTTTTACTAATCGGATTTTCCCCAGAAAGGGGTAAATCTGGATTAAAAGGGGGAAAATACATGCTGGCATTTTGATGTCAACATCATGTGGACGCTGCAAATTCCACAGGAGACACCAGTCTAGAAGCACCCCCATATTAGTGTGGTGTAGTGGTTAAGGTGTTGGACTACGACCTGGGAGACCAGGGTTCGAATCCCCACACAGCCACGAAGCTCCCTGGGTGACCTTGGGTCAGTCACTGCCTCTCAGTCTCAGAGGAAGGCAATGGGAAACCCCCTCTGAATACCGCTTACCATGAAAACCCTATTCGTAGGGTCGCCATAAGTTGGGGTAGACTTGAAGGCAGCCCATTTCCATTTTTCAAAACAAAAATATCAGGGGTTTAAAGCTCCACGGACAAAAAATTGTCCTCACTAGACATGACAGTCTATTGATTGCTGCCCAACTTGGTATATCGATACGCACTTTTCTTAAATGCTCAAACTGCTTCACGTACACCATTATGTTAGCAAGCCTTACAACAGCCTTGCAGGATAGCTCAGTATTGAGAGATCCCCATGTTGCTCTGAGGACAGAAATGTGAGGAAGAGAGGAAGTGGCTTGCTTGCCTAACGGTATTTAAAAGTTTCATAACTGAGACATTAAAACCCAGGGCTTGTACCCTGGTCTTGTGTACATGAGCCAGTGTAGTATAGTGGTTAGAGTGTCAGTCTGGGACCTGGGAGACCAAGGTTCAAATCCCCTCTCAGTCATGAAGTTCACTGGATGACCTTGGGCCAGTCACAGACTCTCAGCCTAACCTACCTCACAAGGTTGCTGTGGGGATAAAATCAGAGAGAACCAGGTTTGTACGCCACCTTGAGCTCCTTGGAAGGTGGGATATAACTGTAATAAATAAATAATAAACAAAAACAACTATGTGGGAGCCTCTGAGCATGTGAAAAGAGCCTTTGCAGCATGACCATAATCTGCACACACAATTCTGGAATCAGAAAGCCCAAAAAGAGCTTTCAGATTTTGTGGTGTCCTGGTATCCTTGAGCCCCAGGACTTGGCATGTTCATAACTACTTCGCTCCCACTCACCGTCAGGTTTCTGGAAACAGGTTTCAGCGTTAAGAGCGTGGCCCTGGAAGAGCTGAAGTAATATCACTAGCAAAAAGAAAGAAGATGATAAAGTTTCCTCTTGTCTCAGTAGCATACAAACTAGCTGGAGAGAACAGACAAGGAAAGGCGCTGGGTCTAAAAAGAGAGGTGCTCAGGGGTCTCTTCATGATGGTGAACTGTTAACTGTATTTTATGTACTTTTATCTATTTTAATGTTTTTGTGTTTTTACTTATTGTGTTTGATTGCATTGTGAGCCACCCTGAGTGTCCCATTGTAGGGTAGAAAGATTTTAAATAATAAAAAATAAGTAAAAGTCACAGCCACACTCCCTTCTAAGATTATAGAATAATCTGGCCAGGCTTGAATTCTGCTTCCTGCTTCTCTGTCACTGTCACCATTTGACTGTCCTTTCTCACTGTCAGAGGTACTGCTTGAACTACTGAATTCAGTGTCCACATGTTCATCTCCTGGTGCTACCAAACTGCTTGATGATGTAGATGGGATGCTATCACCAGGATTCACTGTCTCTTCTACAATTACCGAATTCTCACCCTCCAGAGCTTGTCTTTGCTTTTTAAAGTAGGAACTAATAAAGGCTTGCTTGCAATTGACAGTCACTGTGGCCTGCACAATTGACACAGAAAGTCCTACAACAATAAAGAAAAGCGCAATTTTTTTAAAAGAAAACTGCTGTGCGCATAGGCTCCCCACCCCCAATCTCTCTATTTTTTTGCTGCTGGGTTAAGATAAGACTGTTTTTCCTAAATAAAGGAATTCACACTCTATAAGCAGGCCAGACACTCATTTTGCATAGGAATTTGTAACCCTTTGAACATTGCCACCTTCTGGAAGGTAGGAAGAGATTTTTCCACCTCCTCCTCCTTCCTGTTGGAATATGTGTGGTTCAACTCCAACTTGTGGGTTGAGGCTGCATGGGGTTAAAAAGGATAGCTAGAGAGGAGACCTCTTGGTTGCTAGGCTATACCTGTCCTTTGATCTCCTGCTGTCTCTTCCTTCCTGCTAGACTGATATGCAAAGGATGTTGATCACAGTTCCTTCCCTCCTTCTTACCTTCTTCTTTCTCTCGTGAGGAAGAGCAGACATATTTCTTTGTCTCTCCCTCTCCTCCAAGCATGAGGGCTCAGTGTTTGCTTCTCCAACGTAGCTAGTTAGTTAGATATAGGACTCTTTCCTATCAACTATGTACTTCCAGAATAAAGTAGTTCTTTCTTATTTTAAAGCTTAAAGTCTCTGTCTATGACTAATTTGCAGGGAAGGTATAATCTTTAGCAAGGATTCAAACACACACACACATAAGCTCGCTCAGAACTCTCCGTTCCCAGCATCGCGACTCTCCGACACTTCCACACATACCTAGATGTTAGAAAAAGAGAGAGGTTTTAGCCCATGCAGGCAGTTTTTCATCATCATCATTATGCTGTAAGGCACTTCCTTTGCTGAGTTACCCTTCCTGGATGCCAAACTAAGACTCAGAGTAACTTGGGCAGAGCTTATGAGTTTTATGGGGAAACTTAAGGCATGGAATTCCTGATCTGGTGTTGGTTGCACTATACACGTTCTGAGGCATATTCATTTGCATTTCACCTTATCAAGCACGACACATATATATACAACAGCATTAAAAGGTAAAACACCATCAAACACGCGTGCACACACACTCCCCCTCCCCCACTGAATGTATTTTTTCTCTCCTTTTCTCCTCCTCCCCTCCTCCTGGTTTTGGGCTGGAACAAAACCACACCTCTTCCCCCTCCCCCCTTTTTTGCTGCTGTACTGAGAACGAGATCCTCATTAATGCCTTCTTCCACAACAACATATGTCCCTAGGAACCAATCAGCATGAACGGGGACTGTGTTAGCTACTGAGTCTTTTCAGTAGCTGACACACTCCCTTTCACTCTTATTGGCTCCAATCAGCAGGAAAGGACAAGGACACATGTTAGAAGACTCTTCTCAGCAGCTAAGACACAACCCTTTCATGCTGATTGGCTCATAGGATGCTGGACACATAGAGAGCCTACTGGGACCTGGCTCCCCAAAAAGTAAGGGGTCTAAGACCCTCAAGACCCTGGACATCTACACCCCTGGTGCTGGGTTTAATGTCTGACAGTCCTGATCCCTGACTCCAAAACTACGGCTTGAGTGACGTTACTCAGTGGGGGATGAGAAAGCACTCTGCACATGATCATATACGCTACTGTCTTCTTTATTTAGTGTTCCTCCACCACTCCCTGACATTTAAACAAAACAGTTCTAGGACTCAAATTAAGCCCTCAGACTCTCTCGGCTGAGCTTTGAGCTTTTTTCCCCACTAGAAGAGAAAGAAAAGTGAGACAGAACATTTTGAGCTGTCCCTGGCTCCGCATGGGTTGTTATGGCTCTGCTCCTTGCTCAAATCTGCAAAACTGACTCTGTTCAAATAAGGAGATTGTCAGCGAGGGTGCAGAAGTCAAAACTGCACCTCTAATCCAGCCCAGACATGCAGTGGTTAACAGATCCAGCCATCTCGCTTGAGTGTCCAAAGCAGAGAGCGATGCTTCCAGAAGGGAAATTACTTTGGTGTTGCTCTTCCGCATAGTTTGTTACAATTAAGAGCAAAGAGGTAGGGAATTAAATCCGGGGGTGGATGGCATGCTACCTCCAGCCATCACCAGCTAATTAATAAATGAAGAGCATAATTAGGAGCTATTTTGCTTTCGCTGACGGCATGGGAATCCGTGGGCCCAAAAAGTTCAACAGAAGTTCAAGCTACAGGCAGATTTTTTCCTTTGTTAAGTAGATTTGCTCCTACACACACACTTTTTCTAAAAAAAAAATCAGATGATCTTAGGTTCAGGCATTCTTGAAGAGACTGCTCCCCCACCCGCCCCCCGCAAATAAAAAGTTTATGTGTGGCTGTATATACACCTTTTCTCTTATAGCACAAAGACATAGAGTTGTATCCAGCTAAGTTCTACTCAGAGTGGACCCAGTGAAATTAATGGACCTAAGATAGTCATGTCCATCAATTTCAGTGGGTATACTCTGAGTAGGGCTAGCACTGGATATAACCAATTCTCTCTCACACACACAGACACAAACACCTATCAACATCTGGAATGAAAATTTTCAGAGACTAAGGAACTGAGAGAGCATTTTCTTTGCATCTCTTGAGGACTAGTAACTTGCATGGAAGAAAAAGACCGAGAGGTTGGATTTTGTCTTGAGCTCTCCATCCTACCATAGCAATCACCTGAGATAAAGGGAGTGGGATCCCACACTAAGGTTGGCACATGGGGTGCTGTTTTCATGCACCAACACAAGATCAGAAAATGGCCCAGCTGTCTTCCACCCTGTGCTACGTCTGTGCTTGGCAGCCCACGAAGCCTGCTGTGTGGTCTCCTTGGCTGCTATCAGTCCCATGAAAGTCCCTCCCAGTCTGTGAACAGACTTGCAGCACCCAAGAGGAATCACCTGAAGAAGTTAAACTTTTTTTTTCGGGGGGGGGGTGTCATTGCACAGAAGAAAAACCCAGGAAAGCCATCAAGTTCACCCTCAACAACGCAGAACTGCAACAAGTCCCGGTTGCTAGCATATCTTGCAAACACACATTCGCCACATTCATGCACTGAGACATTTCTTAGGTGCCATGTGCAAAGTAGCCTTTGGGGGGCTGAAAACAGAACCACCCTCTCAAACGGCAAAGGGGTTGTGTGCGGGGGTCCACAGTTATGCAGCACATATCCTGGAAGGCGCTGCACTCTGGCCAGGATGCCTTTCTATACCACAGGTACTACCAAGCGAGGCACAAGGCAGGTACTTAGGGTGGCAGCCCACAGACAATAATAGTAAAAACCCAAGACTGCAGCAGGCTTTGGTGGGGGGCAAGCCCCACAACTAAGGTGGCACAGCACATCTAGGCAGGAGAGCCACCCAAAAGCTTGCACACCCGTGAGCCATCCAAAGGCCCAGCATATGGAGAGCTGAGTCAACGGGCATGACATGACGGCACTCCTCATTCCTCCCCCAACAACAAATTACTTTCATCAGGATCCAACCCCCTCATTCAGCAGGCTAAATGCCTGCCCTTTTCCCCACTCCCACCCCACCTGCCGCATTCATTTCAGAGCCACCAGGAGTCCTTGCGGACAATGCTGTGAGCGGCAGCCAAACTGCTTTGATGACACACAGCATTGCAAGCAAGGGGGACGTGGGGGGGCCTGAACGGGTCAGGTTGAGGGGTGGGCCAGGAAAGAATCAGATTCTTTTTCTGCCCCCTTCCTGGAACTGGAGGGGGGGCATACAACCAATTGCCAGTGTGGCGTAGTGGTTAAGGTGTTGGACTATGATGTGGGAGACCAGGGTTCGAATCCCCACACAGCCATGAAGCTCACTGGGTGACCTTGGGCCAGTCACTGCCTCTCAGCCTCATGAAAACCCTATTCACAGGGTCGCCATAAGTCGGAATCTAGTTGAAGGCAGTACATACATACATATACAACCAATTGCCTTTTTGCTCTTATGTCTCTCTGCTCTTCAGGCTTTCTTGACACCAAAGTGGGGCACTGCAGGAGACTTAAAAGTCATCTAATCCGTTGGTCTTCAGCTGGTGGGTTGGGACTCCCTAGAGGTCATGGCCTGGTCCAAGGTGGGTTGTAACAGCAACACTACCACCATACATGGGTGTTTTTGTTAAAGGATTACCAAATACATGACTGGCATTGAAGGTCAGAAAAAGCTGAAGATTATGGATCTAACCCGACTCCCCCTTCATCCAAGGCAAGCTCTTCTACAGACCAGCCATCCCCCCAGCCCCCCACTATCCAGGCCGATTTGGGGCTTGAGAGAGTAGATGTCTATACGAGCTTCATTGGTCATTACTGAAAATGGTCAGTTTATCTATCCAGGCCAGCTGTTTAGGCCAGAGGTTTGAAATGAACTGTTTTGTCTCCCTCCTTTAAAGTTTTATACACACCCGATGTCAAAGCCTGTTAGTAGGTTTTTAGTTTGACATTTTTGAGATATGCTTTGTATATTAGTTTAGAAGGGCTGGCCTTAAGTATGTCCCTTTTGTTTTACAGATTTGCTATGTTTTTTAATGTTATAGTAGGCCACTGATGAAGACCTTGTGTTTACATGTGTTTCACTCATGCGGAAATGCACTGCACGCTATGTGGTCTATTAAGAATCTATCAGCAGACTACTTGAATAAATATATGATAGTGTTTTCACTGTAATAAAGAATTTCGTATTCTCTGTACATATTTTCCCCTTAACTCTGTTTTTAGTTGTCGAGATAAGCAAGTAAGCCAAACTACAGGGACAGGAGGAAAACACCAGGGAGGTTCACAGTTCTGTCTTGAGGTCTTTTGTGGAAACAGGCACGGAGGTCGTTCAAAACTCCATAGAGGATGATGCACCTGAGGAATTCTTGATCCATAATGCACATACTATACATGAAGTCCTGATTTTTGCTCCAAGAAAGTCCAGATTCGTGCTGCAACTAATTTATGCAAGTTATGTATGATGCATTAATATTGCAAGACTTTGGGCTTGCTTGTTACAGAATTTATTTAGATCACATTAGGAAGTGAAATAAGGACGTAAAATGTAGGGAGGGGTGCAAGCAGGAGAGGTAAAAAGAACAGAAGCCCCAAGGAAGGGCAGGGAGCAATTCAAAAAATCCCAACCTTTTATCATTTGAGAATTGCCACTGCCTCTTGTAGGATTCTATTTCTAGTGCTGAGCCAAGGCTGGGCTGGGGGGGGGGGAGAGGAGAGATTCACTTTGGGGAAAAGTTCACATAGTGTCAACAACATGCTACTTTCCATGCACAAAATTTCAAGCCTTTGGATACAACCTTCTAAACTTCTTCCCACCTCTCTGAGGACTAGAGACTTGAGAAAGAGAAGCAAAGAGAAATAACAGGGGTAGCCAATCTGGTACCCTTCAGATGTCATAGGCTAAACTCCCTCCAGCCCTAGCCAACAAGGCTAATGGTCAGGGATGATACAAGTGAAAATCCACAACCCCAGGAGAGCAGCAGGATGGCTACCCTCAATTCCCAGGACACAGTGTGTTACACAGTACAAAGATGTCTGGATTGCACTCCTATACTCTTGCCCCTGTTGCAAGCAAGAACTTTACTAGACAGTCTCTTCCCTTAAGCCAGCTGTCACGACCTTGGTGCCCTCCAGGCATTTAGGACTACATCCGCCATCAGCCCCAGAACAGAAAGACTGATGGGAGTTGTAATCCAAAACATCTGGGGAGGAGCAGATCAATGACGGCTGCCTTAACCTAACTGTTTAACAACTTACATTCCCAAAATACTTACAGTCAAAACTCATGCTCACTTGTTAGAGGGATTCTGAGGGGATTACTATGGCAAAACCCACCAGCTCCCAAATGGCTGAAATTAAACAGTAATATTTCAGAAAACTGGGTTGGAGCTGGCCAACAAAGGCTGCAAGATGGAAATCTGCGCTCAGGAGCATAAGACAGGCCATCCAGACACCTGCTGCAACTTACATCTCAGAGATCGACACAAAGCCATTTTTAAGTGTTGTAGAGTTGCTTAATCTTGTTCATTATCTTAGCCCACAGAGCGATTCTGTGTCTGATCAGTGGATTTTGGGGTGCCAACAAGGCTGCACACAACCCAAGAGTTGCACCCCACACACACTGCAAAGGCTCTTGAGATTCACCTTTGGGACAGTCACTTTGGGGCAGCAAAATGTCTCAGTCCAGAGGAATCACTGTCCACCCAGAAAGCCTCCTGAGAAGAAGGACCTCTGCTTGATTTAAAGAAAGAAGCAACTTCTCTCCAGTGTTTGGGTGAGGCAGGCACAAAGAGGAAGATCATACTGTTATGAATCGCTGTATAATATATCTCCTGGCTCAAAGGGCAAGCCCATAAGTTACATCGTTAATATCTCCGTCATTAACATCCCCATATTACCAAGAGGGGTTCTTGAAACCATCTTAATCACTTTCCTTGGTTAAGAAGACAGTCACTATAAAGCACTTTGGCACGCAAATGGTATATCACAGCAATCGATAGCAATATCATCAGCCATGGTTTTGATGGCCATTTAGAGAGTTCTCAGAGTCCTTTTAAAAAAAATCTCCACTGATCAGTCTTCTTACTGTGCGACACACACAGCACGGAATACGAGCAGATTAAGAAAAAAAAAAGGTTATCAGGGAGGAAGGAGGGGAGATTACACAAGTGAGAAAATACAGGAAATAAGATGAAATGGCATGAGACTAATCCATTAGTTTCCATGCCTTCTACAAGGGACTTGATTACTCAGCAGTGATGGGGAAAGGCACTCTGCACACATTCTTTCATCTTCCTCTCTTCCCAGTTCAGGACCTGGGATTTAAAAACAGCTCTGATGGCCAAGCTCTGATGAGCCCTCATTAGGGGTAGTAACTCAGTGGCAAGGGAAAGACACTCTGCACATGCTCAAAAACCCACCTTTATATGTATAAAACTCTGGCTTCTCCTATTACACCTTCTCTTCTCCCTGCCTCCTTTTAGCTATCTTTTTTTTTTAAAGTCACAAATCTAACCTCCAAAATGTTTCTGCCTGGTGGATACAACTGAGAGCTCTTTAGCAACACGGATTTCTATTTGGGCAAGATTTTGTAAGACCCACAAGGCAGAGCACGCTACAAATGTCACAAATCAATTTTTAAAGCCCGGGTGTCCACCACCATTACCCTTCCCATCTTTCTCAGATTCCAGACAAGTCATCTGGACAGAAGCCTCTGGCTTCAAGAAGCCCAGTAGCCCATCCTGGCAACCTACCTTCCTTTCCAGCTCCAGGCACCCATAGGCAGGCACATTCACTCGCCACAGCAGCCAGTTCTTAGGGTAGCTCCACCATCCATGCTTCTTCCAAGTCCCCAATATATGCAGCCCAGCTACCATCGGGCAAACTGATGTGCCGGCTTGGATGGGAGAACAATGGCACAGGGCAAGCCAGGCTGCACAGCCATTGGCACCCCTGAGCTCCACTTCCCTGCAACAAAGTATAGATCTATCTACCAGGCAGCCACAGGGCAAAACGGGGGTTCACCCCAGCCGACAACTCTCTCTCTCTCTCTGCAAAGACGGGCTGGAGGTGCCCAGCCAAGGGTCTCCACAGCGCTGCACCGGGAGGGGCGCCTCTTCTTCACCTCCCAAACTGATGCCGCACAGGACAAAGAGGGAGCCCTGTTCTCCGCCGGGTGTGTTTATTGTCCTCCAGTACCCTCCTCCGAGATCATTTGGAGGCAAATCCTAAGCAGTGCGCGCCAAGCGACAGAGGAGTTGCTTCTGCCTCTCTCCAGTTTGACTCCGACCGGGAGATAGAGGGTGGGGTGGGGTATGGGGCCCGCTCTCCTCCGGCAGGGCGTGGAGCCGGCTAAAGTGCCCTTGCAAGCCAGCGGCCCCCCGAGTCCACAGGGCCGCCGTTCTTGGCTAGGGGAGCCGTCTTGCGCCTGGAGAGGGCCAAAGGGGCTACAAAGCCGTCGCGCCGGCCACGCTCTCCTCCGGCCGCAGCCCCTCGGCTCTCGCTGCACGGCAGCCCCTGCCCCGGGGGGCTCCCTCGTCCTCGGCGCCGCTCCTCGGCTGCCCTCGCGGACTCTCCCAGCTCGGAAACGGGGGCGAAACAGCGCCCTCCCTCTTTCTGTCCAGCGGCCCGCCCTCCCCCAGCTACGCGGCTGGTGTGCCGGGAAGGGTGATGTCTTCGCCGGGGAACGGGCGGCCCACGCCCACGGTGGGCATCGCGGCAGGAGCCAGCCAAGGAGGGAGGGGCGCGCGGACGGGCGGGCAAGAAGCCTTCCGAGGAGGGAGCAGGAAAACACGGCGGGACTCTGACGGGGGGGAGAAGCAGAGCATCCCCCGTGGGGGTCCAAGGAGGAAAAAGGGAGGCGGGTTGCCAAGCGATGGGCACCAGGCGCCGGGATGGAGCGGCTGCAGGAGGAGGAGGTCGCTAGCTCGCTGCCGGGCGGGGGGAGGTCGGCACCACCGCCGTTCAGGCACGACGGCGACGGCGCCCCGGCGTGGCCCCTTCCCGGCCCCTCCAAGGGCAGCCGAAGAGACAGAGCCGGCTGCCTGCACGGCCCGAGGAGGAATCCCTCGGGGAAGGGGCCAGCGCCCCCAGCCGCGCCTTCGCGGAGCACCGCCTTCGGGCTTGCGCTGGAGCGGAGCCGCGCGCCTTCTGCTGGGCCCGGGGACAGAGGCCCCGCCCCGCCCGCCGGCTCTTAAAGGCGCCGCAGAGCCCGCCCCGCCCCTCGGGAAGCCGGCCCGGAGGCCAGGGCGCTCAGAGCCCCATCTCCTTAGAGCAAAAGCATCTGCACCACCCCCGACCAGTTGCACCAAGGACAGCGCGCTGGATATTATTATTCGCTTTCCCCCCCAAAAAAGGTAACCTCAAAGTGACTTACAAAAAGAAAGCGTGGATGGCCAGCCTAGATGGACCCCACCAACTCTCACATTTCTCCCCTTCCCCTCCAGTACTGTAATGGCAACTTCAGCAGGACAGAGTCCCTTCATGATAGTCACAGCCACACACCCCTCCCCACCTTTTTGCTGATGGGTTGAGAATGCGATCCTTGTTAATGCCTTCTCCCACAACAACAGGAACCAATATGCATGAAAGAAGAGTGTGTTAGCTACTGAGAAGAATCTTCTCAGTGGCTGGCTGACTTTCTCTCTCTCTGACTGGCTCCAATCAGCAGTAAAGGACAAGGAAGCATGGTAAAAGACTCTTCTCAGTGGCTAACACTCCCCTTTCATACTGTTTGGCACATAGGATGCTGGAGATATAGGGACTCTGCTGGGACCCTGTTCCCAAAAAAGTCTCTCCCTGAGACCGTGGACAACTACAACCCTGCTCCCCTCATTTCCTTCTGGTGGGCAAGTTATGATCACTGTATCTCTGGGCCGACGAAGAACTTGTCCGAGAGTCTCCCTGCCGCCTGCAGGACTTTTGCTGCAACATCCAACTTGGATTGCTGGCTTGAGCCATCTGCATCTGGAGATGGCTGCATCTTCCCCAACCCTGAGGCCCACCAGATGCCAGATGCCCTCAGCCCAGCCAGCCAGCAGGGCCAATTGGGGAAAGCTGATCTGGAAGACACCAGGTTGAAAGCGGCAAACCTGGATCTATCCGCTCCACACTCAGCATCCTTCCGTGCGATGACACACACTGGGGGTTGCATTACCTAGGCTGGTTTTTATATGTGGGGTTCCAGCTCTCTATGATGGTTGCAAGCAACTGGACCCAGCTAGGCAGGTGGTGGAGAGATCATACTGGGATCATACACTCTGGACGAAGGATTAAAAAATGGGGGCTCCTTTGCGCTTCCCAGTTTACTTTAAAAGCAATCAGACCACACTTGAAACCCCAGCTCCTCTGAGAGGGAGTGTTTTCCTCCCAGGTCAGACTTCAGCTCTGAAACTGGGAAGAGAAGGCCCCACAGCTCAGTGGGAGAGCACATACTCACAGTAATAGGGAAGAAGTTTGATTCAGTTCACATTTAAAGGCGAAGCTGTCTAGTTCGCACTTTCCAAAGTGATATATGAACCAAAGCACAGCTGTCCTTCAAAAGTTGCATTTCTCCAAATTTTGCAATGCAGTTCAAATGCATACAAATATATATACATATCTGGGTAAAAATGTGTGCTAAAAAGCACATATTAGTGAAAATAACATACAAACATGCATTACATATGGGAAAATCGCTTTGTAAAAATATGTGTATTAGGAGAAATTGCATACAAAAATGGATATTTTCTGAGAAAACTGCACTAAATGTTGATAAGGACATTTAAAAAAAGAAAAGAAACGGAAACTAATGTGGAAATGTGCAAAACTGAACTCAAGGTTGCAGAACTGAGAAACCAAAAGAGGCAGATTTGCCCATCCCCCTCTCCTGCAGGAGACAGTCAATGCCTCTGAATGCCACTTTTATTATTATTATTATTATTATTATTTATACCCCGCTCTTTTTCCAAACTGGAACTCAAGGCAGCTCTCACTTGCCAGGCAGAGGGCTGCCGCTGCCCTCTAATCCCGCTGGTGGGCTTCCCATGGGGGCACCTGGCTGGCACTGTGAAACCAGGACGCTGGCCTCAGTGGGCCCTCTTTGGCCCCTTCCAGCTTCAGGGCTCTGCTTCTGTTCTCTGGCACTTTTCTATGCTCACTCTTCCCCGAGGCAGCCAGTCGCTGAACATGAGGGCTTGTCTTCATGCCTTGCTTGTGGAGCACCCGGTCGCCTCTGACTGGGCACAGGAGGAAGGACACAGCTGGACTAAAAGGGCCCGTATTGGTCTGATCCAGCAGGGTTCTTCTTAGGAAGGCATGGTAGAGTTCTCTGAGCATGTACAAAGCACCTTTCCATTACCATGGGATGACATGCATCTGGGAGTGTGTTGGGGGCAAAGGGCAGCCTCTATAGCAGAGGAGGGCAATGCTTCAGCCCACAGGCTGCATGCCTGAGGTGGCTGGGGCAAAGGATGTGCTTCTTTAACTCTGTAAAACAGGCTGCCTTCCAGCCACATGCAAGCTGCAGGTTTCTCCAGCTACATTTCTTGCTCCAGGCAAGAGGTGTTACTGCAGGTCAGGAGCACACTGCAGCCAAGCCAAAACAAACAACTGGCAGAGCAGGGTGTGAAGCCAGGCCAGTGACAGGCGTGGCCTGGAGACAGTCCTGAAAGCCACACAGAGAGGGGTGGAGATCCACTTTCGGCCCAGAGGCCTGATGGACTCCTCCCTCCTTCTCTACAGCAACAGCAAGTGGCAGCTGGTAGCCCCATGTCCGAGGGGCAGTGGAATCTGCTCCAGATTTTAGTCTGAACTTTTGTGTTGAAACACCTTGGGCAGCTCCTTGAAAGTTTGGACTAAGAACCAGAGTGGATTCCACTGCCCCACCGGCATGGAGCCACCAGCTGTCACTGGCAACAGCTGTGGCTTGCACACAGCCTTGTCCCCCAGCATAGCATCTCTGTCTAGAAAAGGAGAATGCCTCTTCTATGTTCCTTTCTCTTTTCTTCCCAGTGTGAAGGGATTCAGCCATGGCTGTAACCCAGTTTTGGGGAGGTTTGGGGGAGTCAGCACTTTGAGCCAAGGATTAAACCTGGCCAGCTGGCTCAGCAAAGATATTAACAGAACCTTCCCCCCCTCCCCTGTGCCTCCTGCCCAAAACGTGTCAGTGGCACAGAAAAGGGAAAAGGGAAAAAAAGGTTCTGTGTAGCTCAAAAGCTTGCTACTGTAAACTCAGTTAGTACTAACTGAAGTATCAATTTTATTTAGACATTAACCCTTGCAGCTTTATCATCAGCCAAACTTACCTCACAGGGTCATTGTGAGGATAAAAGAGAGAGGGGAAGAACCATGTACGCCACCTTGAACTTCTTGGAGGAAAGGCGGGATATAAATGCAATAATAAAGAAAGAAAGATCGCATGGCACAGGCATGCGAAAACTTGCAAAACAAGCATCCACTCATCATGAAAGGAAAGAGAGCTGCCAATGACCGACCAAGAAAGAGATTTGGGGATCATGGTGGTTACTTCAGAGAGAGTGTCCTTGTCCCAGAGTGCGGCTGCTGTGAAGGCAGCAAATTCCATCTTGGGGATCACTAGGAAAGGAACTGAAAACATAAAACCTCTAACCTGGGGTGCCTCTAAGCGCTTTCGGAGACTAGGAGCTAATTTCCAGTACCAGAACTGACCTGAGCTCACAATCCTGTCACATAAAAGTCCACTCCTGGATAACTTTCTACAGTATGTTTCTTTATTTCATTAGCCTAATGAGAAAGCCAGCATGGTGTAGTCAGTGTTGGACTAGGGTCTGAGAGACCAGAGTTCAAATCCCCATTCAGCCATAAAGCTTGCTGGGTGGCCTTGGACCAGTCACAGTCATTCAGCCTAGCCTACCTCACAGAGTTGTTGTGAGGATAAAATGGAGAGGGAGGAGAGCTGCCTCGAGCTCCTTGAGCACTTTGAACAGCTCCTTGAACATTCGGACTAAACCTGGAGCGGATTCACTGCCCCACCAACGTCGGAGCCACCCATCTCCACTGATTAGTTGGCTTCGCTGGTCATTGGCTGTGGTTCCACCTATTGTTGGTCTTTCCACCCCAGCAGCCCCAAAGGGCACCAGCCACCATTGGATCCACCCTGCCTGAGACCTTGCCAAGTTACGACCGGTCAGAGTAGACAATAGTTGGGCAGATGAACCCAACAATCTAACATTCAGCAGCTTCCATCATGAGCTCAGCACTAGATTTCCAAGGCAAACATTCAGCACGCCCCTCCGGCAGGCGGTTCCTTGTCGGAAGGGTTTCTCAAAGGCAGGAAGTTTGAAACCCTTGGCTCTGCAGGGCTGCCTTGAGCCCGCCAACAGGGAGCAAGAGAAACCCTTTCAATATGGGCCAGCATTTTGGGGCCCACAGGCATGTGCTTCTTTTCGCTCGACAGAACAAATTAAAATATGGAGAGTTATTCTTCTACCTTCTCATTGTCTTATGTTTCATAAAAACTGCCACCCACTTTCTATTGCATTATAAATTAAATGCATGTTTAAAAGACATGTATGCTCACATGCAAATGTGTAAATCGGAGATTACACAAAGAAATTCAATGATGGCTTCGAGATGCAGATTTAACGCCAGGATTGTCCTGTAAATGGCAAGGATTGAAGAGGAGATTTCTGTGCATAGACACAGACAGAGAGAGAATATTTCCAAGCATTTTGTGATGCTGTCCAATTTGCCATTTTTAAATTAGCAGTTTTGTAATTCCCAGGAAATTGAGTGTGGGTTTGTACGTCAGCATTCTTTAATCTCAACAGCCAGATATCGCCACAGCCACTATTAATTTATAATAGTGGGTAGTTAGCCACTTAACTATTGGAGCGACAGAGGGACAAAAGTTGAAGTCAAAAGAATTTGCACTTTGCAAATGCATGAGCCAAAAAAAAAAAAAAAGGCAATTCTGGAGTTCAACAAGTCACTTCCATTCCACCAAAGCCTCCTGAGGTTCTCCCACAGTCACAAATCCATTAATTATTTGAATGTGACGATGCTGGACCTACCAATCTCCAGCGCTTGATTTCTAAAGCAAAGAGGTGCTGGAGCTTAACCCTCTGGGAAAGTCATGCCTTCTGTTTCGGAGGGCACCCCTAGCTGTGCAGAGGGACATAGTGAGCTGCCTTATATCAAGTCAGACCAACAGTCCATTTGGCTTAGTATCCTCTGGCAGGATATTCCTGGGACTTCAGACATTCTCAGCCCTACCCAGAGATGCTGGGGACTGAAACTTGGACCTTCTACATGCAGTCGAAGTAGATGTTCCACCAGTGAGTGATGGTCCTCCTCCCCCATAGAAAGGCTAGCTATAGAATGAGAAAGAGAGCAGAAGCACTCTGCACATGCACAGAAGCCCTTTCATTTATCAATGCTTTGCACTGTCATACAATCAAGCTCTGCCACTCTAGCAGCCAACCCCTCAAGAGCCCAACTCCAATTAAAACTTGGGTGTAAGACATTGCAGGTGGAGGGGACATAGTCAGGGTGTGGAAGCCCCTCCAGAAGTCCTTGTTATTGTGCATTCATTATGATTTGTGCTCTTCATAAGTTATCCTAGCTGATATCCCCACTTGAGGAAGGTTTGCACCTGCAAATGTTTTGGGACGGACATACTGCTTCGTTTCCAATCAGTACATGTCCTGTAAATTCCTGCTGAAATCCTGTGACTTTTCATCCCACAAATGTTCCACTTCATGTTTCTTATCCCACTTTTGTTGCACTGTAGTGTGAGAATGCCTCTCTGGATGGCAATAATTTGATAACATTGGGGAAGCATCACAGAACAGCTAATAAAGCGGAATGATGGGCAGTATTAAGGCAGTATTATTGCATCAAGGACATGTTACAGAATGCACCTGCAAAAAAACAGGCCTACAAATCCAGCCAGCTTCCCGCACACATTTGGAATTAAGCAAGCGATAACTGAATTGACCTTGGGGCCAATGTGAAAATGAAACAACCCCCCCCCCACATCATCCCCTGTTGAAAAATGCTCTTTCCACTCTGTAGTTTCAAATACAAAACAATCAGAACTAGGGCTTATGAGAAGAGTTCTATCCCACCAGCAGCTATTAACGCCACAGGTCAGCCCTGGGAAATGTGAACTAAAGGTAAGGACAAGGGCGCCTTCAAGCATGTAAAGAATGCAAGGCTTCCCATGAGTCTGGCACTTAACAGGGGGATCGCCACAGAACCTGTCTTCAGTGCTAAGGTGTGTAATACCATAACAAAGATGGCAGCGCTTCTGAGCATGAACAAAATGCTTTTCTCTTAATATTGAGTAAAAATGACAGCCACCACCACACACGTAGAATTGAGGAGAGTGAGAGCTTGTGGGGCAGAAAGTGTGGCCTCTTTGCTGCCTTGAAACTCACTTGGAAAGTTCAGCCCTAAGAATGCCAGCACACAAGGCCATCCACAAAACAGTCTTTTTTCTTCCAGAGCACCTGTTTGCTTAAAAGCAACTGACAGCTCTTTTATTCCCATCTCTGGTAGTTTCCTAATCAGACATGCTTTATACAGGATTATTTGGGTCCCTTGGAGCCAGCTGGCCTCTCCCGCCCTCCCCTCGCTGCCCCCAACACACCATAGTTCCCAGCCAGCCCATCTAATTTTGCTGCTATGCCTCAGTTTGGAGGCTGGGTTATTAATCCTACCCACTGCCTTCTCTCCCAGAGGCCAGCTTGGTGCAGCTGCTGATATTAAACTGGGAGGGAAGGAGGGCAAGGGGAAGAGGAGAAAGATCTCTTTAGAACTTAGCAATTATTTCCTTGCTAGGGAAGCGAAGGGAAGGCCAGAAGGCAGCAAGAGAGGCTGGGAGGTGGAAAAGAGGGGTGTCTGCCATCTATCAAGGCCCAGGAGGGGGTCCCCAAGCCCAAAGGAGTCAAACCTAGGGCACCTCCTACTCTTCAAAGGAAGGTTTTTCTTTGCAAATTCAAGGCCTGATGGGGTCAGCAACGACATGCTCCAGCTGTCACCCAACACAGCAACATCTAGAAGTTTTGGGCCACAACTCCCAGGAGCCCCAGCCAGACGAGGGTTGTAGTCCAAAACATCTGGTGGACACCAGCTTAGTGATGGATGCCCTTGTGTGGAAAAAGCCTTTGCTTTGGTGTAAACATTTGAATTCCCCAGAACGTCAGCTTCTGTTTTGAGGAAGGGCCAGGTGGGAAATGGAGCAAGTTTCTGTTCAACAGCACAACTTGAAGAAGCATTTGAGCTCAGCAACTGGCAGCCTTGGGCCAAATGCAGCCAGCCTGTGCTCTGTCCATCACTTCACAACTACCATCACTTCATGGTCCATAATGCTGTGAAATCTATTTTTCATAGTGCAAAACTCAGGAATTTTTATTTGCAGCTTTGAGTAGGAGTACACCCATATGTGAACTCTCCCACACTTCCTTTTCCGTGAGCTGATGGCAGGAAAATTTCATTAACATAGACAAGATGAAGGATAGTGCTATATCCTCCCCGGTTCTGAATGGCAAGGCAGATATAAAGGGTTTCGTTTCTTTCGAGTAAAAGAGCTTTATAAAATTTTGCTTTGTTTACACATGTACATGCAGAGCATATTGGAAGCAAACAAGCACCCCTGCAGAAGATTTCACAGACAGCAAATTGTGCAGCCCCCCCAAGTCTGCACCCCCCACAGTCCCTGCTAATCCTCCAGCCAGAAACTTTCTGCTCATTCTCTTTGTGTCATTTCAAAAGCAAACTGCTTCATCTCAGCTGGAGAGGTATCACCTTCTCTAACCTCTGATGGGTATCTAATTCCAAAGAGTAGAGAGTAGCCTCCAGCTATCATGAGACCATCTCTCCTGTCATTAGCTCTCATTGATGAACCTCAACTAACCGAGACTATCAGCCTACAAAAGGGATGGTCATTCATCATCCATAAAAATACCTATTAAACTATGAAAACCCTATATTTTAAAATAATTAAAATTCCCTGCGGTTATTAAAAGACATCCTACATATCCCTGCAAAGTTCTTACAAGGCTTTTGGAGAGCATAATAATACATAATACAGGAAGGGTCTGAGAAGGGAAGCAGCATCCAGAAAACTAATCACAGAAAATTGTGTATGGGGTGCACATCACTGGTGCTCTGCCCCTTACAGGGACTGCATCACCTGTAACCAGTCTTCAGTTCTTCACATCTCTGCCACAAAGCCTGGAAGTCTATAAGCTGAACATACACACCTAAAATCTGTTCCTTCTTTGAAAATGTAAATTTGCAAATTCGGTTTAGATACTATTGGGAGAGCAAATTTTAAATCAAGGATGCCCCAACCCTTGTGTGAAATGGATACAATGGTGCCAGTAGTGGGATACTTTTTAAAAAATAAAAAAGAACAAGCTGGAAAACAGATCTTTTTCTCTTTCTTCCCAGTGGGAACGGCTGAACCTGCCAGAGCAAAGACAGATCCAGAAATGCCTGCAATTTGCAGACACCTCTGCCTGCTGATTTTGCTGACAGATCTGAAAATGCTTGAGGCAGCGTGAGGTATTTCAAAGGCATAACTGGCAGGGGAGCAGATCAGAAAAAACCCCGCTCTGTGCCACTCAAATGGAAGGATAGGAAAAAGATACAGCTGTCAACAACTGCAAAATCCCAGAATCTCTTCCCAAACACAAGCTGCCCTAGAAACATACCAGAAGCATCCCTCTCTGCGTTTCCTAAAAGAAGAAAGGGTGGCGGGAATCGAGATCCCAGCCCTGATGACAATGGTTTGCTCCTTGATCTCACCCTGATAGGGAACAGAAGATTAAAGCTTCATCACTGCCTTGGCAAATTTGGAAGCAGATTAAACCCTCTGGAATTTCTGGGATGGGGGGGCAAAGAAAGGGAAGCTTTACAGAAACTTTTCTCCACAATTTGGCTTTGAGGGGCAGCACACTGGATCCAACAAAGGATTGGGAGGTTTCATCTTTGTGCTTCTTGCTTTAAACAGGCACTAAGAAAGCTGATGAACAAAATAATACAAGCCAGCCTTTCCTTTCTCTAAAAACAGAGTTCCCCAAACTGGTGTGTCCTACAGATGTTTTGGACTGCAGCTCCCACCAGCCTCAGGCAGCACGGCTGTACAATGCTGGGGCTGACGGAAGCTGCAGTCCGAAACATGGGGGGCACCAATGACCAAGGGATGCCTTTTCAGAGATGGGGGATGGTGGGGAAGAGATTTCCCCAGAGGAGGGAGGGAGGGAGGGAGTTCTCCTGTTTCTGGCTGCAGCCCAGACAGTGAGAGGAGCCACTGGTGGTGGGAAAGTCTGCAGAATAGACTCCACTCCCATGTTCAGATGGGTAGGGTAAGCCTGGACCAAAATCCTCTCCCCCAAATTCTCCAACCCATTGCAGGCAACAAAATGGGAACCATTTGGTGCTTGGCCCAGGGTATGGTCAGAAGGCACAGGAGGCCACCACTGCTGGAGCTAAGCAGGTCCAGGTCTGGTTGATGCCTGGATGAGAGACCACCTGAGAACCACAAGTATGCTGCCTTGGTGAAAGCACAGCAGGATATAAATGTAACAAAATAAATAAAATACATTATGGAGAGGGGGATAAACCTGGGGTGAAAGTGTCGCCTGACCACCAGCAACGGCATTCCTCTGCATCGCTGGCAGCTACCAGCCCCTCCCCCCCAATGACCCTGGGGACAGGTTCTGTGCTACAGTGCGAGCAGGAGGGTTTGCATCATCAGCTGTTGACCGGAGGGTATGATTCTGTGGGGTGCTGCTTTACCGGTGCATTCCCTGTAGGGAACAAGCTGGGAAAGCATACCCTCCCCCTCCCACACCAGTCAACCTTGACAGGTGGGCACCTATGAGTCACCGGATGTCATTGTGACTTGAGACAACCAACGGGTGGGTGGCCCTGCCCACCTGGCCCACAGGGTGCAGGGAGCTAAAGCTACGGGGCAAACTGGTGCCTCACCCCTGCCACAGGGCCTGCTGCCCCAAGAGGGTTTGAGTGGTAAATGCACCCCACGTGGGGGGCTCGTATTAGAAATGGCCGCTCAGCCCTGCTCAGGGCACGGTCATGCGCCCGGCTAAACTAGTCCCAGCCCTGCCATGAGGCGACCACCTCAGGTGGCAAGTGCTGGGAGGGGGCCGCATCCCCCTAAGCTAGCCTTGTGGTCCCCCTAAACTAAGAGGGTGTCGAGGGTGGGATCCCCTACACTGCTTGAAGGAAACGCCAGCCTAGTCAGCTGCTGCATGTGGTGCCATCTCGTCCTTTCCGAGGCAGCAAATTTTCTTGAGCCGTCCGTGTGATCGACAGCTTGGACACCATTGCATCAGCGACTCCTCCTCTACGGGAGCACATCAGAGATCTCCAAGCATCTTCAGTGGAGACATTTAAAGTAGAAGCAACTACAAATATAATGGCAAAAATTGTGGGGGGTGCTCACAGTGGCAGGGATTTGGGGCAGAAAAGTCTCCCAAGAGATTGCAGCCTCAAAAATAGTTTAAAGCTGTTGGTTGCCCCAAATATTTTAACAAAAACCATGAATAATCTACTGTTACTCAGGATGGGCCTCATTTACATGTATTTTTATGGAAATGCCAAGAGTGAAACTAAGCCTGATCTCTCTTCTTCTCCCCCCAACCCCCATCCACTTTCTTTAATGGATAGCGAGGTGTCATTGTCTGTTCATTCATTCATTTATAAACCGCGTTTCCATTTTTAAGAATTGCCAAAAGCAGCAAACAACATCAGAAAGCAAATAAATCAGAGAAGGCGAAACAGTATTGGAAAATGAAAAACAGGGGCAGCGGGGCGGCAGGGAAGCAAGCAGGCATTTAAATCAAACATAGCCCAGTGACTTCTCCCTGGAGCTCCAAACAGGCTCATCCAGTGGGCTTGAGAAGTGAGTTCCTGCAAGTCCTTCCAGGCAGTTGCATGGAAAGGGTTTGTGAAAATGAGAAAAAGGTAAAACTGAGGCGGGGGTTCTCCTAGCACTTGCCCTGGAGAGATTATCCCGTAACTGCAGTCCTGCCTCAACCACCACCAAGGAGCGTATGACTGATTGATTGATTTTGATGCCTTACCCACCCTTCACCCTTAAGATCTCAGGGTGGGTTACAACAATTTAGTATTCAATTCTGAAAACCATTTAAAACAAATGACCATCACAGGGCTAGGGTAGGTCCTCAAAACATGTATCTCAGCTGTCAAAGGACCAAGCAAAGAGTGTCTGTCTTCAGCATACAAGGGAAACTAAACAATGATGCTGCCGGATGCACCTCTGCGAGGAAGGAATTCCACAACCGAGGAATGTCTAAATGTTAGACAACGCTGTAGGTCAGTCAGTGGTAACGGCAGGATGTCCCGGTCCAAAGGAAAACAATTCATGCACATGTAATTTAATTGTGCAGATGAGAGGATTGCAGTACCTGTGGCATGATGAGCTGGACCCACCTATGTTCTCGGCTGGCATTAAGGCCTCACTTTTGACCCTTGGGGGAAAAACACCAAAATTGCCTGCAAATGGGGGAGCAAAATTTGGGGAAGGGGCGATTTTGGCACAGCTGAAACATGCATGCAGGACAGACCTCATTGGGCAGAAGAGTGCCATACAAATGCAATAAATTAATATCCTGGTTCTTTGGAACGCAACCAAGTCTAATGGTTAGAGCATGGCAAAGCTTAATCCATTTTCTGTTCCAGCTGCTGAGCTTACACTGCCATATCTCCCTCTCCACTGCCCCCTCCCCACCCTCCTGTTGCATACGCGTGTTCTGTCTCTTTACATTACAGCAGATCCAATCAGCCTAAACTCCACTAATTTTTTATTTTTTTATTTTTCTTGCACACACATTTGCATATAGATTGGATTCTGCACCTTCCACGAAGTCCAGCTCTTGACAGAGCCAGCCAGACTAGGGCTTGTCAAGTCACAAAGAACAGGCAGCCTCATTAACGGCGGCTTACCCCAAAGCAGTGGCGGGGGGGGCGGGGGGCACAGAGGGCATAGGAAGGAAGCCAAGCTAAGCAACAGCAGTAGTGGCAGGCCATGCAGGGAAGTGATCCCCATTCTAGGGCTGAGAAGTCACATGACACTTGTCCGGGTACCCACATGCACACCTCCAGGAAGCTCCCAGGCCATCAAAACTCAT
Source organism: Rhineura floridana (assembly GCF_030035675.1). Taxonomy (NCBI): domain Eukaryota; kingdom Metazoa; phylum Chordata; class Lepidosauria; order Squamata; family Rhineuridae; genus Rhineura; species Rhineura floridana. The sequence continues at coordinate 37,448,125 of NC_084494.1, forward strand.
CACTTCCATTTTGGGAAGCTACTTTATATACGTTGGCAACAGCCGTGGAAAACCTGAGAGTGCTTATTATCTGAACCAGCCTTTGACAACATGGTGCCCTCCAGAAGTTTTGGACTTCAACTTAGGGTTGCCAGGTCAGAAGTATCCCAAACCCTGAAATTTCAGGGGCAGGCCTTAGTGAAGTCATTAACCATGATACATTAAGCATCAACCACAGTTGCTTGGAGCATACCACTCAAACAAAAAAAATTCTCTGATTGGAAATTAAGATAGACTAAGCTAAATGAGGGTGCTCCCAGGTCTGGCTGAAGTCATAGAATCATTCCTTCTCACCTGCACAGAGAGCCTGGGTAAGGAACATTTCATCTAGTCTACTTGCTTCTGGCAAGAAGGGTTTAAGCGCCGCCAGGCCAGTCACCAGAAGGCCCTTGTAGGAAGAAACCCTTGTGTTGTGGAGATGTTAGATGGGATCACTCAGGACTAAAGATGGATGGCCCTGAAGGCTGCAATTCTAATCACACTTACTAAGGGACTAAGCCCCATAGAACTCACCAGGACTTGCTTCTGAGTAGATGTTGTTAGGATTGTGCTGTTGGGATCCTCTGCAACGATATCCATATCAAAGCAAGGTTGGCAACCCACTGCCTGGAATGCCCTGCCTGCCTTCTAACATGGCTGCTCCAAACTTCTTTACAGACTTGACCCTTCACTGCAGAGAGAGGTTTGAGAAGTGAGTAAAAGTTAAGAAGATTCTCTACTCTTTCCTGCCTACTCTGTGGGCTGCTATAAAGTCACTTTGACAGCCAACTCAGTTTTAGTGAGTAATAATTGACAGAGAGAAAACACACATGGTTTGGTCTACCTTCACAAACAGTAGACTGGGAACAACAGCAATTGAAGCCACTCTTCCCAGTATGTGAATTCTCTTTTACCACTATTGGGCAAGAAACAAATCATCATGCAAATAAGGTGCATCATCAGAGGGTTTAAGGGGGTTGAGCTGACCACGTGGTGCCACTGTTGTTGCTTCTACAGATGTAAGGCAGTAAGGTCAGAGATAAATGAAATGCAAATAGAAAAAGAAAAACAAAAGACAGTGAAGATTTCCTAAATGCAATACCATACCAACCACAACAAGATTCCTATGAGTAAGACTGAAAACTCAGCATCCCACAACCAGTCAGGATTCCTAACCAAAAACCAAAACTAAAAAAAATCCTGTCAGCCAGTCAACGAAAGTCACAGAAATCCCCATGCAGCACAACCTGACCCAGGGGCTACAGTTAGTGTAGAATGCTGTGGGATGATTTCTGACAAGAGTGAGACCCTATCAGCACAAAATACCTCTGCTCTGAAATCTGCACTGGTTGCTGATTTGCTACTAGGCCAAGTTGAAGGCGTGCTTTCCATGTTACAGGTTCCACATAGTATTTGTTTTGCTCTTGTAAGAAATTGATCCTTTAATGTGGCAGGACCCACACTTTGGAATTCCCTTCCTATTTACATTACACAGGCGCTTCATTGTATTCATTTTGACACCTGCTAAAAACGTTTTTGTTTAGACAGGCCTACCCAGGCATGTAGAAGCTATTATATCTGTTCTTAACTCATTGTTGGTTTTATTATTTTGAATGTTTTTAAATACATGTCCTGTCTTCAACTGTTTTCGCCAATATTTTTTTTGTTTTAATTCGTTCTATAAACTGCTTTGAGTTTTTTTACAATAAAGCAGTATAGAAATGTTTTAAATAAAATACATACATTTCAGGGTCACTGTGGCCCTTGGGTCTCTTTTCTCTTTTAGGCACAAAAGAATCTACCTTATACTGACTCAGGCCATCTGATACCATCTAGCTCAGTACTGATGACATGGACTAGCATTGGCTCCCCAGGACTCCAGGCAATAGTCTCTTCTAGAGATTGCATTTTGGACCTTTGCATGCAAAGCATGGTGGCCTACCACTGAACTACAGCCCTATTTTAAAAAGTATCTTTTAAAATTGTTCTTTTCAATTCACTAATGAATGCACAACATACCTAGGGCAGATCCACACCATGCATTTAAAGCACATTCAACACATTTGAAGCACATGAATCACACCACAGAATCATGGGAACTGTAGTTTGTTAAGAGTGGTGGGAACTATAACTGTGAGGGGGAAACTACACTTCCCAGGCTTCTTTGGGGGAAGTCGTGCGCTTTAAATGTGAGTTGGATGTGCTTTAAATGTATTATGTGGGTCTGCATTACTTCATAAATTTTGCCTGCATATAAATCATTTTAATTAAATTTTTAAAAGGAAATAAGCTACAAAGGTTACTGGGTGACCATGAGCTATGCACTATTTCTTAGCCTAATCTGCCCCTCAGGGTGCAAACAACTGGGGAGGAGGACCATGACCACCCCAAAGAAGAAGGGCATGCTTAAAATGTAGAGGAAATAATAAATTGTAAATAATAATTTACAACCATAGTGTGAAATCAGATACATATCAAGACATAGTTTGAAGAAATATTTATATAAGCATGAATGTTGTTTATTATTTACACAACCTGTAAAGATATTTATAGTGCAATCCTATGCATGTTTACTCAGAAGCAAGTCCCAATGTATTCAATGGGGCTTACTCAGACAGGGAAGCATGCACAGGACTGCAATTCAGTGATAAGGAACTTCACTCGCCCAATCCAAAATTCAGAATCAGGCCACTTTGAGCTGTTTTGCAACTGTTTTATACTTGTTTTATGGTAATTGGATTTTAAATGGCTTTATTTCTTGCTGTGAGCTGCCTTGGTTTCCGACCCTACCTTGTTGTTGTTGTTGTTGTTGTTGTAAATATTCCATATACACAAACACACTGGAGATGTAAAAATACATACATCCCATGTAATAGTTTATTGACAAAACCAGTTGGCCATTGAAGAACATTTTTTTAAAAAAATATTAGTTTCCTGCCAAATAAAAGCAGTGACGACACCTAAGTAAGCCCTGCGTAACTGCTTTCTTAAAAAAAAAAAAAAAAAGGATCGGAGGGGGAGAGAAAGATTTATAACACTATCCTTTTCTATTTCACTCAAAAGTCTCTGATTTTCAGCACAATCCTAACCTTACCTATTCAAAAGTAAGTCCTACTGAATTCAATGGAATTGAATGCATTGCAGCTCTACTCCCAGAAAAATTTCATACTGGGAAGGTTTTCAAAACAGGTTATGAATAAGACAAAGTGCCCTCTTCAACAGTCCAGTAAAAGCTTGTTTCACTCCTTAATTAGAAAAGTATCACTGCAGCATGCACACTTTTAAAAAACCATTCAAAAATTAATTGAAAGATAAAATGTATAATATGCAATTTTTACAAGTAATAAAAAACCCTGCATGCATACTTTTATTATAATTATAACTAAAATTGTTTACTGTGTATGCCCACCAAGATCCTGCTGTGATCTTCTGTTGTAGTGCAATCCTATGCATGTTTACTCAGAAGCAAGTCCCAATCCTGTACAGAGAAGGTACTCTTTATGCTGCTGAAAGCTATGTATTTACTGAATTCCTCATGTGAGACAAGCAGGAAAAGGAAACTGTTCTCAGAACTTGAAATGGGGTTTAGGTATTGCCTGGGGGGTAAACAAATCTTGTCAATCACAACCGTGACTTTACTTATTGGCTAAAAATGTGAAAGGGCAGGGATTAGAGCAGCCGGTAGTAACAGAAGTTGTGGAGGGGGGTGGCTGACATTTTGGTTTATATCTTTTGAACCAGACCACCTAGAAACTTATTTTTTAAAAAAAAAGAAGAAGAAAGCTAAGAGTCCAAGAGGTTAAGGTGACTCAGTGAAAGAGTCTCCAGGCGAAACACCGGAGACCTAACAACCTTCCTACAACTCCCATCAGTCCCAGCCAGCACAGAAGTTCTGTTGCCCTGTGGCATTGTGGGTAAACACAACAACAACAACAAACCACCTACACATGATGGCTAACAGAAAGGCATAGCAGCCACCATGTTCTACCCACAATGCCATGAGATGACAGAACATCTGGGGCATTGCACTTTGGGAAAAATAAGATGGTGGCTACAACTGCACCCAGCATAGCACCCTGCGGAGAGCCAGCTCAACCCCGGGTTGGAAGTGTGTGGTTGGGAAGCTGGAATTAAAACAGGACAGAAATTCTGAGGCAGCCAATTATCTCTCACTAGAGCTGAGAGCCATAGGGATCTGAGATGAATTAAACTACTCATCCAGCTTATTTGTTATTTTCTCAGCGCAGGCAATAACAGCAGCATCACAGGGCCCATTTGGGTGCCAAACAGCAGCCAAGAGAGGCTTTAAGAAATCTCTTCTACAGCCACACAGGTGGTATGTGATGGGATGCCTGGACAGAGGGCCTCTGGAAAATTCTGCACACACGCACGCACCCAAAATTCCAGGGACGCTTCCTTCGAAAAGGAAAATCCACACGTTCCTGGAAATTCAGCAGGAACGCTAGTCAGAGGTCTTTGGCCAACTGCACTGGGAGGCGTTTCTTCACTAGATCGCAGCAGAACAGCCGGGGTTGGCGAGAGGCAATTTCTTTGCAGTCACCTTCCTCAACCCAGGGGTGCCCTCCAGAAGTTACAGCATCACCTTCCTGCACATCAAGAGCAGTGAGACTGGGCGATGGGGACATGGCATGGTCAAATTGCTCCCTTCAAGCAATTCTCTTCTTATTTATTTTGTTTAATTTTAAAATAACAAGAGAATTGCGGGAGGGGAGCGTGGGGACACCCTAGCTGGCCCCACCCCATCATCATGCCGTGTCCCCATCACCCAGCCCTGTGGCCCTCAATGTGTGCGTGGGTGAAGGTCTACTTGCACCATGGAGGGAGCTGCCTTATTTGTGGAGGCTCCTCAAAGAAGATGTAGAGCCCCATGTGGGGAAGGAGCTGGCTCTCTGGGGCAGGCCTTTGCCCTCCCATGCACGGGAGTCATGTGCCCTTTTAAATATTTTTAAAACCTTTTAAATGTTTTTAAACCTTTTAAATGTTTTTAAAGCTTTTAAAAAATGTTTTTAAAGATGTTTTAATATGTTTTTAATGGTTGTTGTGTTTAATATATTTTAAAGTCTGTCTTTATGTTTTACAGTGTTTTAGTGCTTTTGTTTGCCTCCCTGGACTCCTACTGGGAGAAAGGGTGGGATATAAATCAAATAAATAAATAAATAAATAAAAATAAGATAAGGATAGCAGGTTGTCCTTGCCCTTCCCTTATTTCGTGCAGCCTCAAACATCTGAGCAGGGGTCATCTCTCAACCCAGTCTACCTCACAGGGTTGTTGTGAGGACAAGGAAGGAGGGGGGACCAGTTACACCACAGGAAGGGCAAGAGGAAGATCACACAGGCAGACGGAAAGAGGCAGGGCCCCCTCTGCTCACTCTCATACTCTGGTTAGATTTGCAGTAGACTGACTCTGAGGTGCTAGACAATGCCTCCAGCTGGGCAGATGAGAGCGCCAGCCGCCCCCACAAATCCCTGTGCTGCTGTTGTGGCTGCCAGCAGTTTAAATTTATTTTATCTATTTAGAACATTTTTATCCTGCCTTTCAATACAAGATTATGAGGCAGCTAAAAACAAAAACCCAAGAAAAGACCATGCAATCCAATAATAAATTAAAACAGCAGCGGGCGTTTCAGGAGAGCAAAAAGAAAACATTCAAAAGCCCGGGGAAACAGACATTTTGGTCCAGTGCGAAAATGAAGTCCAATTTGGCTCCAGGTGAGAGGAAGGTGTTCAGAAGCAAGGTGCCATCCTACTCCTCTCCCTCAAAAGGCCCTGTCCCCTGGTAGCCCCCACCTCACGTAGGAGGGTTTAAAAGGAGGTGCTCCTTCACAAAGCCCACAAACCAGGCTATGGTCTGAAGGCCCGTGTGGCCAGCGGGTCAGGTGTGGTCAGTGATAGGAGACCTCCTGGGAACCATATGTAAGCTGCCTTGGGTTTCTATCATGGAAAGAAAGGTGAGGTAGAAATATTAATAAATAAACAAACAAACTATATAATTCGCTCCAACAAGCTGTAGCAATGGCCACCAGATTGGAATGTTTTAAAAGAGGATTGGGCAAATTCATGGAGGAGGAGAAGGCTGTCAATGGCTACCGGCCACAATGACTATGGATAATTATGTTCTGCTTATGGAGTTCCCAAAGGCATCTGGTTGGCTGTTCTCACAGATGCCAACCAGATGCTCTGGGAAATCCACAAGCACGGCATGAACACAATTAATGGATCTTCGGGCCTGTCCACCAGGGATCTTTTTATCTTCTTCTTATAGCACACCCCCATCAGAGCTGGGGGCAGAAGCAAGACGTCCTGGATCCACCTAGAATCCTGCCTTAGACCTGGTGTGGGAAACCTCTGGCTCTCCAGATGTTGCTAAGCTACAGCTCCCATCATCCTTGGTCATTGGCCATGCTTGCTGGAGCTGATGGGATTTGTAGTTCAGCAACATCTGGAGGGCCAAAGGCTCCCCACACCTGCCTTAGACCATGCAGATCTCAGAGTCTGCTCTCCTGTATAACACATTACACTTTTTCAGGGTTGGGGAAAATCACATTCCCTCAGTATTTTGATATGTTTTGATGATAAGAGCAAAAAGAAAGCTCTCGGGTTTTGCTGTAATGTAAGGTTGCTTTCCAAACCCATCTGATGAAGAGTTCTGTGTAGTTCTAAAGCCAGCAGTGGATACTCAAGCCAAAAAAGACTAATGGAGGGTATTGCCTTACCTATGTTGTATCTCTTTGGGGGTTATTTTGTAGCATCCATAATAAATTCCTGGGGGAGTTGTTCTCACTTGAGTTTCACCCTTGTAATTTTTCCAGCCTGTCACCTTCATTCATGTCTAACATCTCTATGGAACACCTGAGGCTGTTCAGAAATCACCTGCATCTAACTCACCAGGCCTTCCATCCCTGTGTATCTTCAGCAACCTCCTTTTCTATTAATTCTGTATTTGTTTGGTGTGACCTGAAGCAAGTCTCTGTCACTTCCGTGATCCAATTCCCACTTTTCAAAAATCATGCCCTGCTTAGCATCCAAAATGAAGAGAATTTGTGAACAATTCTATCAGTTCCTTCACTCCCAGCCACCCCACAAAAACCCTCACCACAGGGCCTCTTGTTCCCCCACGTGGGCAAATGTTGCGAGACATCCAACTGTCACAAGACGGGACCTAGTTAAAAAACCATGCGCCTCTTTTAGAATAATAATGAGACTTTAAAATATAATAATATCGTGAGTTCTCTTTTTCTCTGCCTTCTGGCATTCTAACCTTTTAGAAGAAGAAGGAGCAACACCAGGCATGTATGGTTGGGCTTATTTGTATTTTTAGCTGCAGGAAGGCAGGGGGGGGGCTCTTCTACTTTATGGACCAGATTTTAGAAACCAGAATGCAAAAGAAGTTTCTGTGTTGTAAAGTTCATGAGATGACATGTGCAAGGAACATAAACAATGCCAGCAGGCGGCTCAAGTACTGTGCTTGAATTGGGCCTTCTGGATCAGGCCTGTCTGCCTTCAGCTCTGCCACCTTCCTCTTTCCACAAGCCTTTTAAGCAGAGACCTTATCCCAATCTGTGTTTGTGCTGGAATTGCTTTTCGAGATGTTCTTAAAGCTTATTTTGGACCACTCACTGGTGGTCTGCGAGCATCATTCAAGTTAAAAACATACAGCATCTAGCACAGAGCATTACAATTGCTACAACAGGCAGAAAAATTATTAAGTGGTCTGCCAAGACCTTCAGCAATGTTCAGCCTAGCACATGCATTTTTGTACTTGGCTGGAGAATTGCATTGCAAAATTCAGAGAAGTGCAAATTTTGAAGGATGGCTGTGTTTCAGTTTGCATCTTGTTTTACAAAGTGCAAATTAGGCAGGTTTGCCTTTAAATAGCCAGTGCCAAGTAGAGGGGAATGTGAAGTATTGGTTCCCCTCTATTTGGCAATGGTTAGGCCTCATCTTGAGTATTGTGTCCAGTTTTGCACACTGCACTAAGAAGGATGCAGACAAACTAGAACAGGTTCAGTGGAGGGTGACAAGGATGATCAGGACTCTGGAAACAAAGCCCTATGGGGAGAGTTTGAAAGAACTGGGCATGATAAACCTTGAGAAGAAGAGACTGAAGGAAGATATGATAGCACCCTTCAAGTACTTACTTACTTACTTATATCCTGCCCTTCCTCCCAGCAGGAACCCAGGGAATCAAACAAAACGCTAAAAACACTTTAAAACATCATAAAACATACTTTAAAATACATTAAAACATCTTTAAAAACATATTTTAAAAGCTGTGAAGACATCTTAAAAAAGAAAAAAGGTTAAAAACATTGTTTTTTTTAAAAAAAGTTTAAAAAACATATTAAAAAGCAATTCCAACATAGACGCAGACTGCCAGGATAAGATCTTAACTTAAATGTCTTGTTGAAAGAGGAAGGTCTTCAATAGGTGCCGAAAAGATAACAGAGATGGTGCCTGTCTAATATTTACTTGAAAGGTTGCCACACAGAGGAGGGCCAGGATCTCTTCTCGATCATCCCAGAGCGCAGGACACGGAATAATGGGCTCAAGCTGCAGAAAACCAGATTTCTACTGAACATCAAGAAAAACGTCCTAACTGTTGAGTGTTACAACAATGGAACCAATGACCTAGGAAGGTGGTGGGCTCTCCAACAGTGGAGGCATTCAAGAGGCAGCTGGACAGCCGCCTGTTGGGGATGCTTTAATTTGGATTCCTGCACTGAACAGGGGGTTGGACTCGATAGCCTTATAGGACCCTTCCTGATTCTATGAAATGCAAACTAAATCAAATTTCTCCCACATCCCTAGTCCAGGGCCTGCTAAACACATCATCACATGCGGGGACAGTGCCTGTTGCCTTAAAGGAAGTGGGCGCATGCCCACTCCTTACAACACACACACACACACACACACCCTGGACCCAAAGATTTATAACAATTACCGCCTGGTCATAAATACACCCTCCCTAAGCAAGGTGATTGAGAGTGTAGTGACAGCTCAGGGAAGAAACTAATTATCTCAGCCTTCACCAACCTGGTGCCCTCCAGATGCCATCAGCCCCAGCCAGCCCAGCATGTTCACATCAGCTTCAGCATCATACAGCCATGCTGGCTGGAGCTGATGGAAGTTGGATGGCACCAAATTGGTAAAGGCTAGTCACACCCCTTTAGCAAGGCATCTCCCAAAGGCAAAAATAAATACTTGGAGAATATGCCCAGAGAAGTGCCCCAAGTAAGGACACCATTGCTGCTTCAGCTGCCAATGGAAAGGATCCGAGGGGTGCATGACATCCCAACATTCCTGGCAACATTGCATGAGCCACCACTCTCCATTACTGTAAAATATGTCTACGTGAGCATAATGTGGGGCCAGGTACATGATATGATGGGTGCACCTCTCTGGAACATCTCTTAAATGGCACTGCCTACATACAGTTCTTAAGAGGGGTGACCCGGTCCCAGTGCATCTGGGCATATGAGGAAAGTAAACAGCAAAAGGCATTTCAAAGGACAGCCAATCCCAGTCAGAACAAGCTGACAGCCCATTCATTATTAAAACTGGGAAGGTGGGATGGCCCCTTTATAATAGAGAGTCTTCCCCTCCCTTTCTCTCCGAGTGTGGAAACTATATGTTCACAGAGCAGGTGGGAGGAGAGAAAATCTCATCTCATCTGAAAGTGTGGGGTTTCTTGGCCCCCTTGCAGGCCCAAAGAATAAAGTTTGGCACGGAGGGGAAAGTCATTCTGCAACAACATGTCTCCAGACATGTCTCAAAAACCACAATCTTAATTATTCCATTTGCCCATTGTCATCAATTTCATTTATATGCAAATTTCCCACATTATGTTCAAAGCAGCTCAGGAAACACAGCACTTACATCAATATATAGGTACAACAAAACAAAATATATCAAACATATCTCAAATATAATATTTAAACGCACATTAGCAAGCTAGCAAACATTACCATTCAAATTCCCCTAAACATGAAAAAAAATCCTTCATCACATGCGCATACATACAAAGCCATATTTAGCTAGCAAACCTTTCAACAGTTGATCCAAATCACTAAGATATCAATAGTAGAAAAGGCATCAATATCAAAAGATTACAGTTTTTGTTGTTGTTGTTATGTGCCTCCAAGTCGACTATGACTTATGGCAACCCTATGAATCAGTGACCTCCAAGAGCATCTGTCATGAACCACCCTGTTCAGATCTTGTAAGTTCAGGTCTGTGGCTTCCTTTATGGAATCAATCCATCTCTTGTTTGGCCTTCCTCTTTTTCTACTTCCTTCTGTTTTTCCAAGCATTATTATCTTTTCTAGTGAATCATGTCTTCTCATTATGATAACCTCAGTTTCATCATTTTAGCTTCTAGTGATAGTTCTGGTTTAATTTGCTCTAACACCCAATTATTTGTCTTTTTCACAGTCCATGGTATGTGCAAAGCTCTTCTCCAACACCATATTTCAAATGCGTTGATTTTTCTCTTATCAGCTTTTTTCACTGTCCAACTTTCACATCCATGCATAGAGATTGGAAATACCATGGTCTGAATGATCCTGACTTTAGTGTTCAGTGATACATGCTTGCATTTGAGGACCTTTTCTCGTTCTCTCACAGCTGCCCTCCCCAGTCTTAGCCTTCTTCTGATTTCTTGACTATTGTCTCCATTTTGGTTAATGATTGTGCCAAGATATTGTCAACTGTAAAGTTGCATAAATCTTCTGTTGTCATTACTTTAGTCTTTTTGACGTTCAGCTCTAGTTCTGCTTTTGTGCTTTCCTCTTTAACTTTCATCAGCACTCGTTTCAAATCATTACTGGTTTCTGCTAGTAGCATGGTATCGTCTGCATATCTTAAATTATTGATATTTCTCCCTCCAATTTTCACACCTCCTTCATCTTGGTCCAATCCTGCTTTCCGTATGATATGTTCTGCTTATAGATTAAACAAATGGGGTGATAAAATACACCCGTCTCACACCCTTTCCGATGGGGAACCAATCTCCATATTCTGTCCTTACAGTAGCCTCTTGTGCAGAGTATAGGTTGCGCATCAGGACAATCAGATGCTGTGGCACTCACATTTCTTTTAAAGCATTCCATAGTTTTTCATGATCTACACAGTCAAAGGCTTTGCTGTAATCTATAAAGCACAGGGTGATTTTCTTCTGAAATTCCTTGCTCCGTTCCATTATCCAACATATGTTTGCGGTATGATCTCTGGTGCCTCTTCCCTTTCTAAATCCAGCTTGGACGTCTGGCATTTCTCGCTCCATATATGGCAAGAGCCTTTGTTGTAGAACCAGTTTTAAACCAAGTCTATCAAAGCAGCAGCACTACAGTAAGGGAATGGGAAAGAAGCACATTAATCTCCATTAACACCACCAGCAATTCTTCCCATTACTTGCACTAAATGGAGTACTGCCCCCTAGGCCAGAGGTGGGCACACTTGAGGCTTGTGAGATCTACGTAGTTTCTTAAGAAGACCCCAAGGTCTGCTAAACAGAGCAAGGTGCAAAAAGTGTGCTAGTGGTGTTGGGGAAGAGAGAAGTCAATTACCCTTTTATCCCCCGTGAGCCACACACTGCATACAGTCCAGAAAAAGAAATCTCTGTCTGAATTACTGTAGATCAAGAATTCTAAGGGCCTCTCTAGACAGGTGGTTCTTTTGCGGGTGTATTCAGCAACATGTTATTGATGCAATAATAGTGTGTTAGTGGTGGACTGATACTGGACCGTCCGCATATCATTTTGCTTTATGAGTTGTTCTGCAATGCTTCCCCAAGGTTATTTATTATTATTTATTTATTTATTGAGCCAGTGTGGTGTAGTGGTTAAGGTGTTGAGGGTCCCTTGGGAAATCCGTTAGTGGGGTCTTGGATAGCACCATTCAGGGGAGGCAAGGGAGCATCAGACAGCTCTCTTGCATGAAATAAAACACTCGCCTTCTTTAACAACATTATTATTATTATTATTACATTTGTATACCACCCCATAGCCGAAGCTCTCTGGGCAGTTTATAACAATTAAAAACATTAAAAACAAATATACAAACATACAAATTTAAAAACACAAAAAAACCCAATTTAAAAACACATGCTAAAATGCCTGGGTAAAGAGGAAAGTCTTGACCTGGTGCCGAAAAGATAACAGTGTTGGCACCTGGCACACCTCGTCAGGGAGATCATTCTATAATTTGGGGGCCAACATTGAAAAGCCCTCTCCCTTGTTGCCATCCTCCGAGCTTCCCTCGGAGTAGGCACCCAGAGGAGGGTTTTTGATGCTGAGCGTAGTGTACAGGTGGGTTCATGTCAGGAGAGGTGTTCCATCAGGTATTGTGGTCCCAAGCCGTGTAAGGATTTATGGGTTAAAACCAGCAGTGGCCTACCTTGCTAGAATGGGCAGGAGGAGCTTGGGAAAACTGAGGGGGAGGGGGAGGTCATAGACTGTGGCTGGAGAACCCGAAAGCTTTCCTCTAGAAGAGAAAGACGCAAGACCCCTCCAGACTGGGGCTTTTTTTGTGGCAGTGCAGGTGCATTCTGCAACGTGGCATTGATGCAATAATAGTGCATTAGTGGTGGATTTGTACTGGACCATCCACACATTATTCCGCTTTATGAGTTGTTCTGCAATGCTTCCCCAATGTTACCACATTACTGCTGTCTAGAGGGGCACTACTGCACCAAAGCATTACAAAAGGAGAATGTTTGTGGTATGAAAAGTTACACCATTTCAGCAGGAAGCTACAGGCCCCTGCACCAATTAGAAACGAAGCAGTAGGTCTGCCCAGAAACTTTTGCAGGCACAAACATTATGGAAAACGGGGTCACATATAACTGTCCTGATACCACCCTGAGCACAAATAAGAACCTAAGAAGACCCTTCTGGATCAGGCTGCTGGCCAACCTAGTCCAGCATCCTGTTCTCACGTGGCCAACCAGATGTCCCAGGAGGAAACCTGTAAGCATGACATTTGCTGGTCTTTGACCAAAATAAACTTTTTTACATTTCCTGTAAGCATGACCTGAGGGCAAAGGGCACTCTCCCCCCCTGTGGTTCCCAGCAACTGGAATGCCCAGGCACACTCCTCCCGCTCCGCCTCTTCACTTTGGAAGGAATCGCACGTAGGAGGCTCCCTGGCTGATCTGTGCAAGCCCCCTGGATTTTCTATGGAGACAGCAAAGCCCTAAGACAAAGGCCTGGCAGGGGAGGAGAAAAGGGGGGGCACACCTGTCAGCTCTGCTGTTCATCGTGGGGCTCTCATGGCAGGTGGATGAATTATCCATGAGCGTCTGAGATGCCAGCAGCAATTCTGCTTCCTGGGGAGAGGCTGAAGTCCCACCCACCCCCAATACCTTTTCCCAGTTCCTCCTTCGTAGTTCTGACTTTAGGGGTGCAGGAGCCTCACCCTTACACCCTCCTCTTCCCCCCACACACCCACCCCATGGAACCTCAATTAAAAGGCCTTTCCTCTTGTGCAGATCCCTGCCATCCCCCCATTTTCACTGAGCCCCTTTGGGCAGGATTAATCTATGGCACTGTCTCATTAACATCTAATTAATCACCCATTAGCAGTCCCAACGGCTGCCACCTCCCGTAAATTAATCTTACAGGCTGAACGTCGGAGCCCTGATTAAACCGGTGCAGGCCAAGGGAAGGTCACCCGATCAGCAAAACTATCCAGTTGGCTTGCCAGGAGTCAAGGGGTAGGGGTAAGGGTGGGGAACGGACATCTGGGAGAAGGGAACGGAAGGGTTGCGCATGTCATGCAACACCCCTAAGTACATACCAAGAGCCCAGAAGATGGTTCAGGCCAAAGGGGGACCATCTTGTGCAGCATCCTGTCTCTCACAGTAGCCAACCAGGTGTCTGCATAGCCCAGAAGTCGGACAGAAGAACATAAGAGCCTGCTGGATCAGGCCAGTGGCCCATCTAATCCAACATCCTGTCCTCACAGTGGACAACCAGATGCCTGTTATGGGAAGCCTGCAAGCAGGACCTGAGCGCAAGAGCACTCTCCGCTCCTGTGGCTTCCAGCAACTGGTTTTCAGAAGAATGCTGCCTCCGACTGTGTATGCAGCGGATAGCCATCACAGCTAGTAGCCACTGATAGCCTGATCCTCTGTGAATTTGTCCAGTCCTCTTTTAAGGCCATCCCAGTTGGTGGGCATCACTGTCTCCCGTGGGAATGAATTTCACCGTTTAACTGTGCACTGCTTTTTTTCTGTCCTGAACACAACAGCATCTCTCCCCATTTGTAATTCCCAGCGACTGGGATTGAGAGGTATACTGCCTCCGACAGTAGAGGGAGAAACACACAGAGAGACAGCACTCTCTGTGCTGGTATCTTCCCGTTGATTTGATATGCTGGTGTGGTGGTTTAATTAAGGTACCACCAGCCCATTTCACAGCTGGGTCAAAGTGAAGCCTTGGCCAAAACACTCCACCACCACAAGTATTCCTGTTTAGGAGGGGCTGCCCTCTGCTCCCTCTCCCTGGCAAGTCACTCTCCTCATTTTTGCCTTGTTGAAGATGCCTTATTAGAATTCTGTTAGTGTGTCCTGCTAGGATCCTCTCCAAGTAAAGTCTCTGAGCAGGGAGCAGAATGCATCTTGCCTCCCACACACATGCATGTCAATGCACACGCACAAACATTGTCTGAGGGCTGAGGCAGAGCCACACGGTGCTCAGAGCTTGCATTTTCTCAGCCTGCTACGGTGAAGGCCTCTTCTGAACTGCTGGCAACATTTCATGGGACCAATGGCGAACTTTACATTTTTTAGCCCAAAATAACTATTGCCCTCCTGGCTTTTAAACCAGCACAGGGCACTGAGCAACAGGTGGAGGAAAGGAGAAGTGTAATAATGGGGCAGTGGGGAAGGCCTTGGGATCAATCCCTGGTGTGAGAAAGGGGAGATTAGAAGAGTCTTCCCTATTCCACCTGTGATATCTTGGAGGCTCTGCAAAGGTCCCAGGCAGCCATTTTGCTCACTCCAGAGGGAAACAAAGAGGCCGTCTGGGGTGATCTCTCACGAACAGCTTCCTCATAAGAACACAGGAAGTTGCTTTATACTGAGTCAGACCAATGGCCCATCTAGCTCAGTGTTGTCTACACTGACTGGCAGCAGCTCCTCAGGGCTGATAGCAGAAAACATTCCCAGCCCTACCTGGAGATTCAGCCAGGAACTGAATCTGGGACCTTCTGCATGCAAAGCAGACGCTCTGCCATAGAGCTAGGGGCCCTTCCCCCCCAAACACCACCAGTCTCAAGTGAAACCAAACCCAATAAATGTGCCGAGACCCCTGAAGCCACTTGGAGATTGGGATGCACAAAACAAAATGCCCCTGCTCCAGCTCAAAACAGCGTGACAAAACAAGTCAAACGAGGCCAGAATGACAGGAATATCTGGCAGCTCAGCTGTCACTCTATGACATCCTTCCCCAGCCTGGTGCCCTTCAGGTGTTTTGGACAGGAGTGCTGGCTGGAGTTGATGTGAGTTGTTGTCCAAAGCACCTACTGGACACCAGGTTGAAAAAAAGCTGGTCTGATGCATGGCCAAGATTAGCCAGGTTGGACAAGATGGTCTATGGATAAGTAATGTGACAATCAATGGAACTCAAGCCACTCACCACCAGTAGTGGCTGGTGCCCATTAGGATTGGTAGGGCAGAAGACAAAGAGCCCCACAGCAGGCCAATGACAGGCGGAGCCAACTAAGTCTAGTTTTATCCTCACCCTTCTCCTCCCTGCAACATGGAGTCCAAGGCTGAGTGCACATTATTGTTTACTCTGTGTCCAGTGCTCTCCCACTGCTAGTTTTTGAAGCCACAACATTAGTCACAATCCATGGCGATCCTGGAGTTGCTTGAGAAATACAGCTGTTTGATGTGCGTTTCCTCAAAGCCACATCAATCCAACTGAGAAACTTAAGGCATATTCACTTTGCAGCTAAGCCAAGTGTGTGCATTTGAGACAGCTGTTGTGCATGCACACATGAGCATGCATGCGCAGATGACAACTTAATGAATAGGAGTTGCAGGGGCAGGTGAAGACTCTCCCGCCTTCTGTCTGATGTTTATAGCGGCATGCAAATGTGGTGGGATGACTGTTGCATGTCAAGTTGCTCATGTGTCCGTTTCCCAAAGGAAGAAGTTGACAGGCAGTGCCACTGCCTAGTCTGATGTTAAGAAAGAAGAAGGCAGGCAGGTGGGGTCTGGCTGTGGGCAGACTGGAGTTGGCAGGGCAGTGCCCCACTCACCTTAGTGGATGCAAGCACACTGGGGTCACCCACCCACAATGCCCTGGCATGCGCCCCTGTGCTCTTGTCTCTGATCTACAGCTTGGCACTCGGTGATTATTTTAAAAAATAGAGGGTCACTGAAAGGGTACAGAGATTAGAAAAGATGACGTGCCTTGAGGGAAGTGTGAATGAGCTCCCCTATGGATCTCACTGACAAATTCCATGTCATTCATGCTCTCTTCCTCGCAGGTAGGAAGCTCCATTCTCATGCCTTCCCAATGTCCACCTCCATGAATGGAAGTCCTTCCTTCCTTCCTTCCAGTGGCAGCTGGTGGCTCCAGGTCAGTGGGGCAGCTGACAGTAACTTGGAAGTTCGGACAAAAACATGGAGCGGATTCCACTGCCCCATGACCTAAAGACACCAGGTGCCACTCTTTTTTCTTCCTTCTTTCCTTCCAGCAGGGTGGTGATGGCTGTGACTATCATGCAGGGACATTGCACTTCTGAAGTTGCCACTACACTACTGAAAATGAAACGTTAGCAAAAGGGAGGGGCCCTGGATCATGTGCAAAGGGCTACTCGCTCACTCCCTCAAAAAAGGGGGGGCTCAGCAGGGCTGTTGTGAGGGGCTGGCGTTGTCAGGCTAAGTAGGGAGCCCGCTGCCAGTTCCTAGAGCCTCCCACTCTGCCCCTTTATTTGCCTTCTCTGACTGAGTGGGGAATAAGAGAAGAAGGAGCCATCACCTCTGTACGCCTTGTCCTGACCCTCTTGGAGGTGGCAGGGCTGGAACCTATGGGAGGAGGCCCCACTGGGAAGTCCACAGGCAGGATCTGAGCGCAACAGCAACACTCTCTCCACTGGCATTCAAAGGCATTCTGCCTCCAACAATGGAGGGAGAACCTGGCCATCACAGCTGGTGGCCACTGACAGCCTTCTCTTTCATGACTTTGCCTAAGCCTCTTTTAAAGCCACCCAGGTTGGGGGGCATCACTGCGTCTTGGCGGAGCAAATTCCACAGAGGTCCTTCCTTTTGTCTGCCCTGAATCTGCCAGCGTTCACGTTCTAGCATCAGCCACTTTCTCCAAACGATGCATAATTTTATATATCTCAGTTACGACCGAGAGGAAGGGGCCACAGCTCAGAGGCAGAGCATCTGCTTTGCATGCAGAAGGTCCCACTTTCAATCCCCCAGTGGCATCTCCAGATAGGGCTGCAACCCCACAGAGCCACTGCCAGTCAGTGTAGACAATACTAAGCTAGATGGCTTAACAGTCTGAATATAAGGCAACTTGCTATGTTTCCTTACTTGCCTTTTTTCTAAATTAAAAAGCTCCAAACATTGCAACTTTCCATCAAAGCAAAACCTGGAACCAGCACTTGGCCTTGCACTTCTGAGAATATTTTATTTATTTATTTGTTTTCAGCACTCATAGGCTGCCCGTTAGTCACACACACAAATAATCAAATAAAAGACAATCAAATAAAGTAAGACAATATCAATACAAAATCCACAGACAACCATCACAAGCAGCACACAATCATTCTAAAACAGCATTAAGTCTCAGCTGAAAATGATTTGTTCCAGGGACAAAAATACATTGAAGCTTAAGTTTAAAAGGCCAGTGAAGACAAAATGAGGTCTCGCTTGTTGCCAAAGAGGCGTCAAGATCGGTGCCCAATGGCAAGTCTCATCCAGGAGGGCAATTCATAGCTGAGGGTCCACAACCAAAAGGGAGGGCTTCCAATGGAACAGAGCAGCCCATGCCAACCTGGTGCCCTTCAGATATTTTGGGAGATTTAACCAGGGATTTCCCTCTTCACAGCCCATGCTCTTTGCCCACTACGTTACATCAGGAGAGCTCTCCGTGTGTGCTCAGAGACACTCTCTTTGTGGTACTTATCTGTACAGGTTCCTGGTCTGTGACTTTTGCCAGCTATTTGGTTGGGCAATGGAAGCTGCCAATGGAGGGTAACGTGGTTGGACGATGTGTTCACCTGCCAAATGTTTCACTGTCCTCCACTAATACCCTCCTCCACACATCGAGGGGCACAATCCTTTGCTAGCACAGCTCTTCCCACTAGGAGCCTTTGACACACAAAGCCCAGAGTCTTTCTGACCCCTTGAAAGACTAACAAATTCATTGTGGCATATGCTTCCTTCCGCTCTTGCCTACAAAACCTCATGCCACAATATGTTTTTGAGTCATCACCTTTCAGGTACCACAGGGCTCTTAGTTCTTTGTGCCAACAGACTAGCAGAGCTTATGCATGCCCGCTGGTTCTTCTAGCTAGCAGGGAAGCTAGCTTGCACCTGCCCTAGAAGACCCCTGTGTGCCTGGGAGCAGAATAATTTAGACTCAAACATAAAGTGTCAGGTAGGAAGCCGCTCAAGCATAGCTGGTTGAAGGCACCACAGCTACGAAATGTTCCTCTCTTTTTTTCTTTTTCTTTTTAAATTCTGGGTTGGCAATGCCAGAAGGGGCAGCAGCAACAAGGGCACGCAGGAAGGAATGACATGCATTCACACACGTGCATATGTTCTATATCAAGTGAAGCCCAACAGACAAATGCTCCCCTTCATCTCTCCAAGGGAGGGGAAAAACTTACCTGCAGCCAGTTCTGCATGTCACTTGGAGAAGGCTATCAGTGGCTACTAGCCACGATGGCTATGTTCTCCCTCCACTGTTGGGTGCAATGTGCCTCTGAATACCAGCTGCTGGGAATCACAAATGGGAGAACTGCTGTTGCACCCAGATCTGGCTGGCGGGCTGCCCATAGATGGCTGGTTGGCCAGCATGAAAGCAGGATGCCAGACTGGATGGGCCTCTTTTGGCCTAATCCAGCAGCCAGGCTCTTTTGTTCTATTAGGAGAGGATGGAGAATGTTCCCCCTTCTCACTGTTGCACTTGCCAGAATAATTCCCACAACTCTGCACAGCTGTGTCCCAACCTCCAGGCACCCAGAAAGGGTGCCGACTGTGTCCCAAGCAGTCCACTTGGTGCATTTCTTCCAGAAACATGTGCCCAATAATAGCAGATGCAGGGCAGAATCCACCAAGAAGTTCTCCTAACGAGAGAGGAAGTTCTAAGCTTAATGGACAATATAAAAACTGACAAATCACCGGGCCCGGATGGCATCCACCCAAGAGTTCTCAAAGAACTCAAAGGTGAAATTGCTGATCTGCTAACTAAAATATGTAACTTGTCCCTCGGGTCCTCCTCCGTGCCTGAGGACTGGAAAGTGGCAAATGTAACGCCAATCTTCAAAAAGGGATCCAGAGGGGATCCCGGAAATTACAGGCCAGTTAGCTTAACTTCTGTCCCTGGAAAACTGGTAGAAAGGATTATTAAAGCTAGATTAACTAAGCACATAGAAGAACAAGCCTTGCTGAAGCAGAGCCAGCATGGCTTCTGCAAGGGAAAGTCCTGTCTCAGTAACCTATTAGAATTCTTTGAGAGTGTCAACAAGCATATAGATAGAGCTGCTCCAGTGGACATAGTGTACTTAGACTTTCAAAAAGCGTTTGACAAGGTACCTCACCAAAGGCTTCTGAGGAAGCTTAGCAGTCATGGAATAAGAGGAGAGGTCCTCTTGTGGATAAGGAATTGGTTAAGAAGCAGAAAGCAGAGAGTAGGAATAAATGGACAGTTCTCCCAATGGAGGGCTGTAGAAAGTGGAGTCCCTCAAGGATCGGTATTGGGATCTGTACTTTTCAACTTGTTCATTAATGACCTAGATTAGGAGTGAGCAGTGAAGTGGCCAAGTTTGCTGACGACACTAAATTGTTCAGGGTTGTTAAAACAAAAAGGGATTGCGAAGAGCTCCAAAAAGACCTCTCCAAACTGAGTGAATGGGCAGAAAAATGGCAAATGCAATTCAATATAAACAAGTGTAAAATTATGCATATTGGAGCAAACAATCTTAATTTCACATATACGCTCATGGGGTCTGAACTGGCGGTGACCGACCAGGAGAGAGACCTCGGGGTTGTAGTGGACAGCACGATGAAAATGTCGACCCAATGTGCGGCAGCTGTGAAAAAGGCAAATTCCATGCTAGCAATAATTAGGAAAGGTATTGAAAATAAAACAGCCGATATCATAATGCCGTTGTATAAATCTATGGTGCGGCCGCATTTGGAATACTGTGTACAGTTCTGGTCGCCTCATCTCAAAAAGGATATTCTAGAGTTGGAAAAGGTTCAGAAGAGGGCAACCAGAATGATCAAGGGGATGGAGCGACTCCCTTAAGAGGAAAGGTTGCAGCATTTGGGGCTTTTTAGTTTAGAGAAAAGGCGGGTCAGAGGAGACATGATAGAAGTGTATAAAATTATGCATGGCATTGAGAAAGTGGATAGAGAAAAGTTCTTCTCCCTCTCTCATAATACTAGAACTCGTGGACATTCAAAGAAGCTGAATGTTGGAAGATTCAGGACAGACAAAAGGAAGTACTTCTTTACTCAGCGCATAGTTAAACTATGGAATTTGCTCCCACAAGATGCAGTAATGGCCACCAGCTTGGATGGCTTTAAAAGAAGATTAGACAAATTCATGGAGGACAGGGCTATCAATGGCTACTAGCCGTGATGGCTGTGCTGTGCCACCCTAGTCAGAGGCAGCATGCTTCTGAAAACCAGTTGCCGGAAGCCTCAGGAGGGGAGAGTGTTCTTGCACTCGGGTCCTGCTTGCGGGCTTCCCCCAGGCACCTGGTTGGCCACTGTGAGAACAGGATGCTGGACTAGATGGGCCACTGGCCTGATCCAGCAGGCTCTTCTTATGTTCTTATGTTCTTATGTTCGCAACTTGCATACACACCATACGTTTAAAACACATTTAAAGCATACAGCGTCCCCCAAAGAAGCCTGGGAAGTGTAGTTTACCCCTCACAGAGCTACAATTCCCAGCACCCTTAACAAATTACAGTTCCCAGGATTCTTTGGGGAAAGGCATGTGCTTTAAATGTATGGGGTGTCCATCTTGCACAGGAGACAGTCCAGGTGTGTTGGGGCTCTGCTTGGGTTGGACCTCCCAAATCCCATTAGGCAGGGAGATACAGCCAGTCTCCTTGCTGCCATTAAAAGGCAGAACAATTGTTAATTACTTAATTTCACACTTTAAGCACCACGTGGGGTTTTTTTGAGCTCCAGGCCCTGAAATGGGTTGCACTATCTCTGGCAATCCAGGAAAGGGAGGGGGCATGTCAGTCTGTCTCTCCCCTCTGCCACCTTTAATGGCACCCACAATGCATTACTGGGAAGGCCTGGAGGGGTCATCATTTGTATTTTAGACTGTAGGTGAAAAAAAATCTGTTGGCTCAGTCTCAAATCTCACCTTGAGGGCAGTGGGGAGGCACAAAACAGCACATTACCAATGCGCTTTTCTACTAATATTCTCTAAGCACTTCAGACCACGCAGTTTGCAACTAAATTATCTCTCTCTCTCTCAACATATAAACGTCAAACCGGCTAATAATCTATCACCGTTGCCACCCTTCACTGGGCACTCCCTGCCAGTCAGGATAAATGGTTGATGGCCCATAAAGCCTTGACATAAAACAGTCCCTCCAGTTCCCTCGTTTGTCAACATGCCTTTGATTGACGCCTGTCTGCCTGGCCCTTTGGAGCCACAAAACAGCCCAGCGCATCTGCCTGGGCCGAGGCAGGAGGAGGTGTGGGCAGCTGAGATCTGGCATCGTTTTTAACTGGGAGGGCTGCAGCTTCAAATGACATGCACTTTGCTGCCATGTGCCGGGATTAATCCAATAAGATGTACCAATATAGGCATAGATATATTACCTTGTAATATTTTTTAAAGTCTGTTTTTATGATATTTTGGAGTGTTTTTAGTGTTTTTGTTTGCCGTCCTGGGCTCCTACTGGGAGGAAAGGTGAAATGTAAATTAAATAAATAAATAATATGCTAACATTGAACCGATCAAATGCACAACAGCCAGCTATTCAACAGGGAGAGTAGCAAGAAAGACTGCACCTGTTGGATTATGGCTCCTAAAGGGCAAGGCTGAAACTTGTAAAGAGCAATTAATTCCTAAAGAAGGGCTGGAGCTGAACTAGTGCAGCATTGGCTGAGGCTGCGTACACACACTATACATTTAAAGCACACAACTTCCCCAAAAGAATCCTAAGAACTGTAGTTTGTTAAAGGTGCTGGGAACTGTAGGTCTGTGAAGGATAAACTACAGTTTCCAGGATTCTTGAGGGGTGCTTTAAATGTATGGTATATAAGCAGCCTGGAAATCCTGAGTTCAAATCCCCTACTCAGCCATGAAGATCACTGTGTGTGGGTCTTACACAAATCACTGCCTCTAAGCTTAACCTACCTCACAGGTTTGTTGTGATGGTAACATAAGGATAGCTCAAATAATCTTGCACCTCTCTCTGTTTATCCAAAAACTGCAAACTGGAACGCCTCTCCCGCTATGTACCAGCCCGTTCACTACGCCTGACGTCGAAGGCCCTTCTCCGGGTTCCAACGCATATGGAGGCCCGGAGAGTAATAACTAGAGCTAGGGCCTTCTCGGTGGTGGCCCCCGAGTTATGGAACGCCCTCCCTGACGAGATACGCCTGGTGCCTTCTTTGTTATCTTTTCGGCGCCAGGTAAAGACCTACCTCTTTGCCCAGGCATTTTAAATTTTAAACTCTAAATTTTTAAATTTTACTTTAATTTGACTTTGTTTTATCTTGTTTATATCTTTTTATACTGTATTGTTTTCATGTTTATTTGTGTTTTAACCTGTTTTTATCTTTTTGTACACCGCCCTGAGAGCTTGTTGCTATAGGGCGGTTTAAAAATGTAATTAAATAAATAAAATAAATAAATAAACAGCGGCGGCAGCAGCAGCAGCAGCACCATGGCACACTAACTTAACCACAGGAGGCACAATGCACTACTGGGAAATTCTCCTGACCAAGACAAACGGGATCTACCCACGAAGACTCATGCTGGTCTGTCTCCCACTCTGCCACCCTGAGTGACATCTGAACTCTTCTCTCCACAGTGGTAACTGCCAGGGCTGGCTCCATGTTGAAGGGGGCCCTTCTCAATGGCGGCTGGTGTCTCCAGGTCTGAGAGGCAGCGGAATCCACTCCAGGTTTTAGTCTGAACTTTTGTGCTGAAGCACCTTGGGCAGCTCCTTGAACGTTTGGACTAAAACCCAGGGCGGACATGGAGCCAGGAGCTGCTACTGGGGGCCCACTTCTCCATCACTTAGCCCTGGTGACATGAGTTAGCCATGCTCTGAGCAAAGCCTTCTAATTCCCCACAATCTCCCCAGTGGAGGAACGATCCAGGGCATTTATGCGGTGGGTTTACGTTGCCAGCATAGATATGTCATTTGTAATAAATGGCATACAAGAGGAACTAAGGGGGGCATAGAGCAGGCATCAGTGGCGTGGGCCCCGCCAGGGGGCAGGGCACTGGGACCTCAGCAACTGCCCAAGGATGCTTAGTGCTGACGCCTGCTCTGCTCACTGCACCAGGCCTTGACATCAAACACCCCCTCCTCCTTTATCGACAGTTTTAATAAAAACAATGCTATTGGCCGTATAATCTGTCCATCAATATTCTGATCACATTCTTAAGCATATTTTAGGTCGCCTTTAAACAGCCTACAACATTCATGCTTGTTTGGTTTCTGGCTCACAAAACTCTGATGAATGGTTTCCCTTTTCTTCTTCTTATTTTGTTTCACGTTTTGCCTGCTGAGCAGCTTGCGCTTCTCCCAGCAAAGAAGGAGCGAGGCTGTTGTGAGATCCAGAGAACAGGCAGCTGTCTGGGGAGCAGGCCTCGGCCACCAGCCCTTGATGAGGAATTCCACTGGGATGGGATGGGGACTCATTCGCTCCTGCACTGTCACTGCGTGCCAAAGCTCTGCATGCCTCTGACACCGCCCCAAGCCGAGCCCAGAATTGAGTCCAGGAGTCAAGGCAGCGCCATTCAGCCCAATAGCAGAGAGCTGGGCAGAGGGGGATTACAGAGATGGAGCCTAACTAGAAGTGGCACCCAGGGGGAGAGTGAATGGCATGTCAAGCGGGGGGAGCAGCCTTCCCAGCAAATACTGCAGCACTGAGCTGGAACTGGGATGACTCACAGATTCCAAGTCTGGAAAAGGAATGCATCTGAAGGACAACCAGTCCAGCCCCATGACACTGTGTGAAATCATGTTACGTTCAGGCTGGTGTATAATCTATGCTTTAAAAGCAATCTGTATCAAGCTCACACAAATGTTGCTTCCCCCCCCATTAAGCATAATTTGAGAATCATTATTCAGATTTGGATTTCCTGGGGAGGCTAGGCAGCACACTGAAGCTGGACCTCATAATGGCTAGAAGTCCCACTCAGACCTTGCTTCTCCTCCTCCTCCTTCACTGACTTAGGGCTTCATCCTGGAGACTTTCCTAGCTGCAGAAGATGATACGCTATCCAATACATGTCTGCTCAGAACTATGCTCCATTGGGTTCAATGGGACTTACTCCCAGGTAAGTGTGCACTGGACTGCAGCCTTATTTCACTTATACATTGTTTCCTATAAGGTATCTCAAAGCAATTTCACAACACAATAAAAGCATATATAAAACAATGGCATATAGAAAAACAATTAAAGTTACATATATAAAAACAGTTCAGAACATATATAAAAACAGTTCACGACATATATATATAAAAGTTACATATATAAAAACATATATTCACTAACAGGCAAAAAAACTTGTGGTTTCAGAATGTACCTATATGCTCAGAGGCACATGCTACCAAATTCTTCCATGCTACACAGGAAGTGGATTGGACTGTGAAAGACCAACCCAAATTGTGTTTGCATTTTTACAAATTTGTCAGTACAGTATCCCAGAGAGGAGGTCAGGTCTCTTGCTCCCCTGGTGCATTCACTATAACTGCCCAATTTCCCCGCTTTTTAAAAGTTTGATAGAATATCTATTGGATATAGGTAAGTTCTTAAACCACAAGGTTTTTTGCCTATTAGTGAATTTCTCTGCTTTTTTATCCAGGAGGTAAGAAATGGGATCTTGTGCAAGTTTGCTGAGAATGGATTGATCATTTGCATGCTTATAGAGTTCGGTGGGATTTACTCCCCTGCAATCATGCTTAGGATAGGTGAAACTGACCACAGAGGATGGGGAGGGAATGAGGGGGAGGAGAACACACAGGAGGGGGAAGAGGAGGGTGGGTTTCATCATTTGCATATTTATTGAGTTCAGTGGGATTTACTCCTGTGCAATCATGCTTTGGATAGGTAAATCTGACCTTGGGGAGGGAGGTCTGGAGTGGGCAAGGGAGGAGGAAGAAGGAAGAGGAGAGGAGAGAAAAAAGGGAGGACAAAGGGAGAAAAGAGGGGAAGGAGGGGAAAGGCAGGTGTGATCATTTGCATGCTTATTGAGTTCAGTGGGATTTACTCCCATGCAATCGTGGCTAGAAGAGGTAAGACTGGCCATGGGGGAGGAGGAGGGGGAGGGGAGCGTACAGGGAAGGAGGAAGGGGGGAGCAGAAGGAGGGAGAGGGGAGGGAGGGGGGAGGGATGAAGGAGGAGGGAAGGGGCAAAAGGGAGGTGATGGGAAGGAGGAGGGAAGGGCAGGTTTGATCATTTGCATGCACTCTTGTGGCTGTATAATACAAGCAGTGTCAGGTTCAATACAGATACTGACTAGGATCAAAATCTCCACTCAGAAGGCTTGTTGAAGGAGGACACTGGGGACTGAACTTGGGTCTGTTTGCATACAAAACACCATGCTGGCTGGGGCTGATGGGAGTTGTCCAAAACATCTCAAGGGCACCAGGTTAGCAAAGGCTGCACTAAGCTTTGGCCCTTCTCCAAAGGCTTAACTCACTTTTAGTCCTCTCTTCCACTCTTTATAATTATTCTTGTCAACAGAAGACAAGAAAGTGTAAGAGAGGCATTTGTAATGCAAATGAACTTTCTGACCAATGCAAATTTTGAATTTGAGTTACAAATGGTTGAAATGAGATGTTTTTAAGCATCATGAGTGAAGATGCTGCCACACAACAGCATTCTTTACTAGCATGGATTCTGGTCACTCCCAATTATAGCTTAATCAGAAGGTAAGATGAATTGCACTGCTGGGCCAAACCAAAGGTCTAGCTGCTCCCGACAATGGTCAGCCAAACATCTTCAAAAAGCTCACAAGCAAAGCAGTGCCAGGGCCTGCCCCTCTTGATTGTCCCCAACAGCTGGTATGCAGTGATAGACTGGTTCTGAACAAGGAAGCTCCATGTCGCTATAATAGATAATTGCCGCTGCCAGACTTTTCCCCCATGTATCGCTGTAATCCAGGGGTGGGGACCTGCAAGCCTGGGTACTGCAAGTGACCCTCCCGCTCTCTCTATCCAGCCCTCAGCAATCTCCTTCTCCCCAGGCCACACCCTTAACCTGCCCGGCTCTGCACCCTCCTCCAGTGCTCTTGCCTGGTTGAATGCATCCTTGAGCTATGATTGTGCCTCTGCCTCTTGCTGGTCTGGACGGAGGATGGAGAAATGGGCACGTACGTATGCATGGCTGGAACGCAGCCTGCTGTACAAAGGTAGGAGCCACATCTATTGCTCTGCCTACTTTTGCCTCTCACCCGACAGGCAGCCCCGGCGGCATTGCCCATGAGCAAATTTATTTATCTTATTTATTATTTTATTTATACCCCACCCTTCCTTCCAGCAGGAACACTAAAAACACTTTAAAACATCATAAAAAGACCTTAAAATACATTAAAACAAAACGTTAAAAACATTTTTTTAAAAACTTTAAAAACATCTTTTTAAAAAAGGGTTAAAGATATTAAAAGACATATCAAAAGCAATTCTAACACAGACGCAAATGTGGCCCTCGTGCAGGAAAAAAGGTTCCCCAGCCCTGCACTAATTGCATCAATGTTAGGTTCATATTGGGGTGCCTCTTTGTTACAGCTCCGAAACTACCATGGTAAGCTTGTGCTTTCCCCAGTGGTGAGAGAAGTGCACATTCTGCATGCTCAGAGGGGCCCCTTTCAATTTCTTCTTTATAAATTCCCGGTATTTATTTATTTATAAAAATGTTTGTATACTACTATTTTGTGAAAGACATCCAAAGTGTTTTACAAGAAGTTCAAAACAAAACAAAACCACCATATAATAAAAATATTAACAATACAATTAAAACAAGGCCAACAATTGCAAAAAGACATCTTCCTCATATGCAGCACACACTTCAGCTGCTGAGCCAGGCTATTGCTTGAGCGCTCTGAAGTTGAGGACGGCATCAGAGTGCAAAAGTGGCCTTTGACAGAACTAAAGAATGATTCAGCTGGCCTATTTGGCACCAGTTTTAGTGGGAGCCACAGTGGAGGCTGGTGGCTCCGATGTCACTGGATCCATTCCGGGCTTTAGCCTGAACTTTCAAGGAGCTGTCCTAGGTGCTGAAAGCTGAAAGCTTATTGGACAGCTCCTTGAAAGCTCAGATTGAAACCCGGAGCAGATTCACTGCCCCACCGACATCGGAGCCACCAGCCTCCACTGCGCATACATTAAAGGCAGCCTAATCGAACAGAACCCAAGATGAGCCTGGAGAAATTTAATTGCACTTAATGGGCCTCGCTGCATCCTCAATGCTTGAGGCAACTGTAGGCCTAACGCCAGACCTTTAATCAGTCAAAACGTTATCTCCAATACTGTTCTCCCCTGAAAAGGCATGGGGGGGAAGGAGAGAGAGCAAATGGGACACAGCCCTCACCCCCCCCCCGGCAAAACTTGCACGGGAGGAAAATGTTGGCTCCACATCCTGTCTCTTTCCTGTCACATTGCTTTTAACCTTCCTTTTCAGTCAGCTGGAAAACATGATCTGAAATCATTACAGAGCTCATCAATGGAATTAATCAGGGCATTTGCCACAGCAGGATTTTAGGCCAGGATGCAGAAGGTGAGATAGTGGTGGACACTGCTCAATCCCTTTTTTTCTTTTTTGCAGCCCCCCATCACCACCATCTCCCCTTTGCAAGCCCTGTCTGCCATTCTCTTCTTTGCTGCTGGAATAAATCAGAGGCACTGGGAGGGAGACAGAACACAGCGGCCGTTTTACATGTCGGAAAATCAAAGAGTTTTAATAGCTTCACTCAGTAGTGAGCCCTGGAGAGGCACGTGGGGCAGGCAAGTGGAGGGACGAGCTGTGAATTTGGGAAATGAGTGGGGCCAGCAGCTATGCACAGAGTCAAATTCTACAAGGGCCCTCACAATCAAATACTCTGACATGGTGGGGTGAGGGCAATGCTCTCCGCACATGCTCCGAGGAACTCTTCTTTAGCTAGAGACAGCTCAATCCATTGATAACGTCAGAAGATCCCTGCTAATCCAGCATCTTGCCTAATCCAGCATCTTGTACTCAGTGGCCAATCAGATGCCTAGATGAAGCCTGCAAACAGGACAAGAGTGCAACACCCTCCCCACTTGTGAGTTTCAGCAACGGGCATGCAGAAGCTGCCTCCGACACAACATTGCTATCACGGCTAGTAGTCACTGTCTGATGGCCTTACCCTCCATTAATTTGTCTAAAAAGCCAGCCAAATTGGCGGCCATCACTCTATCTTATGGGGGCAAATTCCACAGTTTAGCTGCGTGCTGTATGAAGAAGTCCTTCCGTTGGTGTGTCCTGAATCTTCCAGTATTCAGCTTCATTCAATGTACCCAAGTTCTAGTGTTAATGAGAGGGAGAAAAACTTTTCTCTATCTATTTTATCCATATCACACATAATTTTATACACTTCTGTCGTGCCCCCCTTTGCCTTTTCTCTAAACTAAAAAGCCCCAGATGTTGAAGACTTTCCTTATATATCCTCAACCAAAGGAAAGATCACCTCTTGTTTTTGAAATCAATGAAGAACAAGGCAGAGGAAAGCCTTCAATAATGTGTAATCGCGGAGGGAGGAGAGTTTGCAAAGCAATCTTCAGCAGCATGAGAATCGGAAGAGGCTTCCAGATAGGGATGTATTGGACAATTGATGCTCCTCATGTGTGTAAGTTGTTGTTTTTGTTTTTGCAGAGTTCACACAATGCCACTGTCATCAAAATGCCAGCCTATATCCCTCCCCCCACCAAAAAATCTAATCCAGATGTAATAAATTTTTAAAAAACTGTCTCAATGACCCATTTACAATATTAAGCCCCTGTCTAGAAACACCTTGTTGTATTTAGAGAATTATTTATTTGATTTCTATCCTGCCCTTTCTCCCAGTAGAAGCCCAGGGCGGCAAACAAAAGTACTAAAAACACTTTAAAACCTCATAAAAACAGACTTCAAAATATATTAAAACACAACAACCATTAAAAAAAACCCTTTACAACATTTTTTAAAAGCTTTAAAAACATTTTTTAAAGGTTTAAAAATATATTAAAAAGCAATTCCAGCACAGATGCAAACTGGGATAAGGTCTCTACTTAAAAGGCTTGTTGAAAGAGGAAGGTCTTCAGTAGGCGCCAAAAAGATAATAATAATATATAATAATATAATAATTTAATTTATAAGTCGCCTATCTGGCCGATGGCCACTCTAGGCACCGTACAATTTAGTTGCAATAAATGCATCACAATAAAATACATATAAAATACATATAACAGTAAAACTATGAATAAAGAATAATAACAGTTCAGAGTAATAGGCAATTAGTCCTAAAAAAATTAACCCTCCCCGGAAGTCCCAAAGGCCTGTCTGAACAGCCAGGTCTTCAAGGCTTTGCGGAATACATTCAGGGAAGGGGCATGCCGAAGGTCATACGGGAGGGAGTTCCAGAGAGTGGGGGCCGCCACTGAAAATGCCCTCTCCCTAGTCCCCACCAACCTAGCTGTTTTAGTTGGTGGGACTGAGATAAGGCCCTGAGTGGCTGATCTTGTCGGGCGGCATAATTGGTGGCGCTGGAGGCGCTCCATCAGGTAAACTGGGCCGAAACCGTGTAGGGATTTAAAGGTTAATACCAACACCTTGAATTGAGCCCAGAAAATAACTGGAAGCCAGTGTAGATCGAGCAATACTGGGGTGATATGTTCCCGGCGGCGACAGTTTGTGAGTAGTCGAGCCGCAGCATTTTGTATAAGTTGTAATTTCCGGACCGTTTTCAAGGGTAACCCCACGTAGAGCGCATAACAGTAGTCTAAACGAGAGGTGACCAGGGCATGTACTACCAGTGGGAGCTGATGAACAGGGAGGTAGGGTTGCAGCCTACGAATGAGGTGTAATTGATACCAAGCTGCCCGGCTCACTGCCGAAATCTGAGCCTCCTTGGACAGCTTGGAATCAAGAACAACCCCAAGGCTGCGGACCTGGTCCTTTAGGGGCAATCTCACCCCATTGAACATCAGGTCAACGTCTCCCAACCTTCCCTTGTCTCCCACAAGCAGCACCTCAGTCTTATCGGGATTCAACTTCAACCTGTTCCTTCCCATCCATCCACTCACGGATTCCAGGCACTTGGACATGGTCTCCACAGCCAACTCTGGCGAAGATTTAAACGAGAGATAGAGCTGAGTGTCATCCGCATATTGGTGACACTGCAGCCCAAATCTCCTAATGATTGCCCCCAGCGGCTTCATATAGATATTAAATAGCATGGGAGAGAGGATAGAGCCCTGTGGCACACCACAATTGAGAGGCCAAGGGTCTGAAACCTCCTCCCCCAATGCTACCTGTTGATGCCTATCGGAGAGAAAGGAGTGGAACCACCGTAATACAGTGCCTGTCTAATATTTAAGGGGAGGGAATTCCAAAGTGTCGGTGCCACTACACTTAAGGTCCACTTCCTATGTTGTGTGGAATGGACCTCCTGATAAGATTTTATCTGCAGGAGGCCCTTGCCTGCCGAGCACAGTGATCAACTGAGTATATATGGGATTTGGTCTTTCAGGTATCCTGGTGCCAAGCTGTATAGGGCTTTATACACCCAAACAAGAACCTTGAACTTAGCCTGGAGCAAAATGTTCTGTTCTGAGGGGTTGTTGCGGAAACCAAGTCAGTTGGCCCAGGGAGACAGAGTGGGAGTGGGTGGGGTGGGGGGAGGCAGAGCTGCAACCATCACTGGCAAAGGCCTGCTCTAAGGGGATGGGACAGACCTCTGAACCAACACTGGGGCAGGGTGTAAGAGAATAGCAAGAGGTACCCTGGGAGTCTACCAGAGAAGGCTTCTTCCTTGGGACTCCTTCTTGACACAGGGGAGGGGGGCAACATTTTGACCAGCAGATGCATGAGTCACCCCAGAGAGGACTGACCCATGCCCGCAGTGGAGTGGGGGGTCACTCCCCAGACCCCCATAGCTGCTTCCCAAGCCAGCCTGATAACATATACTGTACACTGTACATCCCCACTGGGGGATGTTCATGATGCAGCGGGGCCTTACAGACTGGCAGCTTTCCAGCTTCCTCCATTCCAGGGGCTCCTCCTCCATTCCAATCTGACTGCTAGAAACAGGGGCTGCCAACTCTTGAACTAGAAGAGCATGGTCTGAGCACGGCCTGGGGCTGGAGACCTGTCAATCAGAGGGTGGGGCCTACCCCAAGGACCAGGGGTGGCAGAGTCCAGCTGGCCCTGGTGGGTCCAGCAGGTGGAATCAGTCGTTTTTGACAGGTCAGTGAGCGGAGCCCAGAGCAAAACTTGTCAGTTCACACCGAAAAAGCACAGAAGTGTCGAGGGGGGGGGGCGGAAATGGTTTGGGTTTTGGTGTTTCTGATAAAGGTCGCCCTTCTCACTGTCAGCATTTTGTGGAAGGGATTCAGTCACATACCAGAAATTTAGGTTTGTGCATTAAAGCACTCTGGCACAACAAATCCACTTTAAAAAAAATCAAAACAGACTTTCTCCAGTTAGGAAAGTTTAGTCTAAATGCCCTAACTGTGCAAGAGAAATAACTGCTTAACAGGAAGGTGCCAACTCACCGCACCAGCAAATCAGAATGGAATCAGGACAAATGCTGATTGTCATCTAACCTCCCTGCACACAAGTCAGAAAGAATGCTCAATGAAGACCAGACATCAACTAACCTCAGCGTAAGCTTCATGGAAACAAATCAGGATGAATGCTCAGTAATCAGGGTGATTGGAGGACAAATAACTCAATAGCCAAAACAACAACAACCCAGCTTCTGTTTCCTGCTCAGCTGACAGTGATTAGAAAAACAAAAAAGCCTATTTTCTCTGGCTGGCCTGCAGCGCTGTAAAGTACCCTTCCACAAGCTGGGGCCCTCCCATATATGTTGGACTACAACTCCCATCATCCTGAGTGGGCCCACCCCAGGTTTCTTCTGGGGCTGATGGGAATTGTAGTCCAAAACATCTGAAGGCCACCAGGTTGGGGAAGACTGCTTCAGGGAACCCTTCTGTTGCCATCATGGAGATACACGTGGGCTGCAGAGGATTCTGGGAAATGTTGCAAGATGCACACTCAGGGTAGAGACACACTGTTGTGCTGGTTCCATTGTGTCTCCACCTCTTGTTTTCTGAAAACGGGCACACGATGCTAGTCAACCTTGGCCCCGTTTTACTCTGAAACTTGGTCAGATCACCTCAAGTGCATTTTTTTAAAAATTAGCTTCAGATAGATTTTGCAACTGATTGGTAGATCAACCTGTTGCCCCTCCAGGTGTGACCAATGGAAACACTTTGCTGTAGGCTCATGCAGAGACAGTGCCTGGCCTAAAGCTTTGCTGTGGGTGGTCCTGAAAGGTCTGAAGCCAGCAATGGGGAAGGGAGGTGTGTCCAGCCAGAGTTGCTTCAAAATGCAGCCACAAATACCATTCTCGCAGCTTTGAAGCAACCCATGGGCCCACAGCCACAGTCTTTGGGGTGGGGAGAGCTGGCCCACTCTGCTGAGCTTCACCTCTGCCCATTAAGCGGCATCTGCTGCATTCCTGCAAAGTGAATTAACTGTGCACTGAGCCCATAAGCTCATTGCAGCCTCCAGACTCTTTCCCTCCTTCTCATGCCTCAGTCTAGGAGAAAATCAGCTGCAGGCATGCAGGGTGCCTGCGGAGCTGTTGGACAGAACCTTCTGAACAAGCCTGAAGTTACCAATGCTTGTTAAGTTACCAATGCAGTCAAGGTTCAACAGATGACACACCAACTGGGGCCTGGGAGCATCCCCTTTGCAGCTGCACACTGTTGGGGTCAAGTGGACAGGGAGGCCTAGCAACAATGTCTTTCAGGGAAGCTCGTCAACCATTTCTGATCCTCTCAATGAGGAATGCCCAGGCTCCCAGGACTACAGAAGTGCTGAAATCCCCCACCTCACTTCACTGTTCCACTTGCAAGGAACAAAAGGAGGGGCAGATTTGGAGGGTTTTGCTGCAAGTCCTGTAAGAATTGCTCACTGCTTAGTCTAGCCCATTTCCACCTGGCCTGGGAGGGCAGCACCCTGACCAACTCTGGCTCCCAAGGCTGCTTCTGATACTCAAGAAGCCTGGAGACCATCCAGGTGGAGCATTGTTTAGGGGTTGTCCCTGGGGCCAAGATTCAGATTTGGCAATGCATTATTTTTCCTGTTACCTAGATTATTTTTCAATATTTTTACTGTTAGACTTAATTATGAATTATCAATAGGGTGTTCAATTTTATGGCAGATTTATTAATATGAGAGGTTTGTTTATAGGACAGTTTAACTTTTATTATGCCTTGACGTTAGTGAATTATGTAAACTTTTGGATGTTGTGAGCTGCCTGAGCATGGCTTATTATCGAAAGGCTTGCATACACAACCTGTTTTGTGCTTTCAGGTTGTTCTTCATTGTTTTTAATGTTGTGTTTTAAAATTGTTTGGAACCTCTGGATGAAGGACAGGATAATACAACAACAAAACCCCAACAATAATCAATGGTGATGATTTGGGGGGGAACAGGAAATGCAGTGAAATTGGGGGGCTCTCACTGGCGGCAGGAAGCAGAGCCCTTCTCATAACAATGGGCAGCCACCATCAACACGGACACACCGCTCCCCTTCCTGCCACCATTGTGATGAAGCTGGCAAGGCCAGGTGAGAAATTTCATTCCCCTGTTTGCCCTCTTACCTGCCCAGTTTCAAGCCAAAAGGTCTGGGCTACGAACCTGTGCTTGCTCTGACCTGAAGCGCAACATGCAAGCCAGAGATGCCCCGTGAAGAAAGTGCCACTGTTAAGGGGCCAGGGAGTGACAGGCAGCCCTTGAACATGGGAGCACAAGTCAAGTGGCAGGCAAGGTGCAGCAATGGGGCCTCAAATGCAACTGCTAGAGGCGAAGGCAGAGCCTTCTGTTTACCTCACCATCAGGCATTCAGGGCCTTCCGCGCTCTGCACCCGATCACTGCACAAGCAAGGGCTCAGCCGCAGGAACCCTGCTCAGTGCCAGGAGCACTGCCTTCCCTGTAAGCAGGGAAGGGGATCATTTTTTCAGTCCAAGGGCCACATCCCCTTGTGAACCACCATCTGGGGGCCGCATTCCAGAGGTGGGAGGGGCAATGGATGTGGCACTTACTTTTTAAAGTAGGGGACATTCCAACCACACAAAACGCAGAGGTTTCTACACTCTCTCCATGCCCCTCCCAAATCCAGCCACGCAAAAGCACTCAAGGAGAGTGGACAGCAAGAATGGTGGGTGTGGCCTGGATAGAATTCCAAGGACCAGGTAGAGAATTCTGGAGGGCCACATTCAATCCCTAGTCATAAGGGCCCTCCCAGAGTCCAAAATGATGCAACAGTGATAGTGGTAAGAGGTGTGCTAAGCATGCACAGAGTGCCTTTCACTTCCCAGTGACCAAGCACAACCAGAGCACAGTTGTGTGTGTCAGGGATTTGTAGGGGGGGCTTCCAGTGCAAACACTATGGCTTTCAGGCAGGCCAAGGAATACCTCCCTATTTTTGTTTTTTCTTTTTTAAAAAAACATTAGGGTTCACCACCCTCCCCAGGGTCTCTAGAAGCTAAATCTCGGGGTAGGGAGCTGTTGCCCTGTCTCTCTCTGGTGTCAATGCACGGCCACAAATACCAAGGCTCAGGGTAATGTACCCTGCAGTTGCAGCAGGTCTCTTCTGGACTATTGAGAACACATTTATTTATTTATTTATTTATTTATTTATTTATTTATTTATTATTTGGTTTATATCCCGCCCTTCCTCCCAGCAGGAGCCCAGGGCAGCACACCAAAGCACTAAAAACACTTTGAAACATCATAAAAACAAACTTTAAAACACATTAAAACAAAACATCTTTAAAAAGGTTTCTTTAAAAAAAAGCCTTCAAAACATCTTCTAAGATTAAAAACATTTTTAAAAAGGTTTAAGAACATATTAAAAAGCAATTCCAACACAGACTCAGATAGGTCTCAACTTAAAAGGCTTGTTGAAAGAAGGAGATCTTCAACAGGCGCCAAAAAGATAACAGAGATGGCACCTGCCTAATATTTAAGGGGAGAGAATTCCACAGGGTAGGTGCCACCTGTTGCAGGCCTGTTGTGTTATTCTAGATCTTTAACCAAATGAACCCTCCTGGCTGGCTCTGAAATTAGTGGAAGACAGGCAATTGCCAAATCACTGACCGAGGTGGGGTGAGCCTCAGACAGTGACCATCGCTATGGGAAGGGGGGGCACTGCAGGGCTCTTCTTCTTTGCCCTCTGTGAAATGTGAGAGGCTGCGATTACACTTCTCATTTGAGAAATGAGGGAAACTGCTGGGATTCCAGGAGCACGCATGCTACCCTCGACATTTTCCCAAGGCAAAGAGGGTAGGTGTGCAGGAAAGAAAAGATGTTGAAATCCTGGCGTTCACTTGGCCTTGCCTGGGTTACTGCAGCCTGCGAATCAGTGACAGTATTTGGAGGAGTTGCACAGCATTAAAGGGATTTGTGTTCTTGCTCTCTACGCACCAGGGAGAGGGAAAGGTCTGTGTAAGCATTTCTGAGTCTCTCTCTCTCTCTCCAGCAATGCCCCTCCTTCCGAGGGCTGTGCTTGAGGACCTGAATAGTGGCGCAGTCTGGACTGGGGGGAGGGGGGGAAGCCAACTTCCAAGGGCAACTGTTAGGACCCATCAGTGTTTCTTGTTCCCCACCCCCACCTCGCTGTGTCTCAGCTCTTTAAGCTGATGTGCAAGATTTTAATCCCCTCCAGTTAATGCCATAAATCAGTGGCGATCGCTTCTGCGTCAGGAGAAACAATGAAGAAAGCAGGGAGGGTGGAAGAAGTGGCACAGGCTGGGATGGGGTGGGGAAGGAGTGGAACATGGATGCTGAGTTGGCAGTTCTAGAGAGGCACCCTGAGTGAGGAGGAAGGGGGCAGAGTCCAAAACATAGGACCCCTCCAGACATCCTTAGCATTGTGCAGTCATGACCATTTGTGTGCATGATGACACTGTTTGCGCCTGCAAAGGTTGCAGGGTGGATATGCTGCTTCCTTTCCAATCAGTGCATGTTCCATGACTTCCTGCTGTAGCTTTTCATACCACACACATTACCATTTATTTTTTGTCCTGCTCTTGGGTTGCAGGACAATAACGTAGTAACTTTGGGGAAGCATTAATGATGTGTGGATGGGCCAGTATAAATCCACCACTAATGCACTGTTATTGCGCCAATGGCATGTTGCAGAATACACCCACAAAAGAACCCCCACTCTAGAGAAGACCATAATACGAGAATCAGACTTGGGTGGCATTCAGTGCTAGTCCTACTCAAAGTAGACCCATTGAAGTTAATGGATATGGCCAGCTTAGGTTCAATGATTCCAGTGGGTTGACTCTGAGTAGGACTTAGTTGAATATAACCCACTGTAACTAGGATAGGATTATGGCAGCCTTTGGGGCCCCAGATGATTTTGGACTACAATTCCCATCAGCCCCAGCCAGCATGGCCAGTGTCACAAATGATGGCAATTGTCTGGGGAGCAACATCTGGGCAGCCAAAGGTTGGGAAAGGGTGGATTAGAGAGTTAGGAGTTCCTGTTCTGTATTTTATAGACAGAGGAACAAAATGCAAGAAAAGTTATATAATATACTGGGAGTTCATACAATAACGGGAATGTTGTCTTTGCAGTGGGGAATATTCAAGCATAGCTTCCAGCTGGATAATTCAGATAACCAGCTTGCTCAGAGGCTTAGTGGGGACAGCTGGCCTCACACAGCCTGCAGCCTCACTTCTCACAGGCCCTGAGCCTGGAGCTTAATATAGTCATGCACATTCAACTGCTGAACATGGCTGGAGCAATTTGGAGGTGTGCAACATTGTAGGGCAGCAACCTGCATTTTTATTTTCTTTTATTTGCTCAATGGCTTCTGAGCAGGCACAGTCTACCTGACCAAACTGAACTTGGAGCAGCTGCAGTCCGCATCCTTGAAGAACCACAACCACATTTAAGTTGCGCTGATGCTGAGAGAGGGTGTAGAACTGTGAGCCTGTTCTGGGCTTAGAAATAACTAGCTGTTCATGCCAATGGGTTGTGATTCCTATTAAAGCTTGCTAAAACCCTTTTGCTAGTCTGTATCCCGTTTGCAGCCTGGACCCACTCTGAATGTTCCTGAGATGTCTGAAGTTCTTGGGGTCATCCTTTAACAAGATCAGCTTGCTGGAAACCACAGGAGGGGAGGGTGATCTTGCGCTCAGGTACTGATTGTGGGCTTCCCATTCAGACCTCTGGTTGGCCACTGTGAGAACAGGATGCTGGACTAGTTGGGCTGGCCTAATCTAGCAGGGTTCTTCATATGTTCTTATCTTACTGTCTGTTAAGACTAAAGCCCTGAACTGAAGTACTGCACATTTGGTGATGTTTGTTGCAGTTATTTGGCCCTGTTGACTGCCTGCAAAGTGGGAAGCGATGCAGACATAATAATAATCATTGTTTAGCAGTGTTTTGGTTTGCACTCCCTCACTTTTCTTTAATCTAATATTAGATCGTAAGCCCTTTGTGGCTGGGTGGGTGGGGTGGAGGCTTCTCCAGGCAACCTGTTTATTGATGTTCATCGCAATTTGCTTGTAGAAAGCACTTATGCAGAGGTTAGATGATGTCCAGTCATTATGGAGCATTCATTCTACTGTAATTTGTTTGCAGGGAGGTTTTATGACAATGAGCACTGATCCCGATTCACCTGTGGGGTGTTTAGATATCTTCCTGTTAATCAAATGTTCACCTCACACTTTTCAGTGCTTGCCCATCACTTTCTTAACCACAAAAAACAGGGGGGAGTTGTTGTGCCAGGACAGCAGAGCACTTTAATCCACATTAACTGTGCAAACCTGAATTTCTGGCACAAGCCTGGTTTCTTTCTGCAATATAGGGGCAGCGTGGAGGCAACCCTATTCACCGCCCTCCCCCTCCTGTGCAGCCTGGGTACCTACCAGGATGTTCTAGGGCCGCCTGCTGGAGAGATTCCCCTTCGCTGCCTGAAGTTCAAATCCAGCGCCAAAGGCTGATCCTGAGTCCTCGCTTGCTCACATACAGTGTCTGTCTTCCTTACGTTCTCCATTCCCTCCTGCTGAGGTTCCCCGATATGGCAGGCAAGATGAAATTCAGCATCGATTAAATATTCAACATGTTTTCAAAAATGCAGATTTCCATATCTAAAAACTTGGATTTGGATAACATTTTATGATCAAAACAAAACCTCTGAACAATGGGAAAATGCTCTTAGGCAAGGAAGCCTCTGGTTCAGATTGCCAACCTCAGGCATGAACGCGTTAGGCCACCCCCCATTCAGCCTCAACCTTCCCATCTGTAATATGGGGATAAAAAATAAAGGCCTACCATACAAGATAAATCGTGAGTAATATGATGAAGTATTGCCCATTCTGCTTCTCCCTCAGTAGCTGCACAAGCATTTTTCATCCTAACTCTCTTCCTGCAAAATGAAATGGCCTCACATGGCATGGAAGAGGTCTATGCTACAAAGTTGAATCTCTCTCTCTCTCTCTCTCTCTCTCTCTCTCACACACA
Source organism: Rhineura floridana (assembly GCF_030035675.1). Taxonomy (NCBI): domain Eukaryota; kingdom Metazoa; phylum Chordata; class Lepidosauria; order Squamata; family Rhineuridae; genus Rhineura; species Rhineura floridana. The sequence continues at coordinate 37,487,341 of NC_084494.1, forward strand.
CACACACACACACACACACACACACACACACACACACCTGTAGTTGCAAGAGGATTTCCCATTAGAGACCCACTTGCCCTCCCACCACAGAACTAGAGTTCCCAGGACGAAGGGGTGACAACAAGCCAATGTTCAGTCTGTTGTGTAGATCTAACCCAAACAAAAGAGCGCACCACTGAGCACAAACATGAGGCTTTGGGGCCTCATGACTCAATACCCACAGCCAGCTCCCACACATTGGCTAAGGTTAAGGCTTCTAGGTCAAAGGACGCAGACTCTATGCGAGGTGTTTTCTGTTTTGGAGATTTGCTGTTTGTACGTTGATGATGTTTGAAAAACTGTGCTAATGCAATGTCAGCCTCTCTGGCCTTTGAACACTGAGCATAAGACTTATGTCATCAGTAAACTATTTGCGGATCAGTAAGAGGTGAACTCTTTCATCTATAACTCGGTGGGGAGGGAATGTGAGACTGGGCAGCCGGGCTCTGGGAAAACATATAAGCCAGGGCACCATGGCTCACATCAGCTCCCCTTTTTAAAGTCGCCCTTCAGAAAAACGGTCTGTGGAACTCACTGCCAGAAGACGCCTGACTAACAAGGAGCATCAGATGACTTTTTGAGCAGACTGAATAACTACACAAGAGAGCTCAGTGGCACAGTGTAAGCTCTGATGCCCTCGGTTCAAATATCACCTCAGCTACCACCACAGTAGGGGCCTTGGGGAATCGGTCTCATGTGTAATAATGCAAGACTACCTTACGGCGTTGTTGAAAGGGTTGCTGCAGATGTGAAGCACATTTTAAAAAGATACTGTTAGGATTATTGGTGGAGCAAATTGCCGCTGTTCCCCAGGAGCTGTACATTACGATAACCTGAACAATCAATATCTGCAATTGTTTTAATTGTTTTTATATATGTAACGGCTTTATATATGTTTTTATTATATTGCAAATCAGTTCAGGATGCCTCATGGGAAGCGATTCAGAAATGAAAGGACGTAAATTATACACATACAAATCTACACCTGAGCTTTTACAGATCAGGGATTCTAACAGAACACTTTACAACTGGCTAGCAGGTCTGCAAAAAGACCTGGGTCAAAGGAACCAATTAATGCTCTGATTTCACAGGTCAGGAGAAATGCTGAAATGTATTTGCCATTTCTAAGAAGCAGCTAAAGACCCATTTTACAGCCATGAAACAATGAGGATCAGAGTGGTACAAGCTGTCCGTAGATCAGGCAAGTCAGGGTTTCTGGTTCTGCTACTGTTCAACAATTTGGGTCAGGGCCAGCTTCAGATGTGGGGGGAGGGGGTTCCCCCTGGGCAAGGTGCTTTCTTCTGAGGTGCTTCTTCTGCCAGTGGTTCCTGGGGGACTTGCCTGGTGATTCTGCCAGGCAGCAGCTACTTTCTTAGCAAGTACCAAGCAACTGGGTCTAGCTGCCATTTTAATTTCCCACAATGCTTCTGGGCGAGGCTGCCTTGATGGCACTATGAGATATTTATCTATGCATTAGATTTATATCCTGCACCTTCCTCCAAACGGGGCCAGGGCAGCAAATGTATCAATACTAAAACAATACAATGGCAATTTCTAAGAACAGTTAAAACCTTAGAAAAACAATTAAAAACAATTTTCTAATAGCAATCACCTACTTTCAAAGTAATAATTTCAGAGTTGGCAAGAACAGGACTTTCAGCCATCAAATCCTCGGGTAAATAGGAATCTTTTTAAATTTCTCCTAAAAGCTAGTAGTGAGGGAGACTGCCACACCTCACCAAGGAGGGCATTCACAAACAGGGGCCCACAATCGAGAAGTCCCTGTTACAAGCCACTGCCCACTGGACAGTTAAAACGACAGCGAGATGCGTTCTCCCTGTGCTGCTCCAAGTGCAGACGGGGGGGTAGGATTAAAGGAGGGAGTCTTAGAGCAGGCATGAGTGGTGGGCTCTGCTGGGGTCTTGGGGCCCTATCAGCTGCTCCAGGAGACCAGGTGCTGATGCCAGTAGGTCAGCCATTTACGCAAGTCCCCCAAAGAGGGCACAGATTAGCATTGAATTTCCATGTCCTAATGCATATGTATAGCTGCAAATTTGGAACTAATTACTCTAAGTGCTACAGCAGTACTATCCATCTCCTCCTAGCGGGGAAGGCTGTGGCCAGGTGGCCCCGCGCGCAGTCTGCCCTCCAGGTGCTCCCTGCTGAGGGGAGACTTTGAGGTCTTCTCCTGCTCCCTTCTTGTTTGGGTTACCTTGAAACTGGACTTGAATGGGCAGCACATCAAAGATTCAACTGTCCTCTGCAAAGCAGGACACATAGCATTGGATCCAGTGTTGGTCAGACTCAGAGCAGACCTCATTCAATGAATGGGAATGACTAACTTAATTTCAATAGGTCAACTCCAAGTAGAATTTAGTTTGATATAACTTATCCCCACCCCTAGCAGGGAGTCAGGAGAAGCCCTTGCTAATCTACCCCTGATGACCCAGGGATCTCTCTTCAGCTCACCCTTGCTGGAGAAGGGCCTTTTCCTTGTCTAATCTCATAGTTGCTGGAGAAGGGCCGGCTCTGTCATTAGGCAGAATGACACAGGTGGCACTGACCTGGAGGCTGACAGCTATCCACCCATGCACACACATTCCTCCACATTTTATTTATTTTTATTAATTATAGTTTATTTTTATAAATTATTACTATTTATTAAATTATTAATATATTATAAATATTAATTATTAATCATTTTATTAATTATTATTACATTTATAACAAGGTGGAGTACTAACACAGCTTTTCCCCCTCCCAATTTTATCCTCACAACAACCTTGTGAGGTAGGTTAGGCTGAGAGGCAGTGACTGACCCAAGGTCATCCAGTGAGCTTCATGGCTGAGCGGGCATTTGAACCCTGGTCTCCCAGGTCCCAGTCCAACACTCTAACCATTGGCAGCTGGTGGCTCCATGTCAGTGGGGCACTGGAATCTACTCCAGGGTTTTTTTCTGAACTTTCAAGGAGCTGTCCAAGATGCTGAAGCACATTGAAAACTTTGAACTAAAGCCCAGGGCAGATTCCACTGTCCCACTGACTCTAAAACCACTTCCTCTAAGCAAGCCTGCCACTCTTGGGTGTGGCAGAGTCACAACCGTGTCCTCTTATCAGTCAGATCCAATGCCAATCCAGTGGGATTCAGCACATGTAACTGGGGAGGGAGTGCGGCATCCTGACTTCCACCTAAAGCAGCAAAGCTTCCTGGACCAGCTCCGTGCCGGAGATGAACATCAAGAGCTGCGTAGTGGGGTGGGGGCTACCTTCTCATCACATTCTGCTTTCCGGCCTCCTTGGTGGGCATCAGTCTGGCTACTGTCAGAAAGCACAGGCAACATTGAGCTTGCGCAACCTCCCATAAGACTAGCTCAGCAGTACACACAGCATCCATGTCTCTTGTCTCAGCCCACAGGGAGGCAGCTGCATCCGGAGGAAACCACAGCCAGCCACAGCAGACAAGTTCCGCTCTGCTAACCCTGCTGTGGTAGGACTGTAGGTCAGAGGCTGTAACTGACCCCAGCACAACTCAGATGCCCCACAGAGGAAGACAGGCTGGCGGAAAGGCTCCATGTTGTACCTGCACACCCCCTCCCGTGTGATCTTGTGCACTGTGGTGTGAAAACAGCAAAACCACTAGAAAGAAAGTCATGTAATTTTAATCACAGCATGGAACCAGATGTGCTCTCGTGCCTCTGAAAACTCATCTCTGTCATCTCAGAATAGACAGGGACTGCCAGAAGCAGCTGTGGATGGTGGCTCCATGTCAGTGGGGCAGTGGAACCCGCTCTGGGTTTTAGTACAAATTTTCAAGGAGCTGTTCAAGGTGCTGAGAATAACCCAGAGCGGATTCCACTGCTCCACTGACATGGAGCCACCATCTGCCACTGGTGGGAAGAGAGACAATCTATACACCAGCCTTCCCCAACCTGGTGCCGTCCTGCTATTATGGACAAAAACTCCCATCAGCCCCAGCCATCATCCAAAACAGCTGGAGGGCTCTGGGACATAAGAAGAGCCTGGCTACTGGATCAGGCTAAAGGAGGCCCATCCAATCCAGCTTCCTGTTCTCACAGCGGCCAACCAGATGCCCATTATGGGAAGCCCACAAGCAGGACCTGAGCGCAACAGCAGCACTCTCCCCACTGAGATTCCCAGCAGCTGGTATTCGGAAGCACACTGCCTCTGACACTGGAGGTGGAGCACAACCATCATGGCTAGTAGCCACTGGTAGCCTTTTCCTTGCCTAATTCTTTTTTAAAGCCATCCAGGCTGGCGGCCATCACTGCCTCTTGAGGGAGCAAATGCCATAGCTTAACTCTGCACTGTGTGAAAGGGTCCTTCCTTTCCTCTGCTCTGAATTTTCCAGCATTCAGTTTCGTTGGATGTCCCCGACGTCTAGTATTATGAGAGCAGTTGATGCACTTTCTCCATATCACATGCATGATTTTTATGCACCTCTATCATGTCTCCCCCCCTTACTTCCCTTTTCTCTACACTTAAAAGTCTCAAATGTTGTTGTAACCTTCCTCATAAGGGAGTTGCTCCAACCCCTTGATAATTTGGCTGCCCTTTCCTGCACCTTCTCAGCTTTAATTCCTGAGTGGGGAATGAGTGCATTTTATCTCTAGCATGCACACGTGCTCACACACAGACAAGGAACACTGGTGATGACCACTGAGCAACGCACACAGCCTGCCATTCAGCATTTTACAGCATTTTACAGCAGCTCCTAGGGAATATTTTGAACTGCCGATAATATATTGCAGGACAATTATCTTTTTTCCTAGGATATGTAGTAAAACCCTCTCTTGGCTTTAAATCACTGGAGCTCGGAGCTACTGCAGGATAAATAAACGCAGCACAAATGGAAAGAGGAGCCTACAGTAATGTGTAACCAATAGGGCTCGGCCAAGACATTTTCCTGCTTGGTGCTGAGAAGCAAATCCCCACCACAACCACCACTTCCAGGCAATGTGCAGGGTACCCAAGGTCAGTGAAAGTTTGGCACCAGAAGCAGAAAATCCCACAAGCACTTCCCCCTCCCCCTCCCTGGGAGTAAAAATAGAAAAACAATACATTAAATATGTCTCAATTTTCTGCCCAAATCAGCTGTCAGCAGCTGAGAGGGTGGGCCTTCATCCTTGATTTGAAAAATGTGTTACCTGAAACAGTTGGGGGGTAGTGATCAACAGAAAGGCAACCTCACTGTTTCCTTCTTTATTAACTACTTGTTTGTTTTTTCTCAGGCTTTATGTCCTTCCTAGTCAGTCCGAGATAGTGTCTGTAAGTGCCTGCCTCATGGCTCTTCAATAGCCACATGTATGCAGCCCTGTAGCAAAGGTGGGGCAAATGAGTGCACCACTACCCCAGAGCTGTGCACCGCCACCATCCTATCTTTTTAATTTGTGACATGACAGACAACAGCCGCCTTCATTTAAAGAACAACAGCTTGTTTTAAGAACAGGAGCAATTTAAGAATAGGACCCACTGAAAAAATCAATGAATGTGGCAGGGTGAATGCACAACAAAAGCTTTATCTGGAACAGACCCCCAAAGTCTGCTCACCCAAGACTTTCCCCTGACTCTGGATGGATGTTTCACGATCACAATCACCTTATAATTCTGAAAAAAAACCAGTAACGTGACCCCTGAAGAATTAAATATTAGAACTTTGTATTATAGGCTAGACTCCTCCCTCCTTGGACTTCCCTTTGCTCTTTCATTTTCATTTTCATTTGTGCTATCTACCCAGACAGCAATACAGAAGTATGTTTGTTTGCCTGCAGTAGGAAGTAAGAGTTTGTTTATTCTGCATTTATTATGGTGAGTTGAGCAGGACTGGGTGCTTATTGCTAAAGGGTGAAATAAAGAGATAATTTAAAGTGATCTGAAAAAATATCTACCCTAAGTTATCCTTTACTCTTTTTAAAGCACTCACTATTTTCTCAATCATAGTGGCTATTTTTCTTCTTTTTCTTGAGTACTTGATTGCAAAATAATGAAAACAGCCCTAGAGGAATAGAAACACTGTTATGCACACTACAGTTAGCTAGCTGGCTGGCCACCTAGGCTATATCTCAGGCCTAATTTATTATTTTTTTCTAATGTGTGCAGCTCAGCATGAAGCCTTTTCCAGGTTTTTGGGTAGAAAAATCAACCCATCAACCAGAAAAAAAAATTCCAGTTAGTTTCCAATTGTTTAGTTAGTCCTTTATATAACAAAAAGTTTTCCCTTGGTTGTCCAACAGGAAGGAAAATCTAAAGGTGAGGAACCAGACTAGAAGGACAGACCCTCAAGGAGGAGTTAACACCGTTTGCTACCCCTTATTCACTATGTCCTTAACATCTCTCTTTTTCTTATGAAACAAAGTATATGCCAGTCATTTAATCCCTGGTGTTCATATGAAATGTTCTGTTAATTTGACATTTACGTAGCCCATTATGTAACCCTCTCTGCATGGAGGAGGAGGAGTGAGGGGAAGGTCACTGCCTTCCCTTCCCCTGGCCTGGCCTTCACATCCTCTCTACTGGGATGGGAGTGGAGATTGGCTGGCGCTATGCATCTCCTTCCCCGCAAAATGCCCCACCTAGAAATGAGGCTGCTCCACCTAAAGGAAGGGTTGCATGTATGTCTATAGTCAGAATGACTTTGTTTCCCAGTAGTAATAATCCTAAAGTTCTTTATTCTTTCAGTGACCATCTTGCAAGAGGATTCATTTCTGCACTCCGCTGCAATACATACTGTAACTCCAACAGGGCTAAGGTACCCTCAAATCCTCCAAGGCATGTGTGTAAAGAGCACAGGACCCTGTGCATCCACCATCACAACCCATCAGTAGCTGCTCACTTTTTCATAAGGGCGGTGCTTGCCTCCTCCAGCACACACCAAATTCCCAGCCACAGATGCAAATCAAAACACAACCATCTCACCCCACCCCACCGCCTCCTCCTGCACATGACATCTACAGGTTCAAGGCCCAACAGCTGAGCCACGGGGCTGAGTGGCACAGCAGGGGAGTCAGACTCCCAGGCAGACTTGGGCAGCCACATTCTGCTGAAAAGGGCAATTTGTACCTCTCATTGGCCTTGATGAGGCTTAAATAAACCTTCATCACTGGGGGGGAGAAGCGATCTGCCCGACAGCTCCCTTGAAGATATTAATTCAACAGTCGCCAAGACAAAAGCCTGCCGGGATGGAAAATGAGGCTGAGAAGAGATGAGAATAAACTAGCTGCATGACCTGCCCCAGGAATCGGCAGTTTGATCCCAAGCGCTCCGTCTTGATGAGAAAAAATAGCAGGAAGTGGGAACAGAGAAGGCCAAGGAGGGTGGCAGGCAAAACAACAAAGAACGGGGCACGTACACAGCCCATAATAGGCCAAGTTTGGCAGGATGCAGGTTTTTCTTCTGATCACAGAGAAAGGCCTTGGCTGTGATGCCCTGGGCAAGTTGCCTGCCTGGAATGACTCGCCAGAGGGCAACTGAGTTGGGCCCAGAGACTGAGTTCCTTCACTGGCAACCACTAACTTTTGTTACGTCTATAATAATACTGTCTGGTGGGTCATTATTTATTGTTTATGGAACTTGAACTTGTTAGTTGCTTGTTACACAAAAAAGGTCTCTGTGCAACTTATTTAAACATGTTTAGCCAACATAAATAAAAATACATTGTAATAAAAAAACCACATTTACCCCAAAACACCTGCAAGTTATTCAACAAAAGCAAAGCAACCACAAACAGCAGCACAACATCCAGATGCAACTCCAAAACAAGAGACACCCCCCAGCTAACAATTTCATAACAGCACCACATGTATATAATGCAACATTATGAGTGTTCAAAAGTGTTTGCCGTGTATTATGTCAGCAGTCCTCAAAACAGCCCTGTAAGGTGGGCCAGTGTAGTCACACCCATGTCACAAGAAGGCAAGCTGAGGCTGAGATCAGTGGCTTGGCTAAGGCCACCGAGTGAGTTTGTGGCAGAGGCAAGATTTGACTTGCTAGGGGACTTGGTCTGAAGGGAGATCTGACCTACTACCCTGATGACACCAGGGGCTTACCCAGCTCACATGCTCAGGTAGTGCATGGCAGCAGTTGACTGGCTGGCTCAACTAATATGGGGAGCTCCACTGCAGTGCTGTTCCTTCACCCCTTCAACGGTACTAGCAACTTGAGTCCCTGGGCTGCATCCTTAGCCTCCTGCACACCTTTGTCCAGGCGCAGAGCCCTTCCTGTCCCTGGGCCCTCTACAAGTTTTGTACCCAGCTAGTCATATCTCTCCCCACCCCCTGCCTCCCTGCTGCAATATCTCTTCTACCCATTTTCCCCCTCACATCCTTGCCTCCGAGTCTCTGCCTCCTTTGATTACACTACTTCTATCACCCTGCTGCTGCTGGGTTCTCCCCATTGAGCTTTGCAGCCACTCCCAGACATTCGTGCCCCTCTTGCTTTTCCCTCCCGCCAATGCTGCCTCCTTTGTTTTATATGAACTACATCCCAGCCAGACTGAAAATTCATTTCCCTCACAGAATCAGCACTGTTTGTCCACATTCTACCACTGAAATTTCTCTCCCAAGAAGTTGGAATGTTTATGGAAATTCCATAATGCAAAGTGACATCATTCTGAGTGCCAGCCCCTGACCTTTTGTTGCCTGAACTGGAACCCAAACAGTGCCCCCACCCTCATGCTGGAGGTCTAACACTGAAAAGAAACCTCACGGCTCCACTGAGGCATCAGTTCATGCCTTCATCTTCTCCTTTCAGTTCCACCATCTGTCTGGAGGCCCTTCCCTCCTTCTCTTTGCTGATCACTTCCACTCTCTCCCCCTCCCAAGGGTGTTCTGAGCCCCCTGGAGGAAGGGGTGCCTGGAACACAAAAACAAATAATTACAGCAAATAAGTAGATGGGTTCCACTGTTCTGCTCCGTATTAATTAAGCCAGCACCATTACCACTGCTGGTTCCTCAATCCCAAACATTAACGTGGATTTGAATCTCCACTTCACCCCCTGAGAGTTGGAGAAATTGCCTGGTTTATAAGCGGGAACACTTCTGAAATGACACTGGGTGAGACAGAGTGGAAGAAGCAGAGACAAAATAGCTGTGTTGCTTCTGCAATGAGAAAAGGGCTTGTGGTTTGAATACTCGCTCATGTGCAAAAAAAAACCCAAACACCCTTGGCTGTGCTTCTGACAGCTTTGGAAAACTGCAAAGCTATTTATGTCTCAGGGACACCCAGAAAATAACTATATTTCTAGAAATATTGTATAGATATCCCAGAGATCGCTCTTTTTATCCGCATGGCTTGCAGTGCAACAAAGACACTGCTTATCTACATTGTGTGTGTGTGTGTGTGTGTGTGTGTGTGTCTGTCTGTCTGTCTGTCTGTCTGTCTGTCTGTCTGTGTGTGTGTGTGTGTGAGAGAGAGAGAGAGAGAGAGAGAGAGAGAGAGAGAGATTGCATACGTGGGCCCTGAAGTCAAATCGGAAGGCTGGCAACTTATCCCAGCAAAAGAGGTGTCCGCCAGGAGTATAGTGGCAAATACAGAAGTGCAAGGTCCCTTCATGATATTCGCAGCCACACACACACCCTTATTTTGCTGCTGGGTTGAGAATGAGATCCTTGTTAATGCCTCCTCCCCCAGCAACAGATATCCCTAGAAGGCAATAAGCATGAAAGGGGTGGGTGTTAGCTGATGAGAAGAGTCTTCTCTGTGGCTGACTCACCTCTTTTCACTCTGTATGGCTCCAATCAGCAGGAAAGGATAAGAAAGCATGTTAGAGGACTCTTCTCAGTGCTAACACACACCTCTTTCATGCTGATTTGCTCATAGGATGCTGAAGATATAGGGACCCCGCTGGGAGCCTGTTCTGAAAAAATTAAAGGGTCTAAGACACGCACACACGAGACTCCGTATGACTACATCCCTTGTACCGCTAACCTGCTGATTTCCAAACTCCAGCTCACTTGTCCCAAACTGGCCAAGAAGAGGACATTCTCCAACAAGGGACGCCACAGAAGGGGGAACATCAATTATATTGTCTCAGATGTATTTTGCTGACCTCCAGCATCCCTGGGACAAAGGAGCAACAACTGTTACCAGCTGCTTATCAAATAGAAGCCAACTGACTTTGTTAATGGTAGGCCGGCTCTACCGTCAGGCAACAAGGGCAGCAAATGCCCAGTTATTTAATTTATTATTGTTGCCTGGAAAGGGAGGATTATGGGATTTTCTGCCTCAGATGGCAAAATAACTTGGCAGGCCTTGGGTATGATGCACCCGTGACACAATTGGGAGCAGGGGGCACAACACCATTTGCTAGGGTTGCCAGGTCAGAAGCATCTCAAAGCCTGAGATTTCAGGGGCGGGCCCTAGTGATGTCACAGGGGCAGGCCCAAGTGATGTCATTAAGCATGATACATTAAGCATCAACCACAGTTGCTTGGAGCATAAATTCAAACAAAAACATTTGTCTGATTGGAAATTAAGACAGAAATCTTAGCTGAAAGATAGAGCCTGGGTAAGGAACATTTAATCTAGCCTACATGATCCTGGCAAGAAGGATTTAAGTGCCCTCAGGCCAGGCCAGCCACCAGAAGGCCATTGTAGGAAGAAAGGAGCCTAATGTTGTGGAAATGTTAGATAGGAGCACTCAGGAGTAAAAATGGATGCCCCTGAAGGCTGCAATTCCAAACACACTTACTAAGCCCCAGAGAACTCAATAGGACTTACTTCTGAGTAGATATGGTTTGGACTGTGCTGTTGGTAAAGCCTGACTAGGGATCCTCTGCAAAGATATCCATATCCAAGCATGGTTGGCCTGTAGTGCCCTGCCTGTACCTTTCAACATGGCTGCTCCAAACTTCTTTATAGATTTGATCCTTCACTTCCGAAAGATGTCTGAGAAATGAGTAAGAGTAAGAAGATTCTCTACCCTTTTCTGTCTACTTTGTGGGCTGCTATAAACTCACTTTGACAGCCAATGCAATTCCAGTGAGTAATAACTGACAGAGAGAAAACACACATGGTTTGATCTACCTTTACAGACAGCAGCTTGGGAACAACAATTGCAGCCACACTTCCCAGTATGTGAATTCTCTTTTGCCATTGTTGGGCAAGAAACAAACCATCATGCAACCAACAAGATGCATCATCAATGGGTTTAAGGGGGTTGAGCTGAGCACATGGAACCACTGCTGTTGCTTCTATGGAGGTAAGGGAGTGAGGTTAAAGGTAAATGAAATGCAAACAGAAAAATAAAAATAAAATACAGGGATGATTTCCTAAATGCAATACCATTCCAACAACAACAAAATTCCTATGAGTAAGGCAGAAACCCCGGAATCCCACAACCAGTCAGGATTCCTAACCAAAAACCAAAACTAAAAAATCCTGGCAGCCAGGCAGCCAAGGTCACAGAAATCCCCATGCAGCACAACCTGACTCAAGGCTGAAGTTAGTGCAGAATGCTGCAGCACGATTGCTGACATGAGAGAGACCCTATCAGCACATAATACCTCTGCTCTAAAATCTGCACTGGTTGCCGATTTGCTACCAGGCCATGTTCGAGGAATGCTTTCCATGCTACGAGTGCCACATAGTACTTGTTCTGCTCTTGTAAGAAATGCTTAGGTGCAGCAGCACCTAAGTTTCAGAAGTCCCTGCCTATTGCCCTTAGGCAGACACCTTCATTGTACTGTTGTCAGCCCCTGCTAAAAACATTCTTGTTTAGGAAAGCCTATCAAGGTATGTAGAAGCTATTGTGTTTTTTATCTGTTTTTAACTCATTGTTGGTTTTATTATTTTGAATGTTTTTCAATACCTGTCTAACTATTTTTACCAATAATTTTATTGTTTTGATTCCTTCTAGGTGTTTTACAATAAAGCGGTATATATATGTTGTAAATAAAATACATAAATAAATTTTGGAGTCACTGTGGCCCTTGGGTCTCTTTCCACTTTTAGGAACAAAGGAATCTACTTTATACCTACTCAGGCCATTTAATACCACCTAGCTCAATACTAATGATATGGACTAGCATTGGCTCTCCGAGATTCCAGGCAATAGCCTTTTCCAGAAATCGAATTTCAGACCTTTGCATGCAAAGCATTATGTGCTACCACTGAGCTACAGCCCTTCCCCTGTTTAAAAAAGTATCTTTTAAAATTGTTTTCAATTCACTAATGAATGCATATCATGCCTACGGCAGATCCGCACCATACATTTAAAGCACATTCAACACACATTTGAAGCACATGAATCACACCACAAAATCATGGGAACTGTCGTTTGTTAAGGGTGGTGGGAACTATAACTGAGGGGAAAACTACACTTCCCAAGATTCTTTAGGGGAAGTCATGTGCTTTAAATGAAGAAATATTTATATAAGCATGACTGTCAAAGATGTTTATTATTTACAAAACCTTTAAAAATATTTGTAGGGCAATCCTATGTTTGTGTACTCAGAAGCAAGTCAATGGGGCTTACTCAAACAGGGATTTGTGCACAGAACTGCAGCTTCAAGTGAGTTCAACTTCACTCACCCAACCCAAAATTCAGAATCATGACACTTTAAGCTGTTTTGCAACTGTTTATACTTTTTATGGTTATTGGTTTTAAAGGGATCTATTTCTTGTTCTGAGCTGCCTTGGTTTCCAATTGGCAATCTTACCTCACAGGGTTGTTGGGAAGACTACACACACACAAGACATAAAAATACACAGACCCCATATAATAGTTTATTGTCAAAATGAGTTGGTCATTGCAGAACATTTTTTAAAAAAAATAAAATCAGTATTCGTTTCTTGCATTATAAAAGCAATGATATCTATGTGAACCATGCCTAATCGCTTTAAAAAATAGAATTGGAGGGAGACAGAAAGATTTACAAAACAAACACAATCCTTTGCTATGTTCACTCAAAAGTCCCATTAATTTGCAGCACAATCCTAACCATGTCTACTCAAAAGTAAATGCTATTGAATTCAATGGGGTTTATTCCGGATATGTGGGATTAGCATTGCAGCTTTACTCCCAGAAAAGCAAATATTGGAGTAAAGCTTCATATTGGAAAGGTTTTCAAAACACTGCCATCTTCAACACCCCAGGAAAATTTAAACTTGTTTGACTCCTGCACAGAAGAGAAAAAAAGACATTTGGTACTGCTGAAAGCTATATACTTACTCAATTTATGAGATTTTCAGATAAACAAGGAAAAGCAACAGTTTTCCACTTTTGCAAGTGGGCCCAGAAATTACTTGTCAATCACAACCCTGACTTCACTAATTGGCTACAAACCTGAAAGGGCGGGGTTAGAGCAGCCAGCTACGAGATCATTTCACGGAAGTTGCAGGGGGTCTGGCAGCTGTTTTGGTGTATATCTTGAGAACCAGACCACCTAGAAACTTTTTTTTTTAAAAATGAAAGCTGAGAGTCCGGAGATTAAGCTGCTCACCCAAAGACCAAAAAATACGGAGCCTCCAGCCAAAACCAGACATCTGGCAACCCTACCATTTGCTGCTGCTCCTCAGGCAGCAGAATGTGTTGGGCCGGCCCTTGACAGGGAAAGAAAAACAGGGGGCTCTGTTTTAGAGGGAAGGAAGAAATGGCTTAAACGTCCAAAATCAGCTAGAAGAAAGACTCTTGTGCAGGAAGGAGTGAAAAAGAAAGGAGGGAAAAAGCCAAATAGTTTGAAGCCAATTCTTCATCTCTTAATTGCTCAACAACTTCCCTCCCCCCTACACACACACAGCTTCTTTCTTTGACCTCAGCTGACCTCCACCACAAGCTAAGAAGTTCCACAATCTCAGCTCCTAGAAGCTTGAAAACATGAACACATGTTTGCACACAGCCACAAAGCTCTTAACACCTACTCACCTCTCTGCTCTGTGGTTAAAAAAAGAAGTCCCCATCCCCTTTTCAAATCTCCCCAGAGGGTGCAGATGAGACACTGCCCAGGCCTCAGAGGCGGCGAGCTGCCGTTCTGTGCTGGCAAGGCGCAGAAGTCCAGGGCAGTGAACAGGAGGACACGCCTCCGCCTCCACCTCACCTCCTCCTCCTCCTCTTTTTCAGGGCAAAAGCCTTTCATGCTCCAAGCATGACATCACCTTGGCATTTCTTATCGCCACCTGGAGATTCCTCTTGGGATTCCTCTTGGCCAGAATACCTGCCACAGGTTTCATTTTCCTTTCCTTGCTTTCCAAACATCATGGCGGGAGACTTTCCCACATTACTTCTGTGTCCCCAAAGCAGAATCAATTTTCTTTTCAATATCTTGCAAATGGAAAGCTGGACAGGTATAAAAATCGGGCCCATGGAGGATCCAGGACAGAGAGAGCAGCTCCAGGTGACAGAGAAGAGTCACAGTCATTGGAACCCCGAAAGGAATCGCCAGAGACAAGATGGAGACAGGTAAGGTAGCCCTCCTCCCTTGCCTCTATGGCTTAGGGTAGCCCTTATTTGGGGAGGGATCTTGGGCTGACCCTTCCAGCCAGGGATCCAGACCACTGGGTCTCTGGATGCAACATCTGTCTTTCGCCCCAGAGACTAAAAGGAAGCTTTGGAAACAACCGAGGCACCATCTCTGCATAGGGCTCAGCGAGTTTAAACACTACAATCCCTTATGCTGGGATTCTGTCAGACTAGGAGCAAGCTCTTATCACTGGATTGCGAGACTGTACCACTTCTTACATAACTGAATCCTCCTCCAGGCAAGAAAATTCCATGCATGCAGAAAAGCAGCAAGTCAAGGAGAAGAGTTCTGCTAGGCTAGCCTCCTCCCTTGAAATGCTTGTTTTCTGTGTGCAGGGAATTTGTACAGGAAATTTAACCATCCACTCAGGGAACCAATCTGAGGCAGTACCATACAGACTATTCATGGTCTTGGTGAGAACTAGCTTTTAGGTAATCCAGGAATGTATATGGTGTTGGCTCTAGGTCCACAAGAGGGCCTCTTACCCTGCAGACTCTGATCTGATAGATGAGGAACCAGCTGTCTCCTCTGTACAAATGGTCAGTCATTTGAGATCTGGGTCCTTCTGAAGGGCTCTAGATTTTCTACGCACTTGGGGGGGGCTATATGATAAATCGATGGAATGACCATTGCTCTCCACCTGCCTCCCCATTCTGAGCCAAGTGCCAGCTGTGCCCACCGTGCGCCTCTCCTTGTCCACAACACATTCTCCAGGGAAGAAGGGGGTATCAGCCTGCCATCTGGGCCCAGATTTGAATAGTATGTGTTTTAACTTGCCTATCGGTTTTTATGGGTTTTAATTTGGTATGGTTTAAATGTATATGCTTGTTTTTAATGTTTTTAACTGTTGTAAACCGCCCTGAGAGCTTCGGCTATGAGGTGGTATATAAATGCAATAAATAAATAAATAAAACCTGGCATCCTCCAGATGTTTTGGGCTGATGGGAGATAAAGTAAAAAACAAACTGGAGGACACCAGGCTGGCGAAGGTCTAATTAATTAATTTTAAAAGTCAGAAGCTTAAAAATATATTTATTTCTAACAGGAAGTACTTATAAAACTGTAGCACCAGCTTTAAGCACCACCCTTAAAAAGATTTTCTAGCTAGGCAGCCTTGCCCAGCCAGCTGCCTTCAGACGTCCTGGACGACAGCTCCCATCAGCCTCAGGATCATACAGCTCTGCTAGGTAGCACTGATGGGAGTTGTAGCCTGAAACGTGTAGAGGGCACCAGGTTGGCAAAGGCTGGATTAGGGAATAAAGAGTTTCCCCTTCTAAGAGGATGCCTGCTGGGACACACAGGCAAGCATCATTTAAAAACAAAGAAAGCTTGCTGTTTCCTCTAGAATTCTTGTTTTCCCTCATATGCAAATGCATGCAGATTTTAATTGACTTAATTAACCGACTAAGACGCATAGAAGTAATCAACTAGAATGGAGTGGGTGCAAAAGTCAAAAGGAGAGGAGGGAGACATTCATCCCCAGCAGAGATCATGAGCCTTTTAGCAGCCGGAAAGTGACAGAAATTTGACTGGTATCGTTTTTTCTAGAATTCACATGCATTGATGGGGAACTGTACCTGTTGAATTTCTGCCCACCATACAGCCCTTAAAGGCAGTGTCTCTCTGCTGAGCGCAGGGGCAGGGGATGGTAGCACAAGGTACATCAGCCTTCCCCAGCCTGGGGCCCTCCAGATGTTTGGACCACAACTTCCATCAGCCATGCTGTCTGGCTGGAACCTGGAGACCAAAACATCTGGGGTGAGCACCAGGTTGGGGAAGGCTGATGACCTTGGTGGAAGAGAACAACAAGTGTGTTAGTGCACATGCCAACTTCTCTGTTCTTTAAAAATAAGCCAGTTATCTTCCGCAGAGCCCTTCAGGCATCGACAGCTGCCTCAATAGGGTCGGCCTCCCCCAATCTGGCTGCTTCTCCAGAGCCCCATTTCTTGCCAGGGCACCCCAGCATCTCCACTGGACCCCTTTCAACCTTGTGCTAATTGGGCAATTATTCAACTTCCCCATGCAAATGTAGTTACAGTGGAATAATTGAAGCCCTAAACAGTGACAAATGATTTTGGTTAGCAAGGACTGCAGAGTCAAGGCAATTATCTTCTGGCGCTTCTCAAAACCCATCGTTCCTTCCAATATTTTATTTATCCGAGTTTTTCCTCACTGCAGTAATGGTGCAATTAGCCATCTCCAAGATCACACAGGGGGAAGCTTGGGGATGCTAGCCTTCATTTGGCCTGTAGCCTTCCTCCTCCTAACCAAGTCGGAACTTCTTTCCACTCTGCTCATCAACACACCTTTCCCTGAAAGCCCACTTACCTAGAAGTAACTGCCAGCGAAATGAATGAGATTTCCTTCCAAGGAAAGCTAGCTAGTTATCCTGATCAGGGCCATGACAATGACACAGTGAGGCCACAACCCAGAAGACTGCTCTGTCCCTCTAAAGCCACCAACCCAGCGGAAAGGGAGAAACAGGCAAGGTCTGGCTTAATTGGTGGCTTTCAACTACAAAGAGCATTTCTGGGATTGCAACCTGACTCCTTTTATAACCTGGCCTGCTCACAGGAAGGAATAAGGGGGCCTGACTGCTTTAAGCTGGCTTGGTTACCCTGGCTGGGTTTTAAGGCTTAGGGCAGAGATAGATAGGGCTGTTGGGAGCTAGTAGAGCCCATCAGCATCGAGGGCACCACATTGGCGACCCTGGGGTTAGAGTTAGGGCATGGCCAACGATCAGGAATGATGAGAATTGTAGTCCACAACACCTGGAGGGCATAACTATTGGTTTCCCCTGCAGTATACCTTTGAAAGATAGGTGAGAACATTTTAAATGACATTAATCTGCACTTGCTTTAAGTTTGGATGGTTTCCACATTCAAGGGATGAATCTGGCATGAGTTGAAAGCAAGTGCCTCCCTGCATTGGTGGGACTCTTGACTTGACTTAACACTCTTTCATCCTGGGATCAATGAAAGACAAGCTTTGCTCTGATGACATCCACCGTGGAGTGGGGTGGACTCCTTCCTTAAAAATGGGAGGACCTTCTTTTAAATGAGCTGGTTAACAGAATCCTATCTTGGGAGGTGGTTATCTCAGAGCCATCAATCATGAGATAATGACAACCCTTGAAACTATTAATCACATAACATGTTGTATTTGTTCAAGTGTCTTAAACAGCTAGATGCTGTACAGAGATAAGACACAGACAATCCTTTGCAGAATACTCATCTAACCCACATCAGCAGGAAACGTGGTTGATGATCTGTGGTCATTTAAAAGCCACTTTTATATCTAGGCAACAGAGAAATCTACCTACTCTCCACTATAGGATTATCTCAGGGTGGTTGTTTTTTAAAGCAAGACAAGATCTTACTAACTAGGGCAGCCTTCCCCAAGATGGGGCCATCCAGATGTTTTGGACTACAACTTTCATCAGCCCCATCCAAAACGTGCCCCCAAAGGGGCTGCCAGATCTCTTTTATCCCATTTCATCAACTTCTGGAACATCAGTAGGAGAACTTCCTAAACAAAGCATGAACAGCATGTGGCATGATGCTTTTTACAAGCAGTGCCCAGTTGCCTTTGATGTTCGGATTAGCTGCAGTAGCATTCTATCCAAAGCATGCAAATTAATACCGCCCTCCCATGTAGCATTTCTCTGGGTCTCAGCTGGAGATTATCCTTCTTCTTCTTTATGTGCCATGTTTTAAGAAAGGCAGAGACTCTCCAGATGCGAGTCAGAAGCCCGCATCCAAGAAGATCAGAGTTGAGCACAGATGCTGAAGAATGGCTAAAGGAACTGGCTACCTTCAGCTTAGGGGGGAGAAGGAGATTATGCGCCCGAGGCTGTTTAATGATGCTCTTCAGATCTAAAAAGCTGTCATAAAGGAAACAGAAAGCCACTGTTCTTCCTTGTCACTAAAAAAAAACCTGGACAAAGGTGTGGTGGGCTTTCTGTTGAAAGCAAGTGGATTGAGGCTGAATACAAGAGGAGAAAGTGTCCTGCTGGAGTCAGAATTGAAGGGATAATGGGCTGCTTGGTGCCCTTAAGACAGTGTTTCTCAGCCGGTGTGCCTCCAGATGTGCCTCCACAACTCCCATCAGCCTCAGCCAGCATTGCCAATGGTCAGGAAAGATGGGGATTGTGGTCCAACAACATCTGGAGGCACACCGGTTGAGAAACACTGCCTTAAGAGCTCACAGGCCTGGAGAAATGGAGGAGACCTGCTTCCGGACCCATCCCCTTCTTCACACAAACACCTGGAACCTGCCTGCCTGCCACTGTGTGGCTATGTAACCACAGAGGAGAGTCTGTGGTAGGCCGGCTGCCTCCTCACTGAATGGCCATGTCATGGAGGTTACAGCGATCAGTGGCTCTGTGCTACCTCCAGTGCCAGAAGCAGCAAATGCCTCTGAAAGGCAGTCGCTGGGAATCACAAGCAGGGAAAATGTCCGTGCCATCAGGGCTTGCTTGCAGGTTGGCCACTGTGAGAACAGGACGCTCCAGCTATAGGGCTATTTTATTCCTAAGGACCATGCTGACTGTCCCTGATCGCTGACTGCCCTCTTCCGTGAATTTACACAAGCTTCTAAAAGAGAAAATGAAGAAAATCCCATTCTTGTCATTCTTCACTGATTTCCCCCTCCATAAGTCGCCCTCTTGTGGTGAAAGCTGGCGTTTACCACCCCAGAGAGATCTCCTTGTTTCCAGACGGGGTTAAATATTGCCCCTGTCATTCACACATCACAAACGGGGCACTGGCAACAGATGTTTGTTTCTTTTAAAAACCTGTTAGATTTTCCATGGAAAGGGTAAAAATGTAAATGTACTGCCTTCAAGTCGATCCCGACTTATGGCGACCCTATGACTAGGGTTTTCATGAGGCTGAGAGGCAGTGACTGGCCCAAAGTCACCCAGCGAGCTTCATGGCTGTAAGGGGAATCGAACCCTGGTCTCCCAGGTTGTAGTCCAACGTAAATCTGGATTAAATAGGAGAAAATACGAGCTAGAATTTAGATGCTAATGATGTGAAAGAAGTGCATGCGTGAAGACCATGCTAAACGCCCCTGACCAGCTCTTGTCTGTTTTCACTCCTTGTCTGAAACCCAGGAAAGCTGCTGTCAGTCAGTGTTGCCAATACTGAGCTCTATGGACCCAAGTCTGATTCAGTATCAGGCTCCTGCCCCATCCCAAGCAGCCCTTTGCTAAATGCATCTTCCTATGCTATACGGCCTCTGTTTCACCACATGGTTACACATAAGTACGGGGGAATTAGAAGGACTGCGATATGTGTGGAAGGGAACTCCCTATTTCAGTGTGTGACAAGCCCCTGGCCAAGGTCACCCTCAGCGATGAGCCCCCAGCCTCCTTTGCTGTCCTAGGCCGGCAGCCACCTCCTCTGTCTCATTACAGCAGTTGCTGCCGCCGCTGCCGAGTGAAAACAATTCCTCTGCTAGGTATTCACCAACACACCCACGCTCTCCTCCCTCCTCCCATTATCGAAATGTCCGCCAAGCTCCATTAAACGCGGCAACAATGCAAGAAACCCTGCCAATTTCATTAGCAGGCAGAAGGTGAGCAAAGCCATCCGGCGTGCTCAGTATTAATTAGCAGCGACGAGGATTCCGTCCCTTTGCTCCATTTCTGCGCACTGGATTATGCTCCGGCTTAACCCAAACAGCGTCTCTCTGGTCCACCCCCTCCTTTCCCCAAGATTGCGCTGCTTAAGATGCATGTAAACCCAAGCTGAATTTTTAATGGCCGGCCCACAAGGGAGATATTAATACCCTGAGCCAACCCCTGTCCATGGTGAGAGCATCATCTATAGGTGTCCTCCTGGCGTGGCTTTAGATCTCACAAAATGCCAAACTGTCTGGCTCAGGGCACAGCAGCTGAACGGTGTGCAATTCTATAATGACACAGATTACTGGCCTTTCAGGAACTATAAACCCAGAGATGCAAAACAGAGAGAAATCTGGCTGGCACACAAGTGATTAGAGAGCATATGGATTTGCATCTCTCTCAGCTCCCAGCTCAGGGTGGAATTGCGTTGGCACAAGGGGGGGGGAGGGTTTGAAACAAATGGTGGAGGGCCTCCGCTGGCCCTTCATCCCTGGCAGCAATGGGATGTCCCCACAGCCAGCACACCCAAACTGTGCTTCCTTTCAAAGAGCGCCGTCCAAGGCCAGGGAACGGGGGAGGACATTTCATTTCTCCCAGAACAGAAGGGTCTGCCAGGTTGGATCAGAGAGGCAATCCAGAATTCGGTTCCAAGCTGCAGCCAGCCTCACAAGCAAGATAACAGCCTTCTGCAGTTGTCCACCCTCAGCACATCTGGGGTTAAGAGATAGGCTGCCTCTGAAAATGGAGGTTCCATGGCTGTTGACGGACGTTTCCTCTATCATCTTTTGGCAGCCCCCTAAGCTGGTGGCTCCCCACAACACTGTGCTCCTTTATGCAGGAGCCCCCACACCCATCTTGTCTTTACTCCCTCCTTGTCTTTACTCCCTCCTTGACACATCCTGGTCTCCATTTAGAAATCAGGAAGAACGGAGGTAACACTCATTCCACACGTGTGTTGTGGCAGGCAGTTCCATGAGTCCTTGTGTGAGGAAGGTCTCCCCCTCTATTGCCTGTCTATTATGAGCCTTACTGAGTGACCCCCAAATTCCTCAGTTTTGAGTCTTCCGGGGCAGACAGACACAACTTTGTAGAATCAGAAGATCATCTGGGTTCCCCCCACCCCCTCCCTGCCAGCCCCTTCATATGCCAACCTGTATTTATTTATTACAGAGCTCAAGGTGGCATATTTGATTCTCCTCCTCTCCATTTCGTCCTCACAACAACTCTGTGAGGTAGGCTGGAGTGAGAGAGAGGGCCCCAAGTCACCCAGTGAGCTTCATAGCTGAATTGGGATTTGAACTCTGGTCTCCCGGGTCTTAGTCTGACATTCTGACCACTACACCACACTGGCTCAACTACACTGAGCACCACAAACAGGCACTGTATAGGAAGGCGAGCTCACCAACTCACACCCCACAGGGGAAACAAAAACTGGCTTTCCCATCTTGCCTGCCACATCCGTGGCCACTCCCCCTTCAGCGGTTCAGCCTCATATCAAATACTTTAT
The DNA here is from genome assembly GCF_030035675.1 of Rhineura floridana. Lineage (NCBI taxonomy): Eukaryota > Metazoa > Chordata > Lepidosauria > Squamata > Rhineuridae > Rhineura > Rhineura floridana. The sequence goes on from NC_084494.1 coordinate 37,508,989, forward strand.
TTACAGTCTTAGACCCAAACAAAAATGGATATTATACATAGTACAATATAGGGGTGATAATAAGAAAAAACAATTCTCTTATATACATGAGTATAACTGCTTTATACAGATGAGAGGGAAATACGTATCTGCTGGGCTGCATATATGAATTTAGCAACCTGTAAGGTCATTTGTTTGTCAGACCCAGATGGTGGATATACTATAGAAGCTCCAGGGGGCTTATGAGGAATTTTTAGCAGAATCTCCTCCAGATACTTAAAACGAATCTGTATATACAGAGAACAAAAAAGGATAGTGTGTGGGAGGGTTTCGATGTCAGCACCACATGGGCATATACGCTGATCATATGGGATCCCTTTAAATCTCCCTTCAAGAACCGCAGATTGTAAAGAGTTGAATCTTGCTTTAGAGAACATTAATCGATATTTAGGAATTGTAAGTAAATCTAAGTACGTCCTGATCTTTTCAGGGGGAAATTTCAGCCTCATAGCCAATCTGACTAACTTTTCCCTGTCTGAGCAACAGCAAAACAGCCTCCTCAAAAGGGCCTTTGGTCACACTTCCATCCCACCAGTGGCCTGTCCACCAAGGAGAACCTGGTGCCCTAGACTGCAACTGACATCATCCCTGAGCTTTGGCTATGCTGGACAGGGCTGATGGGAGCTGGAGTCCAACCAGGTCTGGAGAGCCACAAGTTACCCTCTCACACAGACACCTGCCCTAAGTTTCAAGATCAATCATAAGGAACATAACTTAGAAACACAGAAAGCTGGCTTATACAAAGTCAGACCACTGGTCCATCAAGCTGTGTACTGTCTACCCTGACTGGCCAAGGCTCTCCAGGCAGGAGCCTGTCCCAGCCCTACCAGAAGATGCCATTGGGGACTGAACCTGTGACCTTCCACAAGTGACGCAGGTGCTCTGCCTCTGAGCTACAACCCTTCCCTGGGATAGACTTGCTGGATTTGGACCAATCTTCAACAGCAGCCAACCAGAGGCCACTGGGAAGCTCATGTAGGGCAGGAGAGCCGTGGCCTTTCCCTCTTGGTTGTCCTCTCCTCCTGGTATTTAGAGGTAGATTGTTCCTGAGCATGGAGGTTCCATTGAGATCTTTGGGCTAATAATATCCAAGCTGACCACCCCTCTTATTTCTTTATTTTATCCTTCATCTCCTACCCTCTGTGAACTTCTGAGGCTTACAAAAATTAAACAGACCCAAAATTCAAACATAGTTTAAGTAGAAAGCAAAAGAAGCCACAATAGGCCACTGAATCCTGGTCCGCAGTGGTTCTCCTCCATGCACCTGCCTATGGGCTTCCCAGGGAAAAAAACACATGGCCAAGCACTGCAGCAAACAGGACGTTGGGCTAAATGAGCCCCATTGGGCCTTATCCTGGCGGAGCCTCTTCACTGCCTTCAAGACAAGCAGAAACACCGTAATCCTGTAACCTGGGGCAGAACCATCATTTCTTAAACCATTGGAACAATACAGATGCCAAGCTTGCTTCAAACGTAGTCAGGAATTCTGCAGGGGGAAGTGTCGTGCATGATCTGGAGAACAATCTTTATTCCCTCTCTCCCAATCTACAGTGAAGCAGATTCTGCTCGCTGCTGTTACTATGATGGTCCTCCTGAACATTCATCATGCTTCCCGGGCTGCAGCCAAGAGGTGCCACCTCACCCATTACAAGCCTACAAAAGCCCTGATGGACACCTTCAGAGACCTCCGGAACAGATATGTAAGTGAGAGGAACTGGCCTAAAAAAGGCTCAGATATAATTGGGGGGGTGGGGGGGGTGGGAGCTATTTTGATGGACCCTTTGGGGAACTGAAAGTTACAGTCGATAACTTTTTCTATTACAAGAATTGTAATAAATAAAATAAATATTTTTTTTAAAAAATGAAAAGGAGCCTCAGAAAGCTACAATTTTGATCAAAAGAGCAGCTGGGAAGTCAGGAGCTTAACCCTTGCCCCCAACCAAAATCCCCCACCCCCCAAAAAACCCTCTCAGAAGTGATTCCAAGGCTGGGGGATAATTTTTTCAAAAAAATGTTGTTGTTATATGCCTTCAAGTCAATTATGACTTATGGCGACCCTATGAATCTTTTTTTAAATATATTCATTGGGTTTCCATGGTAAGTGGTATTCAGAGGTGGTTGACCATTGATTGCCTTCCTCTAAGCCTACGGCACCCATATTCCCCGGCGGTCTCCCATCCAAGTACTAACCAAACCTGACCCTGCTTAGCTTCCGAGATCAGACGAGATCGGGCGTGTCCAGGGTAGTATGGCCACAGGCCAAAGAAATGTGTGAATGTACAATTGCAGTTCATGCCACACAAACTTGGCCAAGATGCACACACCAGCGCAGACAGCCAATAAGGCAGACTTCCCTAATCTTGTGCCCTCCAGATGTTTGGGACTACAACTCCCATCATCCCCAGCCAGTGTAGGCATGCTAGCTGGGGCTGATGGGAGTTGTAGTCTAAAACTTCTGGAAGGCACCAGGTTGGAGAAGTGATGTTGCTGACCCTTTTCATTTTCTGTGTGTTGCATACCATAACTTTGCTTTTGTGTTTTGAATCCCAGGAGGACCTGAGGAAAGAGGCACAGCCCTGGAAGAACTGCTCAGGGGAACATCTCAGACGCCCCCAAGGGAAACTGAGCAACTTAACAGTGAGTGGCCCAATGGACAGTGGGGGGAGGGCCTGGGGAGGAAAGAGGGTGAAAGGAACCTGTTCTCCTTGGGAGTGCTGAAGCATCACATATGACCCCAGTCCTGCACCCTACACACCCCATGGAGAGGGGTGGGCTGAATCTGAGGGCGACGGGGAGGCATGGGTCACCTGGGGGACACATTTTCCTGAGCGAGATTTAAAATGCCTCTTTGCCTCTCAGCCACGAATAACTGTAATGTGGCATTTCACACATAGTCTTAAAGGTGATGGAGGACCCAGCTGGAGGGCGGGGTTGCTACCTTGCTGTTTTAGGGCTCCGTACACTGTTTTGGCCACCTGTGAACAGCTGCAGCCTTGAAGAGGCACATGCACACCTGTCAGATGCTCTGAGACAAGCACTAGCCAGAGTTCAGCTCCCACAGCTGGAGAGGCAGCACAAAGGTGGGGCAGAGGTGACAGCAGCCAGCCAGGCCCAGAGGGACATCTTGGTGGCAGAGGAGGGTGATGGCTCCTATGTCAGTGGGGCAGTGAACTTCCAAACTGAAAGCACCTTGGACACCTCCTTAAAGGTTCAGACTAAAATCCAGAGTGGATCCACTGCGCCACTGACTTCAGTGCTTGCTGCATTGATCAGGAGGTTGGACTCAATGTCCTTATAGGCCCCTTCCAACTCTACAATTCTATAATTCCATGAGTGACTGCTGGGCACCCCAGTTCAAGAAACACACACGTGTGTGCACACATCAGCTTCTTACACCCAAAGGGATCCCAGTCCAGTCCCTTGAATCACTTCACACAATGCTGAAGATCAAGCATTTAGACCAGGGAAGGGGAACCTGTGGCCCTCCAGATGTTGTTGGACTACAGCTCCCATCATTCCTGGCCACTGACCATGCTGGCTAGGGCTGATGGGAGTTGGAGTCCAACAATATGAGGGCCACAGATGTTCCCCAATCCCTAATTTAGATCCACCTGCTTGGGGGATCCCTCAGAGCCAAGGGGAACTGGAACCTGGGAAATGCAACCATGCAGATGATGTGATGTCTTTGCAGCGACAGGTGGAATTTAAATTGCTGCATCATCACCAAAAGCAATTCTAGAAATATCCCCTTACCATGATGATGATGATAATGCATGACCTTATCCTGAAATCTTTTTCAGCAGAAATGGGAGAAACTGGAAGCTGTGGCAATGGAGCTGAGCATGGCCATCTCTGTCCTACAGAATCAAAGTCAGCCCACTTTCTCCAAAAATGTCTCCCAGGTTTTGCGGTTCTTGATGCCCCTCAGAGACAACCTCCTGGCCTGTGTAAGTAAGACCCTCTCTGCACAATCCTTCAACTCCTGTGACCCACAGGGAAGGGATGGTCGTAACCATCTCTGTGCTTCTCTCCTTTAGATAAATCATAAGCCTTCAAACCACAAAGAGTCTATTTACCTCCAGGAGTTTAAGGAACAGCTTCAGAAATTTAACACCAACAACGCTGAGGTAAGTGAGGCAATCAAGAGCGAATCAGATTTCATCTTCATTAATAGCCTTTGCCCAGCCTTGCAAATAAGATCACAAAGGTTACTTGCGGGTGGAGCCTTTTGTGATATGTAAGTTGCTTAAAGAGCCTGTATAGTTAATCAATTAATCAGCAAAAATGATTGCCACCAGATATCCCCCAAAGGCCACTAACATAAGGGGTTTTAAACAGGGATTGGATACATTCACAGAATGCCTGAAATGCCTGCTTTCATAAGCACAGAACCTGCATGTTCAGAGGCAGTCTGGAACAAGCACTATGGGGTGGATATTACCTCCATCCTGCCCTGCTTTCTGGGGGCTTCTGGCTGTCCTCTGTTGGAGACAGGGCACTGGGATAAATCAAAGAATGGGAAGGTATGCAGAGATGATTTCATTCTCACTCTTTTTCTCCATCCCAGCAATCTCCAAAGTGTCTGGAAGCAGCGGTAGGCCTGAATATCGTCCGCCTGTTGACCGAGGACATCAGCCAAATCAGCCACCACAACCATCACCACCACTGGAAATCCTCTAACTGAGGTCTGGATTGTGCCCGTCAGCTGCAGCAAACAAAGACCCGCCTTTCCTTTTATCCCACTGACTGGCAGAGGAGCCCTCGGCTGGAAGAAGAAAACCATCTGGCCTTATTCATCAATGCTGCACCTCCAAATTTCTCTTTGGTGCAACATGGGATGGGGGGAGAAGGGGGCAGCTTCAATACCATTTAGACCAGCTTTCCTGACCTGGTGCCTTCCATTTGGAGGGCACCAGACTCTCTCTCAAGTGTCTTCGTTCGTATTGTCTCAGCTGCTTCAAGGCTGAGCTTCGGCCTTCAGAACGGGTCCTGAGACTGGGGTCTTATTTAAGTTTTCTGTACTGTAGCCTCCAACAGCCACACACAGCAGTCTGTGGCTTTGTGAAAACAGGAGATGCTTATGCCCACATGCAAACATTCACAAGACCGTTCCCAGAAGACTGTTGCACTGTATCTCCCATCTGCACACAATTCTCTCCTGGCAAGAGAAGCGAGCGTCGCCCAAGTGCCTCAAGAAAAAGTGTGCGCTTGCAATTCTGTGATGGAACACTATTACAAAAAGGGCTGTTTTATTTATGTAATTTATTTTAATTCCTTAGGCCTGGAATTAACAAGTTCAAGAGGGAGGGAGGCAGAGAATCATTATTTAAAGTGGATTGTATTCGTAAAAATGTTATTTATTCATGTATCGGCATCTGTTTGCCCGGCTATTTATTGTAAAAAGAGAGAATTTGCAGGCTGAGCATCATTTCTTGGAATGAACAAGCAAGGCTACCCCCTGCTGGAAGGACTGCAGCAATGGCATCAGAATTATATCGGCAAATTCAGAATTCAAACTGGTTTCCAAGTATGCTGGCATGGCTGGTGTGGAGCAAAGATAGAAGACCAATATTTTCTAAATTGTTTTAGTAGCAACCCATATTCTTTACTTCACAGAAATCCACTTAAAACGGGATTACTCTAGAGCAGCGGTTCCCAAATTGGCACCCTCCAGATGTTTGGGAAAAGCTGTCCTAGATAAAATAAATTGCAGACTGTAGCCAGTGTTGGTGATTTGGTAAGAGGCAGGGGGGTTTAGAAAGAAAGAAAGAAAGAAAGAAAGATTATAATGTTATTTCTGATTTCCTGGGCAAGTCCCATGGAAATGAACTACACAAGAAAACGTCTAAGGTGGATTGTGCCTAAATTCAGTATTCAGTGCAAGATAATTTATTGGCTCAAGGACAGTAAATGTAGTCATAGGCTTCCTTTTTTTAAAAAAACAACAACCTCATTTGTTCTTTGTTAAATGTTCTCCATGGCCAGTGGTGAATTATTACTATTTTTATTACAAGAATTATTTTGTTACTATTTATTAATCTGTATACATTGCCACTAAAGCTACTCTCTATGTTGTTGTTCTTCCATAATGCCCCAGTCTTAATAAAAAAGATGGGAAGCTCAGACATTCTCTCTTGCCTTTCTTCTTGTACATTGAGATGGCTGAAAGCCCCACTGGGCTGGAGCAGGCCAGAGTCATCTCCTCTCTAGCCCAGGGGTCGGCAACCAAGGGCCAAACGCAGCCCTCTCCATCTGGCCCTCAAAACTCTCCCAGGCCACACCCCTCATTGGACCTGCTTTGCACCCCGAGTGCATGTGGCTGGCTGGAATGTACCCCTGAGCTCTGAGAATGCTCACTGGGATGAAGAACAGAGATGCGTGTGCCAGTAAGCAGAAAGTGGCCCACAGTACATCTGTTGCTCTACCCACTTCCACCTCTGGCTCCACCCACCACTGGCATAGGAACATCAGCGGCCATCTTACACCAAGTCAGAACATCTGGCCCACCTAGCTCAGTGCTGTCTGCACTGACTGGCAGTGACTCCAGGGTTTCAGACGGGTCTCTCCCAGCCCTACCTGGACATGCCGCTGGGGACTAAACTTGGGACCTTCTGCATGCAAGGCAGGGGCTCTGACGCAGAGCTACAGCTCTTCTCCTGATGGAACATGGGTTCCCCTCCCCTGCCCATGCCAGGATCTTCCACACACACAAATTCAGCGCTTTGGCTTCTGCAATCAAGCAGGGAGCAGGTGCCCTTCCAAAAGGCGATGGCAGAAGAACGCACATGGTGGCTGTTTGGAGCATCCAGCTGGGAACAGAGAGATGTAGTAGGCTCAAATCCTCACTCGGCTCCCTGTGAGCCTCTCAGTCCCTCCCAGCCAAACGTACCTCGCAGGGTTGTTGTGAGGATAAAATAGATGGGGGGAGGACCACATACACAACCTGACTCCTTGAAGGAAGGGCGGGATACGAAGGTCATAAACAAGTTAAATATCCTCAGATTAGTCAAGCAAGTCAAGCCAAAAGCCACCCTGGGGTCCCCATGCAGTCGCTCAAGGGGCAGGATTTCTGTCCAGCTGCCCCTCCCACCACAACCAACCAGCACACCCCATTTCTACACATCCAACTGGCTCTGGGTTAAGGGGGAGGGGAGAGACTGGGGCAGGAGTGGGCTCTCAGCACCCAGCAAAGGCGAGAGGCCAGACAGGCAGTTTTCGGAGCCTGGAGACTGGCGAGGAAGAGAGACAGACGCAGGGAGAAATCAACCAGCCTCCGGCAACAGAGCCATTGAACAGACTAGGGGGCTAGCGCTGGGAGGCCAGGCTTTATAGAGCCCAGTGGGCCACAACTGGCCCTTGGTGGTCAGCTGACGGAATGCTCAGGCAGGCTGGTCCTGCAGCCCAGAGGGCACCCTCGAAACCCAGAGCTCGGCCAGCCAGGCTTGCACTGGAACCACAACGCTGGTACCACAGGAAGTCAGGCAGTGGAACCCATCCTGGGGAAGGGGCACCCATGCAGGCTGGAGTGGGTGGGAGTTGTAGTCCAAAACATCTATAGCAGGGGCTCCCAATCAACAAAAGACTTTAAAACATATTTAAAGAAAACATCTGAAAAACATCTATAAAAATAACTTTTAAAACACATTAAAAAGCAATTCCAGCACAGATGCAGACTGGGACAAGGTCTCTACTTAAAAGGCGTGTTGAAAGAAGAAGGTCTGCAGTAGACGCCGCAAAGACAACAGTGATGCCACCTGTCTAATATGTAAGGGGAGGGAGTTCCAAGGGTAGGCATCACTACACTAAAGGTCCACTTCCTATGTTGTGCGGAACAGACCTCCTGAGAAGATGGTATCTGCAGGAGGCCCTCGCCTGCAGAGTTCAGCGACCGTCTGGGTATATAAGGAGTAAGATGGTCTTTCAGGTATCCTGGTCCCAAGCTGTATAGGGCTTTGTACACCAAAACCAGAACCTTGAACTTGGCCCAGTAGCTGATGGGCAGCCAGTGCAATTCTTTCAGCGGCGGGGTGACGTGCTGGCAATACCCTGCCCCAGTGAGCAGTCTCGACGTCGCATTTTGCACCAACTGCAGCTTCTGGACCAACCTCAAAGACAGCCCCACATAGAGCGCATTACAGTAATCAAGCCTGGAGGTTACCAGTGCATGGACACAGTAGTCAGGCAATCCCGGTCCAGAAACAGCTGCAGCTGTCTTATCAGCCGAAGCTGGTAAAAGGCACTCCTAGCCACTGAGGTCACCTGGGCCTCTAGCAACAAAGATGGATCCAGGAGCACCCCCAGACTACGGACTTGCTCTTTCAGAGGGAGTACGACCCCATCCAAAGCAGGCAACTGACCAATTATCTAAACTTGGGAACCACCAAACCACAGCGCCTCCATCTTGCTAGGATTCAGACTCAGTTTATTGGCCCTCATCCAGCTCACCACGGAATCCAAGCACTGGTCCAAGGCTTGCATGGCCTCTCCCGAGAGGGCACCAGCTTGAGGAAGGTTATCTTACATGGTCGATCTCCTTTCCCTTTTTAAAACTAGACTTTTTGTAGACCACCAATAGGTTTTACATTTACTGTAGTCAGAACTTTGCACCAGGACCCACCTGCTCCAGTGTTGTTTGCAAGTATCCCAACAACCAGCATGCGCTTGCTGGCCTACCAGGAACTGGCCAAGCATCTATGGGGCAGGGTGAGAGGGGGTGGCAGGAGGGTGGCCCTTAAAAGCAGTGTTTTAAGGATCTTACCGGCATCATGGCAAAGTGTGATTCCCAGAATTTGAGGGTGGAGGGAGAGGTACACAAGCATAAAGCCAACACAAATTTATGAATTATATCAGGGCAGAACTTTGTCACACCAAAAACCCCTGGAACATGCACGGCATGAAAAGTTACACGAGATTCCAGCAGGAAGTTACGTGGACATGCAACGACTGGAGATGAAGCAGTATGTCTGCCCTGAAACTTTTGCAGGTACAAACAGTATTAACAGCAAGACTGGGTATAACCACCTGATACCATCATGCAGTGGACACCGGTGGCTCTCATATCAGCGAGGAAGTGAATCCACTCCAGGTTTTAGTCTGAACTTTCAAGGAGCTGTCTGAGGCTCCTTTGGACAGCTCTTTGGAAGTTTGGACTAAAACCCAGAGCAGATTCACTGCCCCGCTGACATCAGAACCATCAGTCTCCAGTGCTATCACAAGCGCAAACCTTCACAAATCCACAATAAGGAGGATGTCTGGAGGGCCCTGCACAGCCTGATCTGCAAAAGCAAGCTTCCGGTTACACCTGTCCACTGTTCCCAGACCTTCTGGAGTTAACAGCACTTTTTTCATTCCAACTCTGCCTGTCCAGCAAGCCAAGAGTTCCCTCCGGGGCAGTCTTATTAACCTGTTTCATTTCAGCCCAAACAGCCATAGATCCCTCCCGCACATACAAGGCTGCTGAGAATTATTTCAACTTAATGTCAGCATTAATCACCCAGGAGCTAACGACATGTTGATGGGATTAGTAATTCTCCCCCCCACATGTAATTCAATTAAACACGTCCACTTGTTTCTTTTTTCATTTAAATAAATTAAGTCTTTCCCATCTGCTGCCAAAACACAGAGGGAGAGGTTAAGCCAAAAAGCGAGGGGGAGACGACAGAGGACTGCAGAGAGCGCAGTGCAGAGTTGCGTTGTAACCATTTTTTCCCCCACCACAGTGAAAGCTACATGAACAGAGTTGGCACTAAACTGCGACAAACCAAGAGAGCTGCATATTTAAAGTTCCATTGAGTAGGGCTGAATGGGAAACCAGTCAGACTCATAGAGCAGGTGTTGGGAGCTTTTTTCTGGGCGGAGGGCCACACTCCCTTCGGGGCAACCTCTGAGGGTTGCAAGCCAGTGGTGGGCACGGCCAGAGCAACAAATGTCAACCTTGCCTTTGTGTCATAGGCTGGTTTCTCTACCAAGAGTCATGACCAGGGTTCAAGGCACTTTCCAGGCATGCAGAAACACTGAAGGAGGATTCCAGGCAGGATGAGCAGGTGGGTGGGGAGGAGACGCCCTGGTGAGCATGGCAGTAGCCAGACAGAAAAGCTTGGAGGGCCAAATGCGGTCCCAGGCCTGCTGTTGAGCTTGGTCCCCTGGGAAATCCCCCAGCAAAAGCCTCATTGAAATGGATGGGAAACGCTGGAGACAGTGGTGAGAAGGCTCTGTGATGAGTATCCCTGTCACCTGTGAGCGTCGCAAAGAGATATGCCTCACCACGGCTGGAACCAGGAGGCTGGGCTGAATGGACCCACTCTGCTCTGATCCAGCCAGGAAAGTTTTATCTTGAGGACGGGGGCCTTTTCAGCCTGGGGACTGCATTGCTTCATGGGTGGTTGTACAGGGGCCGGATCATGCCACGGTGGGCGGGCAGAGAGGCAAAAGCCAGCAGAGGTGATTCTTCCCTTTGCACAATAAGCTACATTCCAGCCACACAAGAGTCGGAGTTTTCTGAACACACATTGATCACCCAGGCAAGGCAGATGCACCAACACAGCTCAAAGACACTTTCCAGCCCAGCGGAAGCCCTCGAGGAGAGTGGAGAGGAGGCAGTTTAAGGGTGTGGTCTGGGGAGAATCCCAAGGGCCGGACAGAGAAGTGTGGAGGGCCACATTCAGCTCCCAGGATTGATGTTCCCTGCTCCTCTTTTATGTTCTTATAAAAGGATTATTCACAGAGGATAAGGTCTGTCAATGGCTAAATGGGGGTTCTTCAGATACCTGGGTCCCAAGCCATCCAGGGATTTAATGCTGGTGAAATACATGTTCTGCACAGCTTGTTCCCATGAATAATTACACCACTGCTGTACATCAGCTTGGCTAGATTATTAACTGGGACTATTTGAATGCATGGAACAATCTCATCAGCCTTGAAACAACTGCACCAGATCCTGGTCTACTTCTGAGCACAATTCAAGGTGCTGGACTTAACCTTTAAAGCCTTAAACACCTTGGGATCCACGTACCTGAAGGGCCCACCTGCTCCCACATAAACTCACCCAACTTCTCCTCGTAGGTGGCCCCTTCCTGCTCTGGGTCTCCCCACCCCCCACCCTGACATCAGAATTGAGGTTGGTGGGGACCAGAAAAAGCACCTCCCCCAGCTCTGAAATTCTTTCCCCAGGAAGACCCACCTGGCGCCAACAACACTGGAGTCATTTTGATGCCACCTTAGAAATTTTCTACTGACTCCAAGCCTTTTGCTTTTTAAAATTATCCTTGTGGCTCAAGCACTTTTAAAATTGGCAGCTTACTTGTTTGTGTCGTTGTTTTGAAATTATTTTTAATAATGAATGTCAAGTCTGTTTTTACACTTGTAAAGTCTTTGGAGTAAGGAGCAGGCTCACCAGCATTTGTAATAAATACACTGAAGAAACAAACAGTGGTCAGGCTCTGAAGAGAGCACTTTTCCCAAGCCTTCAGAGCAATTCACATGCATGAACTTGTGATTTATTCCTTACGACAACCATCCTAATTGCAGTGAGAGGGGGAGGGCTTGAGAGAATAGAGGGGTGACAGTTACTCCAGAATAAAACCAATATAAACATGCAGTGCAGAAACCTATGTTATGGACAGGCCCTTTTAGAGCAGGAATACATTAATGGCAAAATTATGAGGGTTATTTGTTAATTATCCATTTTCTTTAATAATAATAGAAAAGCAAGCCAGGTGTTTTCCCTGATGTTCCTCCTGAATTTTTCAGTTTCTGTGTCCTGTGGTATACAATAAGGCCTCATCTCCCCATCCCACCATACCTGCACTAAAGATAATTTGTGACTCAACCCTACTCACAGAAGGCAGAGAACTACTTAGCAGTGGCTCTCAAAGAAACAACTGAAGCTTGTCCAGAGACATAAAACTATTAGGTGAGAAATACAAAATGGGTGTATAAATTACCTGCCTTCACCGTTTGAATGCGGGAGACGAGGCTGGGCGCCTTCTTGCCAGAGTGTGGCCAGTCACGTGTAGGAGCCAATGGTCCAAGGACGAGGGGAAGCACGTGGGTGCCTCATTTGCGGTCTTCCAAATTGCACCCATTTGCAAAGTACATCAGCTGTTACTTCCTATTCACTGGGCCCCAGAATGGAGGCAAAGCTTGTCTGCTGATTGGAGGTGAGAATTAAAGAGGGCTAAAGGTGCAACAGCTAAAGGGACAACGTTTAAGTAAGCGTAATTGGCTCTGCGGCCAGCACCTGGCATTGCATCAGCCCCTGCCATCAACAGCCATGAAGGATAAAAAGGATGGAAATTAATTGAGGGGGGGGGAAGAATTGGGGGGAAAGAGGGAGGATTGTGCATTAATGGTGCAGGCTGACATTGTGGACTGTTCAGCTGGGTCCTCTATTAAAAGCATCATTTTAGACTCTGCAAAAATGCAGATCTAATGGGCAGATGCAGGTGAATTTGCAGATATTTTCAGAGTGGGGGTTAGTGGAGGGAAACAGCTACTAACTGATGGAGAGTGTAGGCTGCAATCCTGTATATACTTATCTGGGGTAAGTTCCATTGAAAACAAGTCTTATTTCTGAGTAGATATATATATAGGAATGAACTGGTTAAACTTAATTTGGTCATATTTATGAAAACTACTGGTTGCAGGTGCCTTTTTAGGAGGGGCCTTTTTCTTTTACTCTCATGCAGGAGGGATACCTTTCAGCTTGGTTTGCGCCTGAGGATGTAGACAACCTGCTGGGAGTGGTGAGGCCTAGGAGTTGCTGCTTGACCCTTACTCTTCATGGCTTTTGAGATGTGCAAGATTGGGGTCTTTCCCTATATACCTCAAGGAAGGCAACAGTGAGACCACTCCTTTTTATAAAAACACCAAAATTAGTTCCATCAGCTATGGACTCCTATTGTTTGGTCTCTAATTTGCCTTTTTGGGGGAAAGGTGATAGAACGCATGGTGGTCTCTCAACTCCAAGCAGTCTTGGATGATACTAGCTGTGTACACACCTGTTTGCAGCACAAAAACTTAGTTTTTCTCCATATCGGATGCTTTATGCTTGTCCTGTTTTCAATCGAAATTGATTGTAGATTCTGCCATCCAGATGGGTGGATGGGGTTACTTGATGTGTTTGAAAAGCCTCCCCTTGATTAGATGATGCATGTAAAACACCTCCCCTTGCGATCTTAATATACACCCATCATTGGGTAGGTGTGACAACACACACACACCACCCCAATTGCTGGGACTGCCTCTCTCTGTTTTCAAATGGGCACACTGAGGATTAATGCAGAATCAATCTGCTATGAGCTTTTATTTTCTGAATGAAACCAGGTTCTCAAGAAGCGCTCTTCAGGGTCAAAACATTTGCAATGGGTTGTATCCAGCATTAGTCCTCCTCAGAAGAGACCCATTGAAATTAATAGAGAAGCCTAATTTAGGTCTAGTAATTTCAGTGGGTCTACTCTAAGTAGCCAGTGTGGTGTAGTGGTAGGTGGTGGACTACGACCTGGGAGACCAGAGTTCGAATCCCCACATAGCCATGAAGCTCACTGGGTGACTTTGGGCCAGTCACTGCCTCTCAGCCTCATGAAAACCCTATTCAAGTCGATTCCGACTTATGGCGACCCTATGAAGGCAGTACATTTACATTTACTCTAAGCAGAACTTAGCTGGAGACAACCCAAAACAAGAACTGAGTCTTCATTGATTCTACAATAAAATGTTGTGTGTATGCAGCCTTGGATCCATTCCAGGCATTCAGTACTGATTATAGAATGGAAACAGCCTTGGTCACCATGGTGGACAACTTAACACTAGAGAATGGAGAAGAGGAGCAGTTACCTGTTAGTCCTCCCTGGCCTTGAAAGTGGCTTTTGATACCATGCTATCCTTCTGGGTCCACTATTGAGATTAAGCTTAGGAGGCACTGTTGATTTGTAGCATTTTAAATTTTGTACAGTTTAAAATATGTTTTCATGTTTTGTTTTGTTTGCAAGGATCTTTGGGTGGGCATCTGCACTGAAAAGCAAACTAAAAATATTTTCAATAATAAATCAATCAATAAAATTCTTCTTCTTCTAATGCTCCTGGTGCAGCTTATACACATAACTGGGAGATCCAGGTTTAAACCTCCAATCAGCCATGAAACTCACTGAGTAACCTTGTGTCAGTCGCTGTCTCTCAGCTTCATCTACCTCACAGGGCTGTTGTGAGGTTAAAATGCAGGGAAAGAAAAAATGGACAGTGTTGTGAGATCCACAGAGAAAAGCTGGGATTTAGATTTAGTAACTAAATAGATATTTGGATGGCTAAAGCAACCCTTACAAGATCTGAACTCCTCATCTAGGTATAGGGGAATATGATTCGTCACTTGCAGGCATGAGCTAAAATTGAGTCCCCTTCCCACCCCTGCCCCACCCCATGGTTCTGAGACTGTAAGACGCTCTCTCTCTCATGCACGCATGCGCACACAGAGCTTGGGCCCCATTAATTTGACCTGATCTTGAAGACAATGGGGGCTGGGGGCTCCATGTCAGTGGGGCACAGGAATCCAGCCCAGGTTTTCATCCAAACTTTCAAGGAGCTATCCAAGATGCTGCAGCACCTTGGACAGCTCCTTGAAAGTTTGCACTAAAGCCCAGAGCAGATTCCACTGCCTCACTAACATGGAACCACCAACCTCCACTGTATGAACATACCATAGGGGGTGTCTATCCCTTTAGTTATAACAACTGCTCCCCTCCCCACAATTTGGCTTCTACAGCCTTTGTAAATTAAAAAAAAGTAATAATGAAAGTATTCACAAAGGTTTTACAGGAAATATTTAGAAAAAAGCTCATAGAACCTCTGTAAGTCCAGGATGTGGCATGTTGCAGGCCACAGCTGAAAAAACGCCAATCTCCTTAAACCAAGGGTGGGCAACCTTAGGCCCAGGAGCTGAATGGGGCCCTCCAGCCCTCTCTGTATGGCACTGGACTCTGTCTAGGCAACGGCCGACCTGCAGCCAATGGGAGGCAGGGCCAACTCGTTTGAGTTCTGTCCCCACCCTCCTCTCCTCCTTGCTGAGTTCGATAAGGGTGAGACTTGCGGAAATTGGCACCAGGGCCACCCCCAGGGTTGGATATAAGGAGGCAGGCAGGCAGGCAAGTGGGGCTGGCTGAGGACAGAACGAAGTCTGGGGGGCTGGCTGCAGACATACTGAGGCTGGTAGAGCAGCGCCCCACTATCCCCAAGGGACCAGCCTCCACTGCTGGTCTAAAGCCTCTTGCTCCTCTGGACGAAGGAAGGTGGCACGTAGGGAACTGCACCCATTGCTCCGCCTACTTTTGCAGCAGTTAGTTGTGCCTGTTGCCTGCATACAGCTCTCAGCAGACTCTGCCTGTTAAATTCCTTGCGCGCTCTTGGCCTTAAAGAGCAGGAAAGGGTACAAAACAGAAATTAAAAAAAGAAAACTTTTATCTGCTTTTAGACACACACAAGATTCAGTCTCCGTAGAGACTGTCAAAAATTGCCAATGCCGACTATATTTCAAGTCGTCATGGCGGGGTATTGGGAAAAGTTTTCAATTAGCAATAATCGCGCCTCGGATTAACCTCATTGGCTACGATACTGCCACTGCGCAAAGCTAAAGATCTTTTCTTCAGGCACTGTAATCCTCCCAGTGGAGGGTTTCCCTAGTGAAAGCGAGCCGGAAGACCCCGAGCTGGAAGGAAAGTAGAGGATTCCAGAATCTCCCGGGGAAAGGATCCCTGCTGCGCAGCACCGTGAAAGCCTTCTGAATATATTCTGGGCACTTTTTCTGCGTGCCGGCACGGACTAGGTGCCGCAAAGGGTGCCGGGCGCAGCATACATATTTTGAAAGGTGCGTCATCAAAACCCTCCTTGAAGAGGGGGCGGGGTCAGCGCCGTGATGAACCAATGACGCAACCAGAAGGGGGTGGAGCGAGGATGGCTCAGCGAGCGAAGCAGGCAGGGAGCCAATCACGAAAAAGGACTCGGAAAGAGGCGTCGCTGCGTCTTGCTGAAAAGCTGTCCTTTTTCTTCTATAAATCTATACGCAAAACATACCATAAAAAAGCGGGACTGGACCAAGAAGAAGGAGGTGTGAAAATTGGAGGGAGAAATATCAGTAATTTAAGATATGCAGACGATACCATACTACTAGCAGAAACCAGTAATGATTTGAAACGAATGCTGATGAAAGTTAAAGAGGAAAGCACAAAAGCAGGACTACAGCTGAACGTCAAGAAGACTAAAGTAATGACAACAGAAGATTTATGCAACTTTACAGTTGACAATATCTTGGCACAATCATTAACCAAAATGGAGACAATAGTCAAGAAATCAGAAGAAGGCTAAGACTGGGGAGGGCAGCTATGAGAGAACTAGAAAAGGTCCTCAAATGCAAAGATGTATCACTGAACACTAAAGTCAGGATCATTCAGACCATGGTATTCCCAATCTCTATGTATGGATGTGAAAGTTGGACAGTGAAAAAAGGCGGATAAGAGAAAAATCAACTCATTTCAAAAGTGGTGCTGGAGGAGAGCTTTGCAGATAGCATGGACTGCAAAAAAGACAAATAATTGGGTGTTAGAACAAAAGATCCTCCGTGGCACAGAGTGGTAAGCGGCGGTAACGCAGTCGAAGCTCTGCTCACGGCCGGAGTTCGATTCCAACGGAAGGAGGAAGTCAAATCTCTGGTAAAAGGAGTCGAGGTCCACTCAGCCTTCCATCCATCTGTGGTCGGTAAAATGAGTACCCGGCAAATTCTGGGGACGGAACTGGCAATCCCACCCCATATATACGGTCTGCCTAGTAAATGTCACAAGACATCACCCTAAGAGTCAGAAATGACTCGCGCTACAAGTGCGGGGACACCTTTACCTTTTTAGAACAAACTAAACCAGAACTATCACTAGAAGCAAAAATGATGAAACTGAGGTTATCCTACTTTGGACACATCATGAGAAAACATGATTCACTAGAAAAGACAATAATGCTGGGAAAAACAGCAGGGAGTAGAAAAAGAGGAAGGCCAAACAAGAGATGGATTGATTCTATAAAGGAAGCCACAGACCTGACCTTACAAGATCTGAACAGGGTGGTTCACAACAGATGCTATTGGGGGTCACTGATTCATAGGGTCGCCATAAGTCGTAGTCAACTTGGAGGCACATAACAACAAAAACATTCTCAACCCAGAAACAAAAAGCAGGGAGAGGTGTGGCTGTGACTCTCATGAAGAGACCCTGCACTTCTGAATTTGCCACAACACTAGGGCTCGCAAGCAGGCAGGCTGGCTGGCAGAGGGAGCTGCCTGACACTGAGTGAGCCCCGGTGGCCCACCCAGCTCCGTCCCTGCACTGAGAGGCAGCGGCTGGAGAGGTTCTCAGCCCTTCCCATAGGGGGAGGTTTCTGGGACCTTCTGCAGGCAAAGTGGGCACTCTACCACGGAGCCCCAGCCTTTCCCCACCAGAAGCAGCCCCGTGCCAAGTCAGACCATGGAGCCCATAGGGTTTGCCCTGACCGACAGCAACTCTCCAGGGCTTCATGCAGGGGACCTTGCCAGCCTCACCTGGAGATGCCCTTGAGGACTGAGCCTGGGTCCTCTGCAGGCAAGGCAGGTGTTCTGCTCTTGATATATATATAATATTTATTTATTATATGTATAAATACCCAAACTTTTGGAATACGGAACTTGGTGTTTGAATAGATGGGTGGCTGGATCTTGACACCCCACCAACACACACACACACACAATGGGGGGAAAATGGACTGCCTTCAAGTTGATCCCGACTTATGGCGACCCTATGCATAGGGTTTTCATGGTAAGTGGTATTCCGAGGGGGGTTACCATGGCCTCCCTCTGAGGCTAGTCCTCCCCAGCTGGCTACGGCCTGCTCAGCTTGCCACAGCTGCACAAGCCAGCCCCTTCCTTGTCCGCAATGGCCAGCTGAGGGGCAACTGGGCTCCTTGGAACTCTGCAGCTTGCCCACGGCTGCACAGGTGGCGTGGCACATAACCCCTGAGCCACTTCCTGTGGGGTGATCTTTAGTTGGCCCTTGACACCCAGGAGACATGAGCGGGAATTTGGACTCACCGACTCTGGACTCCCAGCCAGGCTCTCCTCCCCACTGGGCTATACCAGCTGTTACACACACACGAACACACAACGAAAACAGACCACCATGCTTGTTTGGGGGGAGGGCGGTGGTGACGGTTGCTCTTTAAGGCCAGGGACGGACAGGGAAGGGAGCCTGCTGTGTTATGAAGGGGGTCAAGTTGGCTTCTTCTAGGGGAGGATTGTCTGTGTGCTTTGAGGGAGGGCTACAGCTGATTGGCAGAGCATCTGCTTTGCAAATAGACGCTCCTGTGCTTCATCCCCAGGGATCGCTCCTGGGAAAAAGACTCCTGCGTACAGCTCTAGAGAGCTGCTGCCAGTCCGTGTCTACAGTACTGACCTAGATGGATCAATCGCCTGACAGGGGACAAGGCAGGTTCTGATGTTCCTAATTCGAGCAGAATGTGCAGGGCAGGGCACAATATGGGAAGGGGGCAGAGCACTTGTGCAGCCTGTAGAAGGCCCAGGGCGGAACCCCTGGCAGCATCACAAGGCAAGGCTGGGGGAAAGCTTCTGCCTGAAAGCCTGGACAGCTGCTGCCAGTCAGTGCAGAGACAACAAGGGCCCAATGTGAGCCCTGTCCCTGCGTCTCTTGGTTTTCAAAACAAGAAACCTTTACAAGCTCAGCGAAGCAGAACAGAAAGCCACGTCAGCTCCTAAGTGGCAATGGCCTTGACAGCGGAGGGTGCGCTTACGTTGCTGCCAGAAGTGAAGGGGAGGGGAGGGGGGGAACCTGCCTCTCCTCTTCCCGGGGAAATCCACACCTGGGCCTCTTGAGAGGCAGCAGATGGTGCCAGCAAAAGGGGAGTCAAACTAGAAATGTGGAAAGATTAGATACACAATAGTGGTTTGTGGGGGGGGGGCAGTTGTCAGTTCTCTGGGTTGTTGTACTTGCTGAAGAGGGTGGGAAGGAGGGAGAAATGGCTCCACATTGGTCAAGGAGTTGCTTTGTTAGACCCCCCCAATTGGGTCAAGGTTACCAGTGGGGGAAACAGAGGCAGAGCACTGCGGGTAGATAGAAAAGGAGGCCATGGGAAGCCAGGACTTCTCCCTATCGACAGCAGCAATGCAGACAGACTCACCCCTCAAAATGGGGGGTGGAGAGAGGAGACTGGACAGGAGAAGGGCCGCCCCCCTCCCCCAGCAGGCTCCTCCTCATTTCCAGTCTGTCTTCCCATCGCGTTTGAGTCAGGAGACCAGCTCCAGATTCGGGGATCCTGCCCTTCTAATTGGCCCAGGGGAGGCAAATCTGAGGCCCAACAGACCTTGCATCCTGCTGTCCAAAGGGGCAACATAGCCCAGCAGTTGAAAAACCAAGAGGCTTCAGTGGGAGTTGTTGTTTTGGGAAGGGGCACAGTTCAGTGCTTAGAGCAGTAACCTTTGCAT
Source organism: Rhineura floridana (assembly GCF_030035675.1). Classification (NCBI taxonomy): domain Eukaryota; kingdom Metazoa; phylum Chordata; class Lepidosauria; order Squamata; family Rhineuridae; genus Rhineura; species Rhineura floridana. The sequence continues at coordinate 37,528,529 of NC_084494.1, forward strand.
GCATTTCTGGGTAGGGCTTCCGAGTGTCTCCCGTCTAAAAGCCTGGAGAGCAACTGCTGCCAGTCAGTGTAGACATTACTGAACTAGATGGAGCCAGTGAACCAGAACTATCACTAGAAGCTAAAATGATGAAACTGAGGTTTTCATACTTTGGACACATAATGGGAAGACATGATTCACTAGCAAAGACAATAATGCTGGGAAAAACAGAAGGGAATAGAAAAAGAGGAAGACCAAACAAGAGATGGAGACGGAAACAAACTAGATGGAGACGGCAGCTTATGTCCCTATCTGGGTGGCCCCACACATGCCACACGCTCGCTCTGTGGGAGCCCTGGCCACGCGCATCTATGGGCAATTAATTGTCAGCTACGCCAGTTGGCTTGTGACAGCACAGCTTGCCCCTTTCCCACCGTTATCTGTTTCTTGGTCCTTGGGACAGGCGGCCTTGACTCGGGGCAACTCTCTATAAAATGACCCTCTTTCCTGCAGGCCAGAACCCACTTCCTCCCTCCACTGCTGCAAAGATGAGGGCCTCGCAAAGCCTCTTCCTCCTCCCTCTGCTCCTTGCTGTGGCCTGGGCCCAGTGCCCGGTTGCGGCAGACCTCAAGGCCCCTGACGGCAGCAAGATCTGCGCCCAGATGTACACCGACGACAGCCCCTACTACGACCAGTGTTGCGCCGGGAGCGTCCTGGTGGCGCAGCCGAATGAAGACCAGCCCTACATGCCCTCAGCTTTTAACAACAAGATCTCTTCCTTGGTGGTGGGCCAACGATGTGAACTCACCGTTTGGTCCGCAAAGGCGAAAGGTGGCAAAACACGCAAGTTTAAACCTGGACCATACCCCCGCCTCCAAGAATACGCAAAGGGGCTATTTGGCAACTGGAACAACGCCATCTCTGCTTACTACTGCAAGTGCACCTGAGGGGACCAAGGCAGAGGTGGGCAAGATGGGAGGGGGACCCCACCTTGTCTGCAATCAACCCTTGACAATGTGACCCCCAAAGCCTACCCAATTGCCTGTCTCAGCTGAGGAGGTTCTGCCCCATCCATGAAGTCACTCTGTTGCCACTGAGGATGCTGGGATACCTCCTTCCCAGAATACTCTACTCTTCCCACATACCATGTCAAACTCTGGAAGATCTCAACATACAAACAAAATGCAGAACACCAAAATTCATCTTCCGATGGCAAAAAAAAATCACTCATGTGGACCTAGGACACGATGCCACAGAAAAGCAGAAATCAACAAGTGAATTTATTTTTCCCTCCAACAACAATGGCAAATGAACATGCTCAATCATAAGGGAGTTTCTCCCCCACTTTGAAGATCTCCACATTTGACTTCTCGCTTGAAAGATTTGTAGCCTCTGATGTTTTTAAGTTCTTTCCCATTCCCACTTTGTTCTGGGTTTTTTTTTAAGACAGGCGTTCCATCTTCAAAGCTGTTCTCTCCCCTTGCTGCTTCTCCAAGATCTGCTTTGCAGCAAACATTCCCTCCGTCTCATCTCAGCCATTACTGTTGTGCCTTGCCATGATAAGCATAATTAAAAGTGAAAGAACATGACTTTCCAAACGTGTCGGGGCTTTTTTGTAGCTCAAGGTCAGTGAATGATGGGTAGCTTTTATTTTTGCCTCTTGTAAACACTTAATTGGAAAGGGCTTTCGACAGCCCAAGAGCAGAATACAATAATCCCCACCCAGCAAATTGTTTTCAATTTACTCCCTTTCTTAGAGGCATCTACAAACTTGGTGGGACCAAATTGGTGGGGGGGGGTACTGCAAGCCTGAGTTTGTGCCAGAACTTGTCAGCTATCCATTTGAATGCTGGAGATCAGCCCTTGAACTTGGGGGGGGGGACTAATGAAGATGGTGTCTCTGAGCATCAGCAGAGTGCCATTCCCTGACTGCTATGTAATCACAGCCAGCTCAGGTATACTCCGGGGAAAAGTTTCCATTGCAGAGGCTGTGGCATCCACGCCTCTCCTCAAAGATATTGAGCATGCATCCCATCTGCCACACTCACAATGCAAAAAACAATCCAAGTATTTCCTGGGAACTGCCTTCATATCACACACATCCCTACAAGATAGGTCAGCATTACTGCCACTGTACAGATGGGGAACAGGGGTGGTGGTGGAAGCTGCAACCCTAAACACACTTAGTAGGGAATAAGCCCCACTGACTTACTTCTGAGTAAGCATGCAAAGGACTGTGTTGTCAGGCATGTAAAGGGCCAGCCTCACTGGTTAACAAGTCCTGGTGCTAGCCTGGGGTCAGGGTCTACAGGAAAAGAATAATTTGAGAAAGGGTGCACCAGGACTTAGCCCCTGAACCTCTTTCAGTGCCATGTTTCTGCACTAGAATATAATGTGTTAAGTAGGACAGCAGTGTCTTCAAACATGGGCAGAGTGTCTTTCTCTATGTACATACACACCATAAAAATGCCAAGGATTTGCACTGCCTCTTTTACCTCTCCTTTTAATCATTATGCACAAAATCCTCTTTCAGGGTGAATCTTCCAACAGAATCTGATTGGTTCAGGTTGACCCTGATACCCTTGGGCCGTTGCTGCCTCACAACTGCTGCCCACCCCAAGCACCATCAATCCCGCAGCTGCACAGAGACGCTGCTATCCGTTGCTCACGTTCGGAGGAATCTTGCCAGAGTCTCAACATCTTTGGTCTTGTGAAGTGGACGTGGCGCACGCCAGGGCCATAGTCCTAGAAAACGTGGAAGACCTTGAAAGAGATCAGGGTTGGGGAAGAGAGCCTCAGTCCTCAAGGTAGAAGCACAGAGATGCCTCCCTGGAGGGCACAGGAGACCCCAAAGATCTTCCAGTCCAACACTCATTTCCAGCACAGGCAAACTGAGGGTTCTCTTTTATTTTTTTTACAGCAGGCAGTGTGGTTCAATCAACCAAGTTAAAGCTGGATCTGGTAGATCTGTGGTCAGATCCCCACCAGCCACCCCACCACCACAGACTCATTGCATGGCTGTGGGCCACTCTCTCTTAACCTCAGTTTCCCCACCTGTAATGCAGGAATAACAGTGACCCACCACAGACTTTGCTAGTCATGAGCGCCGCCAGTCACAACAACCCCTGCGATATATTTGTATGAAGATCAGGATACAGGTTCTGGCCACATCCACAATGCGCAATACATTTATTGCATTGTTATGCCACTTTATACAGTCATGGCTTCCCCCAAAGAATCCTGGGAAGTGTAGTTTGTGAAGGGTGCTGAGAGGAGACTCCTATTGCCCTGACAGAGCTCCAGTGGCCAGAGGGGTTTAACTGTCAGGGGAGGGGAATAGGGCATCTCCTGGCAACTCTCAGGACCCTTCACTAATTAAATGTCCCAGGATTCTTTGGGGGAAGCTATGACTGTCTAAAATGCCATTAGTGTGATTAGTGTATGGCATGGATGTGGTCACCATCAAATAAATAAATAAGCGCCCCCCCATCCCAAAAGAAGTGGCAATAGTAATTCGATACAAAATGCTGCAATCAAAGGCACATGCAAGCCCTTAATTAGAAGCACTGTTCCTGCTCAGAACCTGCTTCTGACATCTGCCCTCGGCCATCTATCACGCACAGTGATTAAGGCAATAAATAAAACATTTTCTTCAAGAGTTCCTCTAACCACACACAGAGCGCTTTGTTTCAGCTCTGAGCAACCACCGCCAGCCCCATTTGGGGCTAGAAATCAGAGGGTTGGCAGAATATTGGGGAGGGGAGAGAGTGGATTTCAGGCAGACTCCTGCCCGCTCAGGCTCTCTCTCCTATATAAGCGAGTCACTCCCACAGGCTTTGCTGTGCCACCCGGCCTGGTCCTTACATGGTACCAGGTCTTGTTCTTCTTCCCATCTTGCTCACTTTCACATGCCACATGCTGAAATTCACCAACCGCCATGTCCTCCTCCGTTCCCAAGGGCTGCATGTGCAGCTCGTAAACAGAGCTGGCCAGTTTGCTGTTCTCGTACCTGAAGGGAGGAAGGTGCCCCATGAGTGCTGGCAAGTTGCCTGTCCGTTTCCCGTGGGCATCCCAAGACCTTGGTGGCAAGAGGCTGCTTGGAACATCAGGACACATTTCCCCATTGTTCCTCTCTCTCTCACACACACACACGAACACAAACTATGTGCAGTAACGGAACATGCTCATCTTCTCACTGGAGACCTGCTGCCCTCTATTTATTTATTTATTTATTTGTTTGTTTCATTTATAGACCACCCATAGCGAGTGGCTCTCTGGGCAGTGTACAAAAAGGTTAAAATACAAAATATCAACAATAAAATCAGACAACAAACAATAAACACAAGCAGCAACTAAAGAAAAAAAATAAAAAATAAAAAATTTAAATTATAACATAAACGCTTAAAATGCCTGGGAGCATAGCCAGGTCTTAACCGGCGCTGAAAAGATAGAAGCGTAGGCGCCAGGCGTACTTCTTCGGGGAGGCTGTTCCACAGTTCGGGGGCCACTACAGAAAAGGCCCTAGATCGAGTAACTGTCCTCCGGGCTTCTCAATGGGTTGGTACCCAGAGGAGGGCCTTAGATGCTGAGCGAAGTGACCGGGTAGGTTCATAGCGGGAGAGGCGTTCCACAAGATATTGCGGTCCCAATAAGGCTTTATAGGTCAAAACCAGCACCTTGAATCTGGCTCGGAAACAAATAGGTAGCCAGTGCAAACGGGCCAGAACAGGTGTTATATGTGCTGACCGGCTGGTCCTCGTCAGCAGTCTGGCTGCTGCGTTTTGCACTAGCTGAAGCTTCCGAACTGTCTTCAAGGACAGCCCTACGTAGAGCGCATTATAGTAATCCAGCCTAGAAGTTACCAGAGCATGAACAACTGAGGCGAGGTCATCCCTGTCCAGATAGGGGCATAGCTGGGCTACCAACTGAAGGTGGTAGAACGCATTCCTTGCCACCGAGGCCACTTGCGCCTCAAGAGACAAGGAAGGATCGAAAAGAACTCCCAGACTACGAACCTGTTCCTTCAAGGGGAGTGTGACCCCATCTAGAACAGGGTGAACATCCACCATCTGGGCAGGGGAGGCACTCACCAACAGTGTCTCAGTCTTGTCTGGATTGAGTCTCAGTTTATTAGCTCTCATCCAGTCCATTATCGCGGTCAGGCAATGATTCAGCACATGCACAGACTCACCTGTAGAAGATGAAAAGGAGAAATAGAGCTGCGTGTCATCAGCGTACTGGTGGCAACGCACTCCAAAACTCCTGATGACCGCACCCAGAGGCTGCATGTAGATGTTAAAAAGCATGGGGGACAAAATCGACCCCTGAGGGACTCCACAATGGAGAGTCCAAGGTGTCGACCAATGTTCCCCAAGTACTACCTTCTGGCGACGATCCGCCAAGTAGGAGCGGAACCACTGCCAAGCAGTGCCTCCAACTCCCAACTCCGCGAGTCTCCCCAGAAGTATACCATGGTCGATGGTATCAAACGCCGCTGAGAGATCAAGGAGAATCAACACAGTCACACTCTCTCTGTCCCTCTCCCGACAGAGGTCATCGTACAGGGCGACCAAGGCTGTTTCAGTGCCAAAACCAGGCCTAAAACCGGATTGAAACGGATCCAGATAATCGGTCTCATCCAAGAGCACCTGGAGCTGATTGGCAACCACCCGCTCCAGAACCTTGCCCAAAAAGGGGATATTTGCCACCGGTCTATAATTGTTCAAGTTATCTGGATCTAAGGAAGGTTTCTTCAAAAGAGGTCTCACTACTGCCTCCTTGAGGCTACTAGGGACTACTCCCTCACTCAAGGAGGCATTTATCACTTCCTTGGCCCAGCCGGTGGTACCAGTCCTGCTAGCCTTGACCAGCCAAGATGGACAAGGATCTAGAGCAGACATGGTCGCCCACACCATTCCAAGCACCTTGTCCACTTCCTCAAGCTGAACCAACTGAAACTCATCCAATAATGAAAGACAAGACCGTGTTCTGGACACTTCAATGGATTCATCTGTCGTAACATCAGAGTCTAGGTCCCTACGGATGCATGCGATTTAGTGGTGCTCAAGAAGAAACTGTTCATATTTTCTGCCTAAATTAAATTTATTTATTTAATTTGAAACAGCATTTCCACAAAATTCTGGACTGCAAGCACACCTGCAGCGCCTCTAACTCAATTCCAATGGCAGTAAGAGAGAAAAATAATGGAACAACCCATTTCAATCTCAGGTAATCACCGCCTCTCAGATTTATCAATTATTGCAACAGAGAGGCCATCTGATCCGAGAACACTGGAAACAAGAGAGAACTTCTGGATCTATGGGCTTGATGCTTTAACACCACCTGGCCTCCACCTGGAAGATAACATCACCTACAGGAAGTAAAGCACTTCCGAAGACACCTCCCCACTGTCCTGTGACTGCCACCTGGGCTGCAGGACCCTTCAATTCTCATCAGAGCAGCTGAAGGTGGGAGCCAAAACATTTTGCTGTAAAATGCTTTGATATATAAAACAATACATTAGGGTTTCTAGTCCCTGTTGCTTTACCAAAGACCTTTAAAAAAGTAATTTATTTCTTGAAGCGAAGGAGACTTGCAGTCTGCATTGGGATAGCATGGGGGTGGTGCTGGCTCAAAAATGTTCATGCCTGTAGGTGAAGAGGGAAGCACAAGTGAACCATGATCTTTCCAGACTCCATTTGAAGCCAAGTTCAGCCATGCCACTTATTTATTTATATATATTTATATTTATTTATTTAATTAATTAATTTGTACCCCGCCCTCCCAGCAGGAGCCCACGGCGGCCAACAAAGCACCAAAAAAACTTTAAAACATCATAAAAACAGATCTTAAAACACATTAAAACAAAACAGCATTAAAAACATTTTAAAAAACACCTTTAAAAAGGGTTGAAAACATTATTAAAAAACATATTAAACAATTCTGACTTCCTTGATCTAACCCACACACATCCCTCTGGTTGTCCCTTTTCCCTCCTGCAGACTGGCTCTGGGGAAAGCATGTTATGACCCCAAGATTTACTCCTTATCTGGGTAAAATACAGGAAGGTATTGGATTTATTTGCTGTCAGCCAGAGGCCAGGAAAGATGGCAGACAGATCTAGCCCATGGGGCACCATCAAGCCCCACTGAAATGAATGGGGGGGCCTGCACAAGATCATCAATGGGGCTCAGAGCGGAGACCTCACAAGTGGATGGTGCCCCATTTTCATTAGTGGCTGGGTTTGTGAGCAATCTTTAGATTTTTCTACATTAGCATCCAAAGGGGTTGCACAGGGCACAGCTTAGTAATAATAATAATAATAAAATTTAATTTATGTGTCGCCTATCATATAGTAAAAAGTAAGTATGAGCCAGGTCTCAGCCCCTGTACCTATTTTCAATGGCTGGACTGCGCCTTAGAACACATGAAGCAATCACAACAGAGAGAGTATCTCTGGGCATATGCAGAACACCTTTCCCTTGCCAAGGGTTACTAGTCTGGGACTGTGATTTGGAGGAAAGAGCTTCTCCACGAACATGTTTGGAAAAGGAGCACTTTCCAGACTGTTTATAGCATACTTTGCCAGTCTGGAGCCCTCCAGATATTTTGGACTATAACTCCCATCAACCCCAGCAGCACAGCCATGTTGGCAAAGGCTGATGGGGGTTGTAGTCCAACACTTCTGAAGGGCCCCAACGTGGTGACCGCTGGCCTACAGCAGGGATGGGGAACCTGTGGCCCTACAGATGTTGTTGCATGCTGTCTCCCACCAGCCCCAGCCAGCGTGGCCACTTGGGGGGTGGGTTGTGGGGCCTTCATTCTGCCCTGAGCACCATTTCCTCCCCGCCACCATGAAAACTAGCATACATGTGCCACAAAACATCGGAGTGTTAACTGGTAGTGACGAGGGGAGGCTGGAAGGTACAGAATCTCCTTGCAAACATGCAAGGATTACAGTTGCCAATTAATGATGATAACTGTGATGCTCTTCCCCCACCCTGAGGCCGACAGAACCAGCAAGGCCCACGACAAACCATTTAGAGCGATGGGCTAGGAAGGCAGAGGCAGGCCAGGTGCTTGCCAATTTAATCTCCTGCACCAGCAAGTTTTAACAGGGTTAGGCATCCGCCCTGCCTGGAAGCATCCTTGAACCATGAGTAGCCAAAAAACCCACAAGGGCAAGGCTCCTAGTGGCTAAGCACAAGAAAAAGCTATTAACAAACATCACTGCTGTTTTCTGGAAGGGAAGAATTTTTATTTTATTTTATTCATTACATTTCTGCCCTGCCTTTCTTTTCATGCTAGAAACCCAAGGCGGCTTGCATATGGTTCCCAGGCGGTCTCCCATCCAGACACTGACCAGACCTGACTTCAGCAGGGTGCCAGCCTTATGTGCCTTCAGACCACAGCCTGGGAATCTAAATGACCTTTCATTTATTTATTTATTTACAATATTTCTATCCCACAATAGGGCACTCAGGGCGGCTTACAATAAAATTGCACACATACATAATAAAATTGTACAGAATAAAAACACAAGACAAAACAGTAAATTAAAATACATAAAATACAATTATTAAAATACATAAAATGCAATTTCCATATATATACATACGAACAGATACACACATGTATATATATGCATACATATATGGGGAAAAGATAATAAAAAGACAACACGATAAAAATTAAAAATAGGGACGTAGGGACAGCGTCATTAAGATGCATATGTGAATTATCAGAGCTATCTATCAACCTTCCTTTCAGAGGTTCATTTGCACACTTCTGGCTAACTGGCTGGAAGGATTCTAGAGACCGCCCCAGAGAGAAAATCAAGTCCCTGTAGTGGGTCACCAACCTTCCTGCAAGGTGTCCCACACCCACACACCATTGGCTGTGCAGCTGGGATGTCTTGGAATGTCTATGCAAACTCCAATTTCTCAAATGTAATCAGTCAACAAGAGGCATTTAAGGAAGTGAGGATATTGTTGAGTGTTCTGTAGCATCAGGGCAGTGTTGCCAATGGCATGGACTGAGGCACTTGCAGGTAAGTGAATAGGTGACAGTTAATTTTACAACTTTGCAAAGGATGATTTCTAAACTCAGCTCAAGAACAGGTTCAAGTGTTTACGGGCTTGATTACCTGGTTGAAGACAGGGCTTAACTGCCTGCAAGGGACTGGCGGTCTCTATATTCCAGCAAATGATCTCCGCCATGCCCCCTCTATGATGAGCTTCTGCCGGGCCTTGAAGACCTGGGTCTTCAGGCAGGCTTTTGGGGTGAGTTAGGTTTTATTATTATTGTTGAATTTTTAATGTTTTAATGTATTTGTATGTTTTTAAGTTGTACGTCGCCCAGAGTGGCTGGACAACCAGCCAGATGGGCAACTAATAAATTTAATAAATAAATAAATGCTCCTACTAATTGTATTCAAATCATCAAATATGGAAGTTATCAGTAGGCTTACATCCCAAGCATAGCAGTAAATACTCTCGGTTGTCCGTCACCCAGCTCTCACAATGTCCCCTCCACCTTCTGCGAGATAAACACCCATTTTCCCAAAAAGATCCCTCCTAGATCATACAGTTCACATCTCTTTGTTGTTTTTCCTCAGTCTCTACATCCTGACACATTTTGAATTGTTTGTCCTCAGCCACAAAGAAAGGCTCCCAGAGCAACTTACAAAATCAGTAATAAGACAGTCTCCAACTTTAGGCATGCAGTCACGACACATGAGGAAAGGAGATGTGGAGGGCAGAAGAAAAAACAAACTTGAGCACTAGTTCTCAGTTACAAAATTCAAATATGAAAAAATACAAATCTGTACAAGTCTGCTGCTAAGTACAGTAGCCCTGAACAGGTAGCTGGATTGCTAGCAAGTTAACAGACTTCAAAGCTTAGACTGCTGTAAGAGAAGTTCAGCAAACAGCAATTGCATGGTGACCCCCACCTAGAAGAAAATCTGCAGCCATTAGAAAGGATCTTGTAATGAGCAAGTGTCTGCACATGCTCCAAGTGTCCCTGTTTTCGGGTCTTTGATAAATCACTGTCCCTATCTTGTCCTTTGAGGGATACTTTATTCAAATTCTGCTCATGTCTGCTGCTAGCATTGTCATTCTTCAGGGTTCAGTTCCCTTCTTGGGGTCTCTAGAAGTTACATCTCTGAGTGGATGCATCTTGGCTCTAGCATACATCCATGTAAACACACAATGCACACCACAAAGACACCACGCAATGCACAGTTTGGCTTCACACTCTCTGCAGCTGTGACGGTTTGTTTTGCATTGCTGTAGTCTTTCCAAGATACAGAACCAACACCATCACGGCTTGGAAAACAGAGCTAGGAAGCCTACTGCAGACACAGAAGATGGAACAGAGAGCCTTCAGTGACGTGTATGGAGTGAGACGGGGCGGAAATATCCTTGATATTCAGAGTGCGTCCCTGTTTTCACCTGTGACATGTCGGAGTGTCTGCATATGCTGACCTAGGTGCATGCAAGCTTTTAGACTTCACAAAACTCTTCAGCAAGCAGAAACAGAAAAGTTGCTAACACATTAGCCACACACAGAGTGGCCTGAAAACATTTACATAATCAATGACTATTTGCAAAAGCCAGAATGTTAAGAATTCTGTATAACTGGAAAGTTTGCATACTATAAACATGGATTGATCCTTGAAAGGTCTTCACCCACCCCGCCCAAAATACCTATTGTCAGGAGGCTGTGAGGGGGGCAGTCTTTGATTAATTGAGGCCTCTTTCCACATGAAACCATGGAGAAAATCTAGTTCTAATGTATGGTGTTTCCAGTTGCCCTACTACTACATTTGTAGATCACAGTGTTATTCTCCTGAAATTTCCCTTCTGAGCATCTTCTGCTATGCACCTCCCCGAACCTTACGAACTTCACTGAAGGACCTTTGCCAGATTCCCCTGCCCAAGGAGGGTGCAGTTAAGGAACAGGCCTTCTTAGGAACACAGGGAGTTGTCTTACCGTGAGTCTGAGCCTTGGCCCATCAAACCCAGTATTGCCGACACAGGATTTCAGCCAGGCTTCTCTCCCAGCGTTGCCTGGAGGTGCCCTTGGGGATTGAGCCCAGGACCTTCTGCATGTAAGGCAGATGTTCTTCAGGAGTGGCACCCTGGATACAGAATGCTCTCCCCAGAGAGGTTCCCCAGCCCCTACAGGAGGCTCTTTTTGACGCTAGGTCAAAACATTCTCATTTCTCAGGGCTTGTGACAACTATGGTTTTCCTGCTTTTTAGTTTTTGAAACATTGTGAGGGCCCCCTTTGGCTGAATTATAATTATAGTGCTGGTTTCTGCATCGGTCTGTTTTTGCACCAACTGTGTCAAGTTGGGGGCTGCAGCTGCATGTTATTGATTTAAGTTGCAAACCACTCGGAGGACAATGTTGATTGGGAAGAAAGCACATCAAAGGCAAAGAACCTGTCCCACACAATAACTAATCCTGGGATTGCTGGCCCAGACTCAAATTAGGAGTGGAGCAGCTCTGCCAAATCTGAGCTGTTGGGCCATCCAAGGGTTGGATCTATGTCTTACTCAGAGTAGATTCACTGAAATTGATGGGCATGACTAACTTAGACATGTTATTTTCAGTGGGTCTACTCTGAGTAGGACTCAGTCCTACTCAGTTGCATACAATCCTATGTGGCCGGCTGCACCGAACAGAGTCTAACCAATTTGGAAAGAAGCAGCTCTATAGCAAGGGGTGGCTTTTGAAAGAGAATGAGGCAAACTCACTGATGAAGAATAAGGCTATTAGCCAAGATGACTACACTCTACCCCCAGCACCCTCCAGCTGGGAATCCCAAGCAGAAAGAACCCTCTTGTGCTGGTCCTGCTTACACGGGCTTTCCTTTGGGGCGTCTGGTCCGCCACTGCGAGAACAGGATGCTGGCCCACATGGGCTCCGGCAAGGTTCCTGATGGGTTGCAGGACAGCTGAAGAGGTCTTGCAAAAGGGCTTTGCTCCAGAAAATGCAACTCTTGCAAAGCTTCCCTTGAAACGGCCAAGGGAACTGCTTCCAACGAGGGGGGGAGGCTAAGCTATACCCAGCGGACATCGCCCGAACCCCAAGGGATCGCCCTCCACTGCCCAAACTTGCTCCGGCCTTGGGCTGAGCTAGTGAAACGCGCGGTACCTTCGGGGCTGGAGTTTTGCAGGAGGTTCCTCTCGAAGGGCTTCGGGGCCCCTCCGGGCGGGGCGGCAACTTGTGGGGTCGCTGCTGTTGGTGTTGCTGCTGCCGCGAGGCCATCGCCGCAAGCTGCCTGCGGGCGGCTGTGCGAGGCTGCCCCAGCTGGCAGCGGCAGGAGGGAGGGGCAGGCCGGCGGGCGACCGCAGAACCGCTGGGCGGGGGCAAGGAGGCGGGCCGGGCGGCAGCTCCAGCGGCACTTTCTCTACAGGCAGGAGGACCCGCCCCCTGCAGGCCGGCGACCCCCCCACCCCCTTACCTGGCCCACATTTAGGAAACCTCCTTTTGTGAAATGAAATATGCCGGGCGGGGCAAGCCCCCCCTCCAGCCCTGGAGCCGGACTAAACGTCTGGCTAAAGTTACACGGGAAAAAAAGCACTCTGCACGTGCTCAGCAGACCAACCGTCTGGAGTTGCATACCTCCTGCAGTTGCATATAAGGGCCCAAATACTTAAAAAAAAAATACAGCTTGTGTCACCTGAGATTTCCCTCACAGCAATTATTTTGGAAAGGCAGAGGAGGGCGCTGGCGTCAGAATTTAAACCTCCCGCACAGCTGCACACAATGAGAGTTGTTAGGAGCGCCCTGTTCCCATTACAGAGCTATAATTCCTAGAGTTCTTTGGGAAGAGGGACCGACCGTTACTCCACTCTGGAATAGGAACTCTGTGAGGAGAACAGGAGTCTCCTAACAGCGCTTAGAATCCTCCACAAACTACACTTCCCAGGATTCTTTGGGGAAAGCCCGGTTTGCAATAGAATAAATGTGTTGTGAATGCAGCCACAGTGATAGTCACTGATTTTAAAGAGATAAATTCACGGTGGTGGGGGGGGACAGATCTATTCAGTGCCCATGAGCTATAATAGCTAAGTAGAACCTCCAGGTTCAGAGGCAGTATACCTCTGAATAGCAGCTGCTGGGGCAAGAGGGAAGGTACCATGCTGAAATAAATCAGGGATGGGAAACTAGCAGCCATCCAGTTGTTGCTGGTCTCCAGCTCCCATCATCTCTGCCCATTGGCCATGCTGGCTGCCAGGCCAACAGGAACATCTAGGAGTGGCCGCAGGTTAGCCATTGCTAAACTAGATGGATCCCCTTGGGTCTCATCCAGCAAGACTCTGGTTCTTGAGGAAAGCAAGATTCCTGCCACTTCCATCGTTGAATAACAGGCAAAATAGTGGCAGATGTAAAGTGATGGCCTTGGTGGCACTCCAGCTTTGAGTGCAGGAGGTCAAGTTCAATCTCCAACAGCATCTCCAGGTAAGGCCACATAAAACCCGTCTGAGATTCTGGAAAGCTGCTGCCAGTCAGTGCAGACAATACTGAGCTAGATGGAAGAATGGTCTGGCTGCAATGAGGCAGCTGGTCGAGAGAAACTGCAGCCCCCAGAATCCCCCACCTCCTCAAAAGCCTTTATTTCCTGGATGTGCAGTCTAGGATGGGAAACAGCTGCAAACAGAGATCTTCTCCCTGCCCCTCCCCAACCTTTTTACATTCCAGGGGAAAGCAGCGAGGCGGCCTACCTAGCAAACCAGTTCAGCAGGCGACTAACACCTGATGTGGCCACACTAACAGGAAGCTAATCCCACCCAGCACAAAAGGAATCCATCACTGGAATGAAAGGAACTGGATCCATACAGGTGCTTATGTATATATACAGACCCACCCCAGTGTTTATCTTCCTGATCAACGGGAGAGCTTTGCTGTCAACTCTCCTAGCAGTGAAGCTACCCCGCTCTGCACAAAGCTCATTGCTTTCCTTAGAATGACAGCCTGTCCCTAGAGAGCTCAGCTGTGAGTTTGTTGTTAAGTGCCTCCAAGTCGACTACAACTTATGGCGACCCTATGAATCAGCGACCTCCAAGAGCATCTGTCGTGAACTACCTTGTTCAGATCTTGTAAGTTCAGGTCTGTGGCTTCCTTGATGGGATCAATCCATCTCTTGTTTGGCCTTCCTCTTTTTCTACTCCCTGCTGTTTTTCCCACCCTTATTGTCTTCTCTAGTGAATCATGTCTTCTCATTATGTATCCAAAGTATGATAACCTCAGTTTCATAACTGTAGCCTCTAATGATAGTTCTGGTTTAATTTGTTCTAACACCCAATTATTTGTCTCTTTCGCAGTCCATGGTATCCACAAAGCTCTCCTCCAACACAAATGAGTTGATTTTTCTCTTAGGCAGAGGCATTTCTTCATTGCATGCATCTTCGGAACTACCCTGTCCGAGCTTGCCTGCAACTTGGAGAGATGGAGATGAGGTGCAAATAAGGTCCAGACAACCTATAGATTAGAAACCATTTTAATCAGGACATTAGGGGGACACTCCACCACCCCAAACTCATCCTGCTAGAACCTACCAGCTCCCATTTTGTGCCGTTTCAAAGTCCACACAGTCACCGCTCTTTGCAGAATTAAAAAACCCACAAATCCTTTAATATAGAACAATGGTGTTTTAATTGCAGTTTAAAAAAACACAAATATTTGAGAACAAACATCATTCAAGTATAGTGGAGAGTTGTCTCACAAACAAGGCTGCTATAGTGTTGAGTAATTACCCCGGAAGCCTCACAAATGTTAATACTGCTTTTAAGCTTTAGCAAAGCCATAACTTTGCTCCTGCAAAACAACAGGCTGCTAGGTAGAGGGAGCGTTTAATATATGAACAGGTCCCCGGACCCGTTGAGCCGTGATTTCCATATGTTGCTGGGAGAAGATCAGTCTGTGGTTGGGCCGGCACCTGCAGCACAGGCTCAAGGCACATAAGCAGCTGACCCAGTCCGAGCCCAGGAGGGCCTGCCCATGTCAACTCTTCGGGAGGATCCTTGCTAACCAAGCCAGCACCCACCGAGGAGTTTTGCAACACTCCCATTTTGCTTTGGGGGGGACAATTAAAAAAGAGAGCTAAAACTGAATTCTTAGAAGAGAATTCCTACTTGTGCCTTGAAACCAAAATCCACCTAGCCCGGCGATTCCTACGAAACGGTGCTGCTCTTTCAGGGCCACTGAATGGGGCATTAGCAGCAGATGAATTGCTCCACCCGCTGTACCCCTCCCCAAAGCAGCATTTGATCAGGAGGGGGTGGAGTGATGCTCCTGTACAGTAGCCTTGGCCACTGCCCCTATTGCATTTCCAGCTGTTAAACCCCCGCCGCCACTGCTACGACGTGGGGAGACGTTTGGAAGAAGGTTCTGGCTCCAAGGTAGATCAGTAAGAGCTCTGCAACCACTGCTAGGGCCTGCTCTTCTTTCCAACAACGGGGGGCAAGTGTTCTCTCGCAAGCCTTGCCACTCCCGCTGGGGCGTTTCCTGTTGCTGCAGAGGTTGCCACCAAGGCTTCTTGGTAGGAAGGGGGCTCCCCCAGGAAGGGGGCTCCCCCAGGTGGGCTCTGGCTGGGGCCACAGAGGTCTGGGTGGGACAAGGTGTCCTGGGAAAAAACCAGAGGGGTCGGGCCTCGGCCAGCCAGCGGCAAGGGGGCCCCTGTGTGACCGTAGATGGCCTCTTCGTAGGAGGGGAGGGCCAGCCCCCCCCCACTGCTGCCTGACTGGTTCGCATCAAGTTCATCCACACGCTCCACCCTGCTGGAGTCCTCCAAAGCCTCATACGAGCCACTGTCAGAGGGATAAGAAAACAGCACAGTGAGAGCATCTCGGTACAGAGTTCTCCAAAGTACCAGCCAGGTGGAATCCCTCCCCCCACCCTGGAAAAGGGAGGGAGGGCTGAAGAAGGGTCAACACAGCCAAGGACTTGGGAAAGCCAGGCTCAGAAGTTCAAACAGGAAAACTGGAACAGCAGTTCTGCCATAGCCCCTTTTGAAGGCGGAGAGATTCAGAAAGTTCCCTACTTCAGCCATGAGCATCTCCACTCCCCTAGCTTCCTATCTGCAGTTTGGCGATGTCACTGGTCTACCTTACAGAGCTGTTGTAAGGAATGCCGAGATCATGCGCATGAAGAGCTTTGAATGTGTGTACATATAGCATCGTAACTGCATTATGTAGGAATGGAGGAGAAAAGGGAGGTGAATCTGCATCTTGCACGCAGTTCAAAGAGTGGCGCCCCACAGTTATGGAAGAAACCCCAAGGGGAGCATGGCATAGATCTTATCACTGGTTTGGGAGAAGAATGAAGGAGCCACAGCGTGACAAAAGAGTAGGCCCCACATGTGAAGATGTGGGGGAGAGTATAGAAATTCTAGGCCACGTTGCACCACATACGCTGTGACATTTGGGTGAAGATGAAAGGTGGGATCCAAGAGCCTTTAATTTGATTACCAACATCTTCCCACCCAGGACCCAGGCCTCCATCCCATAATAAATCAGGAATTCAGCAGTGAGAGTAACCTCATGCAGCTAACCTAGGAGAAAGCATCCTCTTGGCTTACCAGATGTGATTCTACAGACATAAGTGGAATGCTGCAGCACAGAGGGCTCCTGTTCAGGTTTCCAGCCAGCCATGCCCTTTTCCAAAATTCTCCATTCTCTCTCTGCCCACCACCGCCAGCCCCACCCCAACCTGTCAGCCAGCGTTATGTGGCCACTGAGCATGCTCAGTCCTCACTGGGCTGTTTGGCGAGGCTGCCCCTTGGGATTGCCTTCTCTGAATTTCTATGGACTTCTGCAAACCTCAGAGTCCCACCAGCCCACTAAGGTTCAGCCAGATACAAGATCCACACTTGGACAATGAATTTGCTGCTTAGACGTAGGATTCTCAAACTCACCCATTGCAGGGGCAGAAGTGGAATCTCGGCTTCAAGAGCACGCATGCCACAACTGTCACCAAGAAGGCAGAAAAAGTCACAGCAGCAGCAATCACCATGGGGATGGAGGCAGCAGCGATCAGGGCACTGGGGCGTGGAGCTGCAGGGAGAGATGTGAGATTTAAGGGGGACACTTTGGGGGGAAATTGTTGCTACCAGAGCACCAGGTAAGGACCGTGGTTATCAGTGCCCCAAACTAATAATCATGTTTATGAAGGCAAACCTAAGCAGATGGAAAAATAAGATGTCTATGTTAGAGCAAGAGGAGTCAAAGAATTCTAGGATGGCAAGATCTACCTTGCTGGATCAGACCGAAGTAGACCCATGGAGACCAGAATCCTGTTTCTAACAGTGGTCAACCAGTTGTATTTGGAAAGCCCCTAAGCATAGCCCTCCTCTGCTGTGTACCCTCCAGCAAAGAGACAAAATATCCAGTGGGAAGTCTGTCCCCGAAACTTGACATTCAATAACTGTAGCCTCTTGAATATTTTAAATTTTAGACCACCCTGAGTGCTCTGGCAGGAAGGTGACACCAGGCCAGTAAAATAAAATTAATACTAATAATAACCAACAGCTATCAATAGGCCAAGGTAGAATCCAGGAGGATTCTGTTGAACTCAAAAGCTTGCATACTCCCAGGTTGGTCCAATAAGGCCACAATCCAATCCCAAGCAGCCTTATGCAGCAGCAAACCCTCTGAGATACATTGGGCTGAGGAAATACAATTCAGGATTAGAATGCTGGAAAATCAGTATCTCTAATGGAACTAAAATTTAGCCACTACTTCCAGTGGTTCTAGGGAAAGTCAACATGCTTCTGGACTGGCCAGAGGGGGAGATCAACATCATCTGGAGGGTCACAGGTTCCCTATTCCTGGCAGCTGATGCCAGCCAACTGTGACTTTGATCAGTTGAACTGCTGTTGCTACGCTGTCCACAAGGTGGCAAAGTAGCATCAGAACTTGTGCACAAGCTTACAGCCTCCACACTTTGCCTCCCGTGTAAACTGTGTTCAGGGGTGGCCCACAATATTTTGCCCCCCACACACATCCAACTGCCCAATACAAAGGACCCCTTGCAACATCAGAGGATCAAATGAAGAGGGGTCCCCACAGAAGGCAACCTCCCTCACAAGATATCCATTTAACTTCTCGCAACCAATGCGATCAAACGTAAGCAGGCTCAATCCAATGCTGGACAAAATTGTCTGCTGGGAGAAGGAGCTTGATACAAGGCAGAACCCACTGCCCCGCCAATCTGCCCCCCCCAACAAAGAGCCAACCAAACATCAGAGGATGTGGGGTTCAACTGTGGGACTGTGTGTGCCATCTTGGATTGCACACTTCTTGAAATATTGCAGCTTCAAACGAGTTGTTGCTCGTGACGTTGGGCCAACTCCAACTGGGTAAGCCAAATAGGGACATGATTCTTATTTTGCATTTTATTGGGAGTGGATGGCGGGTGGGTGGGAGAGAAGAGGTTGCAGTACTTACTTCCTTGGGGCTTGCACATGACGTCTCTCAACATTTTCCACTGTCCTCCTTGGCAGATGGCGAGGGCAGGCATGGTTGCTGGCACATAGCCAGGTTGGCAGAAAAACTCCACCACAGTGTCAGCTTTGAACATGCTGGAGTCGGGAGGCTCCTGGCATAGTGGGGGGTGGCACCGGTAGGTGCTGTGATCTGGAGGGTCTGGGACTTCACAACCTGCAGGCCAAAGGAACAAATAAATGGGGGGGGTTGAAAGGGGGAGTGGCTGTAAGAGACGCAAAAAAGTTCAGAAAACCCCACATTGTGAGATTGTTTTTTTAAGCCCAGCCAAGTTGTTGAGTGGGTTAAGGTGGCCATGTTCCTGTGTGAGGACTCTGTCACCATAAACTGGCATATTTCAACAGGCCCCCCCAAATTATGTTTCAAATGGCGTGATTAAGGCATCTAAGACGTCGACAGAATGGACAACACTCTCCCAAGCACTGAAGCCATCCACCACCACCCTCCTCAAGCCAGGGCTGCACAAGCACAGTGCATGGCCAGAATGTAATACACGCTGGAGGATTCAGCTTATCAAGAATTTCACCTCTCCCAAAAAATATTGGACACTCATAACTGCAAAGATCACAATTAGCAGAATGCAGGCAATGCCTAGTGTGTCTCAGAAGCCAGTGGCCAGATAACAGAACAGGAGAATCTAAAATACTTAGCACAGTCAAAATGGTAGGAGACGTGCAATTCAGGGGAAATTATGCAAGTTTCCATAAATTTATACAGGCCACAAAATTGAGCTGCTCAGTGCAGACGTTTGCATACCCATGTGCAGAATTTTTATTTATGTATGCATGGAGTTAACTGAATATTTGCTACCGGGCCTTCAAGGTTCTAGTCTTGGTGTACAAAGTCCTATACAGCTCGGGGCCAGGATACGTGAAAGACCGTCTTATCCCTTATATGCCCAGTTGATTACTGCGCTCGGCAGGCGAGGGCCTCCTGCAGATACCATCTTATCAGAAGGTTCATTCTGCACAACATAGGAAACGGACCTTTAGTGTGGCGGCACCTACCCAGTGGAATTCCCTCCCCTTGAATATTAGGCAGGCGCCATCTCTGTTATCTTTTCAGCACCTACTGAAGACCTTCCTCTTTCAACAAGCCTTTTAAGCAAAGACCATATCCCAGTCTGCATCTGTGTTGGAATTGCTTTTTAATATGTTTTTTAAACGTTTTTGTTTTAAAGATGTCTTGAAAGCTTTTTTAAAAATGTTTTTAACGTTGTTTTGTTTTAATGTATTTTAAAGTCTGTTTTGAAGAGCACCTGCTTTCCCTGCAGAAAGCCCCGGAGCGCAGTCCTTGGCAACCCATTTCCCTCTGCCCTTCAGAGCAACACGCCACAAGCCTTGGCTCAGCATGATGCCAGAACCAGCACTCACAAGAACACAAGGAGGGACGGGCCGTTGCTCAATGGGAGAGCACCTGCCTTGCATACAGTAGGCCCCCGCTTCAATCCTTGGCACCTCCAGGAGGGGTGAGAGCCACTGCCAGTCAGTGTAGACAGACTGAGCTAGATGGACCAAGGGCCATACTGAGTCGCTGCCTAAGAAGAGCCCCCATGGATCAGTGCAGCACCCGTTTCTCACATGGCCAACCAGATACTCCTGTGGGAAGCCCACAAGCAGGGCAGAGCACAACAACTCCTCTCCCTGGTGTGTGTCCCAGCAGTGATGTTCCGAGTCACTCACTGCTTCTCTCTCCCACACCGACCCCAATGATAAGTCAAAGCTTGTTCTCAGCTTACCGGCCATGATTGGTTTGGGAGAAACAAACCACATGTGCATGTCTGCACAGCGCACTAAGCCAAGGCTCGTGGCTGATTGCTCCTGGCTCAATAAAGGGAGAGTGCAGAAAGAGCAACCCAGCAGCACACAGTGGCACACGGCTGCTCCACATCCACAGCTTATGGCTTGCTGTGACTTGCACATGTGGCTGGTATGAGGAAGTATCGTCTGCTTCCCAAGAGCACCCAGAAACAAAGATCTGGAGCACAGAGAGGCAGAGAGGAGAAGCAGGAAAGGAGAAGTGGATCCCATAGGAAAAAATGCAGCGGGGCCCACATGTCTGCACTGAGCCCCCTTGGGCCATCAGGATATCCACACAAGCCCCACAGAGGCAGGGAAAGAAGGGTGTGGCAATTGGCCGCCCCTCTGCAATGAAGCACCCCTGAAAGCCCAACTCCCTGGACTCTCTGCCGCCCCCGGCCATCCCTCTGGGGGTCCTGGATAACCCCTTCTTCAGATTGCATCTTACCTCTTCTGTTCTCCCTACAACTTTCTCTACTCCAAAAGACTCCGGGGGGGGGAGGGTTGTCAGGGAGGACAGGAGGTAGGGCTGGCATGCGGGATACCAGGGTCCTCGCCTTACTATGTTGCCATTACGCAGTCTACAAAACAGCCCATGACCTTGGTGTAGTAATAGTTACCCCGCCCCAGACACACTGATTACAAAACAAGGAATCCACCAGCAGAAGTGAGACTATCACAAAAGGTCAAGTTAAAAGAGGTGGCACCCCTTCCTTCCTCCGCAACTCCTTTCCAGTTTTGCCTTTCAACCTCAGTGCTCTAGTTCAGAGGAAGTTTACCATCCAGTCACTGTGACCACATCAAACCCCAGACTCCACTTGCAACAGACCCATTCTTGAGAAGCTTCTGCAGTTGATTTTTTGGCAATGAAGCAAGGCGAAGGGGGTGGCCTTCGGACTGCAGAGCGGAACAGTCTGGCAAATCAGCTGCCTCTGACTTGTGACTGACCTATTTTATCCACAGGACTGGCCACTTGGTGCAAGACAGGAGATTTTGAACTCCAAGAATTGCACAAGGAAACACCACTAATTCCACCTGGTCCAGCACCTTGTTTCCAAGTGTGGACAGTTAGGGGTCTCCGGGGAAGCCACAAGCAAGCAGGCCACAAAGTCAACCCCCCAATTGCTTGGCTCAGGATCTGATAGTCTGATAGGTACACTGCCCCAAAGACAGCTGATCAGCAAGATATTTTGCTCCCTGAGGCAAAGGACAAGATGATGCCCCCATTTCATGTACAGAAACCAAATGGACTGCCAGATGAATTGTTGACATGGAGGACGGCAGGCTAGCTTAGGACAGGCTACCCTCACCACACCTTGCTGCCGCTCCCCAGAATCAACCACGTGAGGCTACTGCCTCACTCTGCCTAATGATAGGGGCTGAAAAAAGCCCAATGTGTTTCGGCCACAATGTTGTCTGGCCTTCGTCAGGGGCTATAAATACAATTGCAAAGACACAATACATTATTACACATACTAAACAAAGTACATTACAACATAAAATCATATTCTACATAAACTAATCTGATTATGATTTTATGCCATAATGTACTTTGTTTAGTATGTGTAATAACGTATTGTGTCTTTGCAATTTTATTTCTAGCCCCTGACGAAGGCAAGACAACGTAGTGGCCGAAACGCGTTGGGCTTTATTTGAAAATAAATACCGCATTTTCCAGCATCTTGGGATTCCCCCCCCCTTTTATTCTTGGCTTTTTGGATGCTTGCCACTTTCTGCTTTTTGAAATGGAGTCCAGCAACATTGGGGGGGGGGCACAAGTTCCCCATCTTTGCTGTAGATGGAGGTCCCATAATAAACCATCCACTTTGACTCCAGAGAACAAATATAAAATAGACAAAAGTAGATCCCACCAACCCAGGTCCCTTAGGGATCAGCATAGACTTACCTTGTCTCTTGAAGGAAATCCGGGTGTTGCACACAGTCACAAGAGCCAGGCACACAAAGAGTCTGCACATGGACTGCAGGTGAGAGCATGCCATCTCGGCTATCAGCACCAGCAAGGGAAGAATGCCTGTAGGGGCAAAGACCAAGGTTACACAGGGACCCTTCTGTGGCAGAGGAAGAGGTAGGTCAAAACCATACTTGCACCACTGGAAAACATCTTAACTCAGCATTAAATGCTGCTGCTGAATAATCTAGCTTTTCTAAAAAGCAAATATATCCAACCATCATTTTAGGGGGAGGCAATCCTTACCCTGCATCTTATAAATAGTGCCTATTACAATGCATTCTTCACTCGAAAAGACAATAATGCTGGGAAAAACAGAAGGGAGTAGAAAAAGAGGAAGGCCAAACAAGAGATGGATTGATTCCATAAACGAAGCCACAGACCTGAACTTACAAGATTTCAACAGGGTGATTTACAACAGATGCTATTGGAGGTCACTGATTCACAGGGTCACCACAAGTCATAATCAACTTGAAGGCACATAACAACAATGCATTCAAGCATCATCGGAGCACTACTGTTAAAATTCATATTCAAATGTGTGCAGATTTAATTTATTAAGCCACTTTAAATTTTCCAGTTAAGTTTTTGTAAAGATAGGCCTACTTCTTGGGCACGTTTTAGCTGCAGTTGAGTTCCTCTGTCCCTCTAGTTTTTAGAAGACAACCCATTGACATGAGTATGGGGTCTGGAAACTTAAGCAGCAGTTTCAAAATTTGAAAGATCACCACCAAGTATGACAAAGTTACCATACAAAGCAACAGGGAGCGAGAGTGGCAGTTTCCTAAAAAGTTAAATTTCAACCCCTTCTCCAGCTTGCCATTGAACCACAAATCTCAGTTGCAGCGTTGTCTGATTAAGTCAATCAACAGCTCAAAGACAGAGAAGAGCAGCATTGGACTCTGACCAGGGAAGAGTCAAAGATTCAAATCCCCACTAAGCCAAGAAGCTCCCTGGGTGACCTTTGGCCTCACTCACTCAAACCTTTGGGGTAAATTAATTGCTTACTGCACAGATAGCAACGGGGAGAGAGCCTGAAGAGACAGGCCGCATCCAGGAGGATGCTCTTTTCCAGTGGGAAGCCTGGTTATGCACATCCATGGGCAGAACCATCACCTTTTCTTTTCTTTTCTTTGGGGGGGGGGGGGGGTAAGCACAGGCTGCAAAGTGGCCGGCGTGTTGGTCCCCAGGTCAGGTCGGGGCTACTGAAGCCTCCATTCCACTGCTATTGTGGCTGCTTGAGTAGCAACGCTACTGCATTTCACAGAGCCCAAGTGGAAGAGAAAGGCTTCTGCCCCTAATTTTTTAGGGAGGGGAGGAAAGAGAATCAAGGAAGAGGAACAGAATTATGCGCAACTGTTGAGGGAGAGTTAAGCCAAGAGCTTAATGGAAACTGGTGGATCTTGAGGACTTCCAGTTCCAGGTCATCTAAGCACAACATCAATCAAGTGTGCTTCTGGATACCGCTTACCTCGAAAACGCTATTCATAGAGTTGCCATAAGTCGGGATCGACTTGCAGGCCATTTCAATTTTCAAGAATACTATCTTGATGCCTGCTACCTTGGGCATCCCAGCAATGGGGCAGAATGAGAGAGTATATAGCTACTTCAAATTAATAGGTAGTTTGAGCAGGACTATTGTTTGAACGTTTTCTCAAGGAAAGCTTTTGACCAACTCTGCTCTTGGCAGTGCTATAGAAGTATCTGAGTGACAGACATTACCCACACCATTGAGCGATTACAGCTCACCACCCACAGATGTGGGCAGTTTGTATTCCTGACCTACTCTCTAACCCAGCAGCTCTTGCAGTGCACCCAAAATGTGCAACCCCCTGCAGAAGAACCAAGGAGACCTGGGCTGGGTCTATGGAGCGCCAGGGGGGGAAAGCCCTGAACGCCCCGCTAACAACCATACTCCATTAAAAGCTCTTCTGGACACCCGTTTCCACGCAGATTTGTATCAAGCACCCCCTATTTACCTACCTCACTCTTTGCGGCTGCGCACTGATGAAAGGCGAGGTACTCTGCATATGCTCAAAGGCAGCCGTTTCGACATATTTTGGCCCCAGGGCAAAGGAAGAAGCCTCCCTCCCCCCCCAACCAAGTAGAGTCTTAGCGGGACAGAAACGATATAAACCAACCTCAAGAGCGGACCTACAGGACAGAAGCGGGGTTGGCGGGGGAGTGAGAGAGAAACGATGAGCCCAACGATGAGGTCCGAGGAGCAGGAGGCAGCTCGGCGGAACGCAGCGGAGCTCCGAGAGCGAAGACGCGGGGAGCGCGCAGCCCTCGACACTGCGGGGCCAACTTCCCCGTGCCTCAGACAGCCCCCACCCAAAAAATCCCCCAAGGTAACCTGCGCGGCACAGCCCCGTAACGTCTCCCGCTCCCTCCTTGGAGCCGGCTTACCTGGGGTGGGGAACAACTACGCAGCCGGCTCCCAGCACCGGCGCGCAGACCTCGGCGAGAAGGCAGCCCGAAAGAAGCGTGGGCGCTGCAGGGGAGTTTAAATGGAAAGGCCCACCCCTGTGCGGGCGTGGTCACGGCCTACCCCGCCCCTTCCGGGCTTCTTGCTCGTCTCCACAGCCGGCCTCAGCCCCGCCCCGTCCAGGTAATTCGGATTACTTACCTCGTAAAACAGCCACAGTGTAATAAGCGCCCTGTGGCTGAATCAGGCCAAAGGGGACCCATCTAGATCAGCATCCTGAGCTCACAGACACCTCTCTGGGGAAGCCCACAAGCAAGACCTGCGCGCAAGAGCCGCCGCCTCCCCCATTCAGCCTTCGGCCATCTGCTTCGGGTTAGCGCTCCAGCCTACGGGGGGGTTCTCGCGCGTAAAGCCCATTGAGTCCGGCTCCGAAGGGATTGATATTCCCAGGATACGGCTGGGAGGACTGCCGCGTCGCAGTCTCGGAGCGGCGGCGGCCAGAGCGTGGGGATGACTTGCCCCCTCAGCGAGAGTCCGCAAGGGTAGTCTCAAGCCCTCCCTCCTTGCTGGGGCCGGCCAGGATCAGCCGCCCTTCCGGGGTCACGAATCCCCAGTGCCCGGGAAAGGAGGCCTTGCGTACGACAATTTGCCCCAACCTCGTGCTCTCCGGCTGTTTGGACTACAACTCCCATCCCCTCCAGAACTCAGCGCGACACGCACAGGATCGCGCGGCGAACCTTGCAAAGTCTCTGTCCGCTTTACTCACTCCCGAACTCCCATCGACCTTCATGGGGCTAGCCTCGGGTGAACGAGTTGCCAATTGCAAGCATGGAATGGCTTTCGGCGGCTTAGAACTTGCCTTCCTGCTCCATCTTTTCAAAAAGTTTTGTTTGCTCTTTCCCAGAATCCCCCTGAGCAGACCAACTCCTGGTTGGCAGGCAGAGTTGCAACAGGTGGGGTTGGACTACAGTTCCCATCGTCCCTGACCTTTCGCCACACTGGCTGATACAGCCACCGCTGGAACAGCAGCTTTCCCTTCTAACGGAGAGGCTTGCGGGCAAGCAAACTGGTCACATCATCCTGAATTATGGCAAACAACTCTACATTGCAGAGGAAGGCCTTTTTTGGCTGTGGTGAGGCAGAGGCCAAGCTGTGTTCAGTGCACCCCCTTTTTTAACTGTTTTGAGAGAGGGAGGGGGGAGTGCACAAACGTCTCTCCCTCTCTAGCCTAGATGAGGCAGAACCACAACTCCGATCCCCCTCAGCCTGTCTGGCCAGTAGTCTGCTGGGTGAAGGCTGGGAGTCCCACATCATCTGAAGGGCCACAGGGCAGAGGCCAAGCTGCGTTCAGTGCAATCCTTTCTTGTTTTAACAACCCTGAACAATTTAGTATCTAGCTGGCAATGGCATTCCAGATGGAGCGCTCACACAGTCCTATCTGGAGATGCTGGTGGTTGAACCTGAGACCCACTGACATATCCAGGTAGGAACTCTGCAATGATGTATAGAAGTACCTCGACAATCGTCATTCCTGAACTTACTTTCCCCCGTTGCAGAGGAAACATTTTTCACTGGATAAAAGAGACGCTGAGCGTTACAGCTATTGCAGCAGAATTTTAAGAGAAACACAACACTTGGCTGCAGCCATGGGAGAAATGCTCCCATTTTAGAAATGCTTCCACTTTAAATGGCAACATAGTTGAAAACTGCCCTACATATCTGGGCTTAAGAGAAGGATTTCCAGACACAACCTGAGGAGCAAAAGCATGTAGGTGACACAGGCACATCTACTGGAAAGCAAGTCTCCGAGAAATCAGCAGGATTTACTTCGGTAGATCCTGCTCAAGTTCAAAGGGATGTTGTGCTTTTGAAAGTAAGGCAGTGGCTGGGGGCGTAGGTGCAAAGGCCACAGGAGAATTTTCCACTGCGCGAGTCAACACTGGGCCTCTCCCACAGCCCATGCAGTGCCAGCTTATTCTCTCTCATGGTGAGCACCCTATCTAGGGGACGCAATGAACAAAGGGCTGACCCAAGCAAGCTGCACATCACATCTTTGGTAACAGGCAGTGGAATCTGAAAACGGGGATGGAAAGTCAAGAGTGCTGTGCTGAACCCTGTACATCTTTACCCCTCCTAGAAGTCAACACACAGGGACAATTGCATCAAAACAGTTGATGGGTTTGCCACTAAACCTTGTTCACTGAACCTAGAAATCTGTACTACTTCTTCTTGCACCCACATAAACAGCAGCTCTCAGCCAAGAAAACCATCCTCCCCACCCCCTACTTTTGAATTGTTTTGAATGGATCTGCCATTAGCAGCATGCCTGTCAATATATGCATTTTACACGAATCACCACACGTCTGTCCAAGCAATCATTTGTATCTTTTGAAAAATCAGCACTGTGTGTTTTCTAACATCAACATCATTTCTCTCCCCTCTGCTCCCTCGCAACTCCCCAGGCACTTTTGTTCACTTATTATGGAGCCGAAAAGCCCTGGGCTTCTTGGTGCAACAGCTGCGGGCTATTAAAAGCAGCTCCCAAAAGGGAGGGGGAATTCCGAGGGTGGCAGGAAAGGGGGCTTTCTAGACATTTTGTTTAGTGTAACCTTTTCCCTTTGACGTTTCAAAACCAAAACCCAGCTGGAAACTCCATGTGTGCTCACAGAGGAGGGCAAGCTCCACTGCTAGCTCAGCCCACAGATGTTTTAACTGAATGTCCCAAATTTCTACCCTCTGTGTGTGCGTGAGAGACATCTTCTCTTAGTCATACTGAAAAGCAGCCGTGTTTCCATCATTGAGGCTACTGACCTCTATGGATTTACAGCACTCTCTATCTGTAAAAGTAATCTCACATCAAGGACAAAATAGTTGGTCTGAATCCACCCACCAACACTAGGCAAATTTTGTGGCTGCACAAGAAGGAACATCATGTGGCACAGCTGCCAGTCTGCATCAATTCGGGAGCAGAAATCAGTAAAACACATTTGCACACTAAACCACGTGAGAGACTCTTGCACGTCAGAAGTAGCACTGCACAGGGAAGCATTTCAGACCAGCGCTCTTCCTCCTATGCAGGCGATAAGAACACCCAAAATATGGGACCCTTTATGTGCAACATGAAGTGGCCATGGGAAGGCCTGTGCCCACACAACCCAGCTGTGTGAATGGCTTCACTCTTAACATGCACGCACACACAATCCTGCAAAGTGAACCTCACAAGAAAGACCCAAGAGAGTTACACAAAGGAAATAGCACACCTTTGTAATTGTAAAACTAGAATTATGACTATTTAAAACTTTTCACCCAAACTTCAAACAAGGAAAAAACCAAACCAAAGAAACCCACAGCCAAATCTTATCACATGAAATCCAGGTTCTTTATACAACACAACTCATGGCCAAACTGTTGCAGTCTGTCTGAAACAACAAATCCAAAGGAAAAAAAATCATCCCAACGCAAAATACTGTTGTGTGTTACAAAAAAATGGCAATATAAATAACTTCTTTTAAAAAAGTAACAAAAACCCACAAAATGAATCAGTAGTCATTCTCATGGGGGGGGGGAGAGACCCTCATCTCAAGCCTCCAGTCATATAAAAGTCTTCAAGCTACAAGGCGGCAGGATACAGAGGGGGAGTGGCTTTTAGGCCAGTTCTGTGGGCCAGCAGGCAGCTTGTCCACTAGGCCTGTAGTTAAAATTCCAGTCCTACATCTCAGGAAACGGGGGGAAAATAGTGTTGTGGTAGTGAGGTTGCATGGAATTTGGGAAGATTGAGAGTTTATCACTATATGACACCCACCAGCCCCCACCTTAAATGTATGAGAGATTTGAAATCTTCCCTGCAGGAAAAATGTAGTGTGTTTTGCATCCTTGAAGTGTTAGTGCCATTAAATAGGGTGATTTTGTGTGTGTGGAAAAACCAATTCTTGAAGTAAAGGCAACAGCCGGCCGTCAGAAAGGGAAGTGAGAAGAATCATCCAGCAATTCTGGACTGCCAACCTCCTTCCATTTGTTACCATTGACATGCAAGTTACTGGAAGATGAAACAGTCAACGGAGTGGCTCAGATTTAAAGCTGCAGTATAGCTAAAAAAACTTGTCCCCAGACGTGGTACAATCCAACTTCTTAGAAAAGGCTTAGAGTGGTGCTAAGTCATGAGTGCCAGCAAGCTGGATCCTGACCACAGGAAGAAGCTGGAGTATTTGCCAGGCTTCTGCGACTAGTCTGTTCTGAGGTTCAAAACCGGGGAACTCTTTGACGAAGCTTCTGGCTCTGGGTAGCTTCATTGTGGAGCACAGCAGAGTTGCAAAAAACAGCATCGGACAATTTGAGCACACGCCTTCTGCAAGCAAAGCAGGTGTGCCAAGAGGAAAGGGCAGGGCAGAGAATTGCAGGCTGGCTGGAAGCAAGCAGAGGTCCCTCACGAGTCTGAAAGAGGTGGAAATACCGTTCTGTTTGAGAAGAAAAGCAGCGGCAACAGGACACCAACACGCAAAAATATTGCAGGCTTTACTGGCCAACAGCATCAGTGGGGAAAGACCAAATTCTGGGCCCTTGAGGAAATTTTGCCCTGCAAGTACCAGGCAGGCCTCTCTCACCTGCCCAGACAAATCTTCCTAAAATATGCCAGCTTGCACCTGGTTAACACCAATGAGAGCTGAGAAGTGGAACCCAAGGGATTTATTTTTTAAAAACCTGGGTGTTTCCCTTGGATGGGTTGTAGCTGAAAGCGGCTTGGGGGAGAGTCCCCAAAGGTTGGCAAAAGCAGCAACTGGGAGCTCCTGGTTTTATGGAGGAAGAGGAGCGGAGGTGCAGAGTGAGCAATGCACCTGCAGTGAGAAATACGTGCCACTGGAGCCCTAGAAGGGACTTCAGAAAGTGTGATGCTGTCTACTTCCCCATCCCCACCCCAAAATAGTTACCCAGTGAAGGTG
Organism: Rhineura floridana; assembly: GCF_030035675.1. NCBI lineage: Eukaryota > Metazoa > Chordata > Lepidosauria > Squamata > Rhineuridae > Rhineura > Rhineura floridana. The sequence continues at coordinate 37,558,158 of NC_084494.1, forward strand.
ATGTATAATCTACACCCAATAAGAAGCTTAAACCAGGCAGCAAAGAAGTCCCTAGGCTCTTGAAGAAAAACTAAACCCCTCCCCTGCAAGTCTGCATGCAGAAACGCCCATCCTGTTATGTACAGCATGCAAGGAGGGAAAGTCATGGCAAGGACAACGGAGCCTTCTGGAGAGACCACTCTCTGTCCATCACAAGGAGAGACATTAGCAGCCCAGTGGGTGGCCTCCAGTGTTTGCTGGTGCACCCCGACAACTGGCAAGGCAGGCCCCAAAGACGCTGTGGCAGCTGTCTTGTTGAGGGATCAGCCATTTTACAAGATCGAACTGGCCTCCATTCTAAAGATCAGGAGTGCCAGAGCAGTGATGCTCCTTTCTCCTCTCCCCACAAATTTAGCAATAAGCTGGTGGGGGGGGGGGAGAGAGAGGGGAATGACAGGAGAGGGCCTGTTTACTGCGATTCGTCTGCTCTTTTGGCCAGAGGGGAGCAAAGAGACAGAACAAACACCACTGGACAGAACCAGCCTTAAGTCCACAGAGGAATGCCCAGGGGGTTCATCTATCCCTCTTGCTCCCTTTCTTCCTGTCTAGTGACAGTGCTTCTAATTTATGCTCAAGGCCAGCTTTAGGGGGGATGCGATTGAAGCCTGGACACCAGCAGGCACACAAGCAGCCCCGTGTCACCTTCAGTAGCACGACAAAGGCATCCACCAGCCGAGTGTCATGCCCAAGTGGCCAAGCCATCAAGGGGGCAACCTAGAGGTTCTCCCGAGGCAGGACAAAAGCACAGCAGTGCCTGCTCTTGGAAGGCCAGGACCAAGGTCAGAACGAGACCCACAAAGGGGTGCCCGGAAATCCAGTCATGTCCAGGCTGAAGAAATCCACTCGCAGTTTTGCAATGGGGGTGGGGAAGGAGGACAAAGCACAGGAGCAAGCAGAGGGCACGGCTGCCACTACGGAGAGCAGGGAGGGATCTCAGCGCTACAGTGCCAAGCAGGAAGAACGAACGAAGCAGAAAGAGGAAAGGCAAAGGGATGGGGGGGAGGGAGGGAGGGAGGGAGAGAGAGGCACAAGCGCGGCTCCATTCAGGCCAGGCTGTTACAAGAGAGGAAGCCAGCAACTCAGCTATTTCTGGGGACAGGCAGAAATTAAGGAAGACATTATAGGCTCGTGATTAAAAGCAGCCTTTTCAGGATTCTCAGTGACGACTGGATTCTTGCCTGAGCAGCAAGGGATGCGGAGTGGAGCGGGTGGAGGGACACACTTATGCTGAGCCTGTCGCACAGACCAGAAATGTGCACCTTGCCATGGGTTCCCAGGCACACCGTGCTGAAGGTCAGAGGGGAGTGCCCGCTGCTCAGACAAAGGTGCCCTCCACCCCAGAAAAACATAAAAGACTTCCCGCCCACCCTGAGCTTCACTTCCTCTGTGGCAGCAAGAATATTCTGCAACAGTGGAACGCCCGCTGGCTGTAAGCTCCCAGCCTGTAGCCGCATGGTAGCACTCCGGAGGTCCTCTGCTCCTGTGAAAACGGACAGTTCCAAAACAGAGGGAAGCACCGGCTGGGCAAGCGCGTCTCTAGATTTGGGCAGATGGCCCAAAGCCATTAACCAGCAGTTAACAACCAGGAGGGATTTATCAGGGTATTTTTGTTGTTGTTAAAAAAGGAACGTTTTTCAGAGCTGCAAGTTTCCTTTGCCTGAGATTGGAGCCCCTGAGAAACTGCCTCACTTCCGTCCCTTCTCCTCTGAAACCAGGAGAAGCAGCATCAGTGGTTAAGGGCATCTCTCTCCCCCCCCCCCAGTTTAAAATCCGAGACATGTTCAGCTCTGGGGGAGAAGATTCTTCACAGGAGGGGGGGCACACTGTCCATGGCTCTACTGCCCCACCTATCTGCAGCAAATGCAGAAACCAAGCCAGACTGTGGGGAGAGGGTGTTCATTGCCAGTGGCCCCAGCTGCCTCTGTCCTCACTAACTGGAGGAAAAGAGGTGCCCACGGAGGAAACAACAACAAAACACTCTCAGAAATCTCCATCTGAAGATGAACTGTGTTTGGGCTCCCCACGCCTGTCCAAAATGCCACGGCCTTAGATTTGTGATATCAATGACTAAAGGGCAATCAGAAATGTCACAGTCTTTAAAAAAAATCCCCCCAGAGCCTAAACCCCACCCCTACTCAGTAGTACAGAACTGTGGCACACAGAGAGCATCCCCACCAGAGGTGGGAAAGAGCATCAGCAGCAGAAAGAGGCAGAACTCCAGCTGGGGCAGCAGTGGCTCCAGCATCAGCAGCAGGCAAGGAGGATTCCTTCAAGATAGGCCGGCCCACGGGGCGGGGCGGTGGCAGATATGACAAGCCTCCCTTGCTGAGCTTTTTGCTGCCCACACCGTCCAGAGGGGAAAAAGAGAAGTCCCCCAAGGGAGAGGGTGGGAGGTGCCACAGAATGCTCCTCATCCCTGGAGGCTTTCCAGCTGCCATGGGGGGGGGGATTGCCCAGGGACAACGAAGGCTTCTGCTCTCGCTCTCTTTGGCAAGATGTCCAGTTCCTTTTGCCTTTTTCATCTCATCCGGTTCTGTCTCATCAGGGGCACGATGCAGGAAGGGGGGCCGGCTTTCCCTAAGAAGGGGTGCTTCAAGAGTTCATTCGCTGTGGCTCTCTGGGCTGGGTCTCTGACCAGCAAGCGGTCAAGGAATCCCTTCAGGGAAGGGGAGACCTGCGGAGAAAGAGCAAAGGCGTGAGAGTCACAGCTGGGGCAGCGGGGCAAGAAAGGGCCCCAACGCTGCTTTCCCAGAGGGAGAGGCAGGCAGGGCTTCACCCCGGGACTCCCCTGGGCCACCAAGGATGCGGAGGCATCCTCTCCCTGGGGAGGGGTGCAACCGAAGTCCCCATATAGGGCTGGTACAGGAGGAAAAACAGGTCCCAGGAATCCCTTGCCACAGGGCTGGTTCTCTCAGCAACTCCACCCACCTGCCAGCTCCCTACCAGGCTGGCTCCCCTCCCATGACGCTTGCTGGTCCCAGCTCCTGATTCAACTGCAGGCCTCAAAATGTCTTTGCAGAAACCTGCCCCAGGGCTCAAGGCCGGCCCTCCCCGGCCCCCACTCCTTTCTCCCATCTCTGGCGTGATTAACAGCCCAACATTTTTCTTTATTAAGACTGAAGTGCCCCATTCCTGAACTACGGAGCAACTCCAAGCAAACGCGCACCTGCTGTCTTCAGACTCTGCCAGCGAGTCTGGGGAACCCGTAAGATGGCAACCTTTAGCCAATTAATCTGAGCCATCCACTTCGCAATCTATTTAAGGCAACGCATTTTTCCAAATTCTTGGAAAAGCCGCAAATCCTCCTTTGAACTTGCACAAGAGGGAACACATCAGATGGTGCCCCCTGCGATGGCTGCGCGCACTGACCAAGAGCAAAGAGACGGCTGTCTTCCCGTCTTCACAACTACCCTATGCATGCACAGATTTAATCATACAGCATTTATTATTGCTGACATCCCTCATCCTGGTTTCCTTTACAGAGGAGGAACCTACCTGGGTGTTTTCACGTGTACTTGAGGCCCAAAATTAAATTCCTATCCCAAGCCTGGTCCTTCCATGGTGGGAAAGGCATGCGAGGAAAACGAGGGGGAAGGAGGAAGACTGTTTTTACCTTGTGCACATTCTTGAGTTTGGGAGGCAGGTTGTCCCGGATCATCTTCATTGCCTTTAAAGGGGGCTCATTGAAATACGGGGGCTCCCCATCAACCATTTCTATCACCATCACACCAAGGGACCAGATGTCCACCTGAAACAAAAGGATGAGGGGAGCTGAGAAAAAGGAACAAGAGCAGCAGGCGGTCCCCTCCAGCCTGGACGCTTTGGCCTGCGCACAGAACTGGTCGGTAAACTGCGTTATCAGTTCTGACTGGCAGCAGCTCCTCTCTTCCTTTTCATTTGGTTTTCACAGCATGCCCCATCCTGAGGCAGAACTAGAAACTGCTGGTTAGAGACAACGAGAACTTCATCAAAGCACCCCCAGCTCAGCCGCATCCAGAGCCCTAAAGGTCAACCCAGGCAGGGAGGACTGGCAACCCTGCAAAGGGTGCCACCGTTTGGCCTTTGGTGAGCCTGCAGCAGGGCAGAGTTTGAATGAGGGTGGGGGGTGGTACAAGGGGGACAACGACAGAGAAAGCTGCTCCTGGCACCCAAGCCCAGATCAGGACCCCCAAAGGCTTCCCCAGCCTGGTACTCAAAACCTGTCTAGAGAAACCAGGGGCAGAATCTGGGACTGCCGACTTGTGCACACACAAGTGTGCTAAGGCTTTCTTCTTCCTCTTCAGCATCAGGGCCCAGAATCCCCCTCAAATGCCTGCCGAGTAAGAGCCTTGAAGATGCTCTGCTGTCAAAACCGGACCTGTCCAGAAGGAATGCTTCCTTCCATGCGTCAAGGCCCCACGTTCCTGCCTGCCCCTCCTCCTCTGGTGCCCTCTTACCTCTGGTCCGTAGGGCAATCGGGAGATGAGCTCTGGGGCCATCCAGTAAGGGGTCCCAACCAAGGACTTGCGCCGCGGCACCTCCTTGTTTACTTGCGCACAGAATCCAAAGTCAGAGAGTTTGACCTGCACGGATGCCAAGCAAAGAAAACTGTCAGTGGTGGCACTTACAAAAAGCTGGTGTGGGCTCTTGAAGAATTTTGTTCTGGAGGTTTGCTCTGGAAAGGGTTTTTCCAGCCCTCCAGCTACAAACCAGCAATATTCCCAATACATTTTTTTAAAGTGATGAGAGGGAGACAAAACCCCACAAATACATGAAGTTTTATAAGGATGGATCACCCCTCAGGTCCATCTAGTCTGTCTGTTATGACAGGGGCAGTTATCTGGGGTCTCAGGCAGAGGGGTCTCTGCCCATCGTCACTACCTGAGGTCCTTTTACACTAGAGAGGCCCAGAAGTGAATCTGGGGCGCTCTACATGCGAAACTTGTGCTCTGCCATTGTGGTTACCCCCTCCTCCCCCATTAACATGCAACTTGGTTCTAGATAGTTTAAACCAGGGGTGTCTAAACCCCAGTTTGAGGGCCTAATCTGCCCCCCACCTCAAGACCCCAACAATTTTGGCAGTGACAACAAAAAGAGGTAAAGTAGTGCTGTAGTGGGCAGAGCCCTGGTAGTTTCCTACAAATGGCCCCCCTCCCTGGTAATCAGACCGATCATTTGATGAGCGGAGAGGGGGCAATGACACCATCCCCAGCTGATCTTGGTTCAGACTCTAGACCCAAGTATACTTTCATCCTGAACCTATTAGTTTAGGTGCAGTTCATCTTTCAGCTGAAGACACACACTACTTCTACTTCAGAGATGTGTGGAACAGATGGTGGTGGAACAGATTTTTGGTTTCCCTCCCGAACAATTTTATTCTATTTTCTGTACAGGTACAATATAGCTTGGATTAAAAAAAATACTGGCAGAAAGTTTAATCCATTACAGAATGTAATTGCTTTGGGCCTTGCAGGGGAAGGAGACAGAGGGTGGCTCTGAGGTTCCAGAAACTGCTGTAAAACTGGCTTCTCTTGAGTCTGGATTTGGCCTGTGAAGCCCTCCTCAGAAGTGTTGGGACCGGCATCCATCACTAAACAGGCACCTCCAGGTGGCGCTGCAGGCCCAGGCAATGTCAGGAAAAGATGAGCAGGGTCCTGTGCTTTATATTTCTACCCCCACCCTCTTAGGGAAAAGCTCTTACAAGTGGGCTGACAATAAAAATGTTAACAACCAAAACAAGTGAACCAGAAGTAGAATAGAAACCACACCAGATAAAATATGTAGGGGTCAGCAATAGCATCCATAAAAAGCATGGAGAAATAACAGAGTCTTTAGTGATGGCTTAACGGCCGCAAAGGGAAGGGGCCCAAGCAGAGTTCTTAGGAGAGGAAATTCCTCACGCGTGGTGCCGCCACTGAAGAGTCCTGGTTCCTGGTACCCACCAACCTGATTGCCCTTAGTGGCGGGCCCAAGAGCAGGAGCTCAGAGGCCAATCTCAGGGCCCAGGCAGGGTCTTTGAAGGCCAGAACTTTTAATTTGAGGCCAGAAGCAAATGGGTAACGAAGGCAACTGATACAAAATGGGTCTGACGTGATCTAACTGCCAAGCCCCCACAAGCCCAGCAAAGTTCCCAGGTTGTTCTTAAAGGCAGCCCGATGTAGAGTACCGACTGGTAGAGACTGCTTGACTCTTTCCACATTGCTTTGCAGAAGGTGTTTATTTCATTTATTTATTTATTATCATTGTTTTTCCCCCGCCCTTTTTCCAAAACTGGAACTCACGGCGGCTTCCAGATAAAAGAATACGCGTTTGCCGCTCACACGCTCAAAACGAGCATCTGGGACTTTTGCAACTCACCCGGCCATCATGTGTGAGCAGAATGGAGTCACTCTTGATATCTCTGTGGATGACACCCTGGGCATGGAGGACAGAAAGCGCCTTCAGGACTGACAAGCAGACGGCCGCAATCTGCTCCTCGTTCATCCTGGAAGCAGAACAAGAACACAGTACCTGTTAAAGAGCAGCCACCCTGCTTGCAAGTCCAAGGTGGATCCATCTAGTCTGGTTTCCTGGTGGTCAACCAGATGCCATCCTGGGAAGTCCATAAAATGGGCCCCAAAGTCTCCTCCCATTCCTGCAGCCCCAATCCATAGAAGAATTCAGAGCCAGGCTGCCCCTGGCACAGAGGGGGCCCATTTAGCCATCATTAGCTAATAGCCAGAGACAGAGCTCCTCCTCCATGAATTTGTGTAACTGTCTTTCAAAGCCATCTAAGCCAGAGGCCACCACATTCTGCAAATTCTGTACATTAATTTTGCACTGTGAAGGATTATTTGGAGTGTCCTAAATCTACTTCCCATCAATTTAACTGGGTGGACCCAAGTTCCAGCATTTTGAGAGAGGGAGAAAAATTTGCACTGCTTTCCTTTTAAACAGGAGGGGGTGAAGTGGAACCTTTGGCTCATCCTCCTTCTCTCCAAGACATCCCTGTCTGCTTCCCAAAGCCTTGACTGGGTCAGGAGGTAGAAAAGCTAACTTAACTACACACACACACACATTTCCCATCAATGCACCCCTCCCTCTGAATTTCTGGGCCTGCCCTCCCTCCCACTGGGAAATCCTGCATTCCACAACCATTTCCAATGACCTAACGAGGAAGCCCATCCTGAGTAGCATGGCCTGCATACTTAGCACTCACTTTAGAAGCCAGCCGCAAGCTCCAAGGAGGACTGTCTTTTGAAACTCTCCTCCAAGTTAAACAAAAGAGGGACTTTTCAGCTATGTCCCTGCTCTGGACTGTCTTTGAAGTGAAGAAAGAGCCTCCTGCTGCAGGAGCAAGGTCAGGCCACAGTGGAGCACTTAAAAACAAACACTTCTCTCCTCTCCCCCCCCCAAAGCTTTGGAAATGCTTCTTTCCCCTAAAGGCCTTTGTATCAACATAAACACACTCCTGACTTCTTTTAGCTGGCCACAAAATATAGCGCACACACACTCCTGGAGCTGTTAGGAGAACAGGGTTCTCTATCCGGATGGACTCAAGGAAACCAGAGTGGCAAAATCTGATTCACCCCGAGGCCTGCTGCAATTCTTCCTAGCACAGCAGCAGAGTGCAAGGAGAAAGAAGACCTTCCACACCCCATACCTTGTGTGCGTGACAATGTCCGTCAAAGCGCCTCCCTCAAGGAACTCCATGACAACCCACAGTTCGTCACCCACCAGGTAGCTGTTGTACATCTCCACCACATTCTCATGTTGATAGTCTCTCATGATCACAACCTAAAAGGGGGGAAATGGGCAGCAGAAGCTGGGAAGGAGGAACAGCCACTGATACCATGTTTCAGAGGGAACAGAAACCCAGAGCAAAAAAGGAGAGGCTTCCACACACATCAGAATTTATACTCCTCAAGGCAACAGAGGAGCAATCCATTCACACTAGATGCTGGTGCCTCTGAAGCAAACTCAAGCACTAACAGCTCAGGCACCCTGGTGTTTTCATTCCCCCCCCCTTTTAGGAGCATGGGTGACACACACAGAGCAGTGCCAATATCCTTGGTGGGTCTGGTGCTCTGCTCTGCTCCAAGTCCCCTTCTTAGATAGGTGGGGCTTTAAGTGAATAAATGGCAGCTGGAAATTTTGACGTAAGAGGCACAGTAGAGCTTACAGGCAGAAAAAGTTAAATTGTCACTGGCAAAGATTTCCAGAAGTAAAAGAACTGAACCGCTTTGATAGATGGATTTGCAACCCCCTCCATTGCCGAAGATGCACCTTAGGACAAGGCACCTTCCTTCACCCTTTCTCTATGCCTGCAGGCCTCTGCTGCCTTTGTGAATGGATGGGGACCACACAGACTGGCAATAAAATGAATGGAGAAGATTCCAGTCACACTGGGAAGTTGGACAGTTGCAATTCGCTTTCCCAGGCAACAATCCCGATCTCAAAAGCAACGCACAGACATGAAGATATTAAAGCACAGCTTTGTGTTGCATGTGAAAACTAGTATGTTGACATTTCCCAGTATCTTTGTTTCCCAACCCACTCTGAATTTAAATAATATGGAAATGTGTACTGTTGAGTTTTCATGTCTTAAAATATTTATAAGAGTATTCCAATAAAAGAAGATTCCAAGCAACACTTTGGATTTTTGTTTGAACAGGACATTTAAAAAACATTACGTGCACATTAGAGATTCTTCTCTCATCAAGTATTTCAGTTGAAACACATCCAGCTATTGGAACAAACTTGGAAAGATGCTATACAGCATGTAAACATTAATGTGGCATCAATTTTGAGGTTTGAAATTTGCCCGCATTTTTTAGAAAATCCACACCACTGGTTGCAGCTCCATGTCTTAAAAAACCAATGCAGGTGGGGGACATCACATAATACCCCTTGGAATGGCCCCATCCAGCTCCAGGTCACCCTCCACTTCAAACCTTTTTCTCCCCTTGCCACCACTCTACCATCTTGCCTTTCCCTGATGCGACTCCTCTGCCTCCTTGCATTGATTCTGCCTGGGCCTAGTGAGGCCTTCTCCAGCTGGTGCCTCCAGATGTTTTGGACTACACCTCCCATCAGCCCCAGCTAGCATGGCTGTTACCCATACTTCCCCCCCCCTCAACTTTTATTCTTTTGCATCCTGGACACTGGCAAAAAACCCCATTGCGCAGCCGTCACCACCAGCCTCCCAGTTTTAAAGGAAATGGATCCTGTAAAACAGGGATGGATAACCAGTGGCCCTTCAGCTGCTGTTGGACTCCAGCTCCCATCAGCCTGGCAGCCAGTATGGCCAGTGGTGAGAGATGATGCATGCTGTGGTCCAGCTATATCTGGAGGGCTACAGGCTAGCTGCCCCTCCTGTAAAGGATGCCAGGCCTTCCCCCATCCTTTGGGGAAGGGAAACGCCATCATGGACACACACACACACACACACACACAGAAGCCAGTACATGCCTAAGAACTGAGACTGCGGGGGGCTCCTCCCCCTCCCTCACCTCATTGAAAAGCAGCTCCCGCCTCTGCTGCTTGCGCAGGTCCATCTTCTTTACCGCCACCAGCTTCCCGGTGCTCTTGACGGTGGCGATGCAGACAATGCCCGTGGAGCCTTCGCCAATCTTGATGAAGTTGTCCAAGTAGGTCCTGGGATCACCGGGGTCAACCACCATCTGCAAGGCGGCTCGAAACTGTTCATGGGAGACCCGCTGGGGCTCACGCTGTGGGGAGCGAGGTTGCTGTGGGGCTGGGGGAGGAGGGCCTGCAGGTGGTTGTGGTGGCTGTTGAGGGGGTTGCTGTGAATATGAAGGCTGAAGGGCAGGGGGTGGGATGTGTGTTAAGTGGGGCTCTGAGGCATGCTGGGAGAGTCCCGGATGGGGTGGCTCTGGGTTCCTGCATCTTGCTGGGCCCGACTGGGGGGGCCGGCAGGAGCTACTGTTTCCACTTATGGGGCCGTTGGATGCTGTTTCTTGGGGTTTCCCAGCTCTATGCTCTGTCTAGAAAAAGCAGAGGGGAAATAATTACGTCAACAACTGAAAGGGGAGAAGAGCAGACTTTTGTCTTCTTTTTTGCAAGAGCTGAAAACTCCTCAGCCTCTTGCCTACTCACTGAAAAGGGGACATGCAGGGAACATGGAGGCCCTCCAGGTGCCTGCTTGCCAGGGAGGTAAGGACCGGTGAGCTTTCCCTAACGTCAAGCACTGAATACTATCAGCCAATACTGTGATGCTGGTACCTTGACATTTGAGATCCACCCCCGAACATTTCTGTATAATGTGTGAAGCATGGACCTCACATGTGGCCAGGTCTGTGTTCTAGACACCCACCGATCCCATACACTGACCCCAGGTGTAGTGTGTGTGTGTGTGTGCACGCGTGCGTGCGTATCAGTCAGTCAGTCAGTCAATCTGCATGTTCCCTTTTCATGGATTATACAGAAGGATTTGTGGGTAGTTCTTACACCCTAATATGGAGTAAGAGACCTCTGGGACATTCAACCCAGTACTCTCTTCTCTGCCTGGCATTGGCTCTCCAGAGACCCAGACAGACAGATGTCTTTCCCCAGCCTATATCAACCTAGAGCAGCCTTCCTGATCAGACCAAAGGCCCATCTAAACCTGCATCCCCCCACCCCAGTGCCCAAATAGATCTAGAAAGCCCACAAACAAGGTTGTCTTTTAACTGGAGATGCCAGGATGGAACCTGGGGCCTTTTACACATAAAACATGCTCTGCTGCCAAATTTTCAGCCCTCCCACCTGCAAATAAAAATAACAGGAAAACAGAGCAGCAGGAGCTGAATCTGGCCTTAGTAGCTCATCTCTCCTCAGCTGCCTGTAGGAGAGTTCTGCCGAGAAACTCACACACACACACTGCACATGGCTGACATTAAAGGAAGAAGAAAGCAGCAGAACTCCCTGCTGGACTAGCAGAAAGGACGGCAACCAAGGCAGAGAAGACAGTGGTTCGTGTGATGCAAATGCAAAGTCACAGCTAAGGTCCTTGGAGACAGAGGAGGAAGAGGAAAGGTGGCAGAGGTGCAAGAAACGGTTCCAGATATCCAGCAGTCATACAGTAGAATCCCTTGCGATGGAGCCTTGAAGCACCCATAACGTAGCACGTGGTTGCATCGCTGCAGTGCTTCTACAAAGAAGAGGCAGAAAGAAGAGTTGCTGCACAGGAGAAGGTGGGAGGGACATTGCACCAGGTTGTTAACGGGGTGCACGGAGAGGGAGACAAGCAGAAAGCAGCATCTCTTCTTCAGAAGATAGGCAGCACAGAAGTGGCTCAGGTTAGCGGAAGCAAGAAATGTGACAGCAGAGGAGAGACAAGGTGGGATGCCAAGATGCTAAAGGAAGACAGTGGGCTGCAAAGCAAGGGAGCGCTGCTCCAAGGAGAAGTGTGGCACAGGGAGCAGAGAGGGGGGGGAACACACAGCAAGGCTGCAGGAAGTGGAGCAGAGCACAGAAGCAGCCTCTGATGTTGCTGCAGAGTGCCACTGCTGCAGATGGTGCTGGCTTTGTGGTTCAAAAAGAGCCCACTGCCTAGCGCACAACCAACCATTCAGAAATGCTGAAAAAGATACACAGGCCCTTAAGAAGAAAAGAAAAAAGCCTTCTTCAATTGTTGATGAGCTTATGAGCCAAAAATATGGCACCTCCAGTGGATCCTTTCTGGCTGGCCATGGCTACAGCGCCTCGAGCTACAAGACGGGGTGGGGAATCTTTACCTGAGCACCTCGGACAGGATCTGTATCCGCTCGGGGATATGTGTTAAAAGGCCGCCCAGTCTGCTGTGCTGTTTTCATGACCCCCTCAGAGATGGGGATGTTGGGGGTTCGGATATTTGGCCCCGAGAGGGGCCGTTTTTCCCAGGGGGGTTGTGGGCTCGTCTCCCCAGTATACGTAGATTTGGGTCTTTTGTCAGGGCCGTCGGCACGCTCCCTCCTGACCACACGGGTAGACGGCTCCTTATCCGCGGGGGGCTCCCTTTTCCCATCCCGCTCATGTGCTCTGTGTCTGTGCTCTGAGAGGGGATTGTGGTATTGAGGAGGGGGTGCCCGGTGGTGAGATTTGCTGGTGGACTCCTGGCCTCGGATGTCTGGCACAGCAGTTCTGTCATCACAGCTCCTCTCCCTGCTCTGATCCAGTTCGCTTTTGGGCCCATGGCGGCTCCGCTCCTTGTGTTCTTTGCTCCTATGGCCCCCAGGGTCTTCCTCAGCATGGGGGTGGGGGTGGCGGGGGGGCCTGGCCAGGACTTCGCTCAGCCCATTCTCCTGGTACAGATGGTCATGCCGGGACAGGAAGGGAGGGCTGTCCCTGCGTAGAGAGTTGGAGCGCGACACTGACATGTTCTCAAACTCATCCAACAGCCAGGCCAGGGACCCGTCCTTGGCAGTTTTGTTCCCCCGCACGATGGTCTTTATGCAGGGGAATGGAAAATGGAAGCGGGGGGGGGGGAGAAAAGGACACAAAAACACAAAAGAAAATAAGGTGAGCAACATAAAAAAAAAAATTAAGGTGTCTGATGGATGGTTGACAACAGCTCATCCTTTGCACACACAACAAAGCACACAGAAGCGAGTGAGTGAGGCCTTTAAGGAAGCTGTTCTTGCCTAAAATTATTTTCCCACGTATGCTCATTCCATCCATACACTGAACGTTCTCTAAAAACCACAAATACAGATAACAAATTACAGCAAAGCTAGATTTGAACAGCAATGGCTAAAGGGAAACCAGAAGGCTTCTTGATTTGTTATCCAAAGACACAAGCCACAGTCAACGTCACGATGTTATCTCCCTAAAATGCATTAGGTTATTCAAGCCAAGTCAGTCTGTAAAGCTCTGGTTTCAGGTCCTTCCAGTTCACAGCACCATCGCCGCCGCCTCTTGCCAGAAGTGGGTTGGCAAAATCCAACGTTCACGCTGCCTTCCATCCACCAAGGGAAGCTAGCCCAGGAGAAGGCTCACCCCTCCCTCACATATCATGTGCACCTTGCCCTCTGGGATCAATTCAACAACTATTTTGCACCAGCTCCTCAGACGAGGAGCCTGAAAATCCTCTCCACCAACAGCCTCACATGTGAAACAATCAACAACAGGAATAAGCACACACATAAAGTACAGCTTTCAGTTAAATGGCTCAGTGATTATATAGTTACAAAATATTTTGATTAAACTCCCTACTGGAAATGTGTAGAAATGGTCCAGAGGATTATGGTGGGAGGACATATTTATAAATAAATATTCAAAAGACATACTCTTGTTCCTTACTACAATAAGAAAAGTTGACCTCAGCGCCTTCAGCACTCCTAAGGATCCTGGATCTTTCTGCAAAAGGTGATTTAGGTCCAGTTTATACAATTTGCAGGCCTGTACCTGGATTGTACCACTTCAGGCTGCCGGGTGTGCGTGTGTGTGAATGCTTCCCCATGAAAATAATTATCTTCACACGAAAGTTAGGAAGGCAGAAACAAGGGTTCACAGCCTAGCTTCACACAAACACACATGCACACACTATTTTTCCATATGTAAAGATGCCCTCTATATGGAAAACCACCATATATGCCTTTGCAGCCTGAAATGTTATGATTCCAAGAATAGTTTTACTACATGATTCTGCTGATTGGATTAATAGGCACCAAAGGCATCATGGGGGATGAGAACATTAGAACATCCCTATTGGATCAGGCCAAAGGCCCATCTAGTCCAGCATCCTGTTCTCACTGTGGCTGAATACCTCCGGAAAGCCCACAACCAGGACCTGAGTGCAAGAGTATCCTCCCCGCTTGTGTCTCCTAGCAGCTGGTATTTAGATGCATGCTTCCTCTGATCCTGGAGGTAGTAGAACACAGCCATCATGACCAGTAGCTATTCACAGCCTTATCCTCCATAAAAAGAAAGGCTGTTACTAGAGAGACAGAGAGGGAGAAGTGTCCGCAGAATCCACATGTACACTTCTGCAGCTCCACTTCAGCCTCGCTCCCCCGAAACCACTCAGCGTAGGCTGCCCCCAATGCATGTGTTCAGTATGCCAAAAGCTGTCTCTAGCCCCAGCCTACACAATGCATAGCTTCACACTGTGAAACATCTTTCATATGAGCTGTACGAGTACATAAAGATTTCCTTATCAGAGAGCTCAGACCTCATCTAGGCAGCTGGAAACATCAAGAGCCAAAGACTCCCAAGAGGCAGGCTGCTGTGAGAGGAGGGGAGGGGAGAGTGGATCTGGTCATGGAAGAGAGATCTGAGCCTCTGCTCAACAAACAGAAGAAGGGATCAGGAAGGGCAGAGAAAGAGGCTGTTCAAACTCAGTGCGAAAAAACATTCCAGCCCTTGATCCAACAAGGTCCAGACTCCAGGCCAAGAACACTCCTAATAGCTCTGTGTGTCAGTAACATGTAGTCACACGAACACACCTGGCGCAAATTCAACAGAGCACCCAATGCTAGTGGTGTGGTGGCAGACACAGAAAGGTCCTTCCGCATGGGCATGTGGTGGCAGGAGGAGATATGTGGGGTCATAGGCGAAGGTCAGGGGAAAGGGGTCCAGAGGGAAGCAGAGGCTATAGAGCAAGCAACACAAGCCTCGTTCCCTCTATGCAGGAGAGATGGACAGTGCGCTGGGAGTTACTGAGCAGTTTTACCTGCCACAGCCATACTGAAGTCAATGGGAGCACCACAAGAGCTCTACACGCGCCAGAGAGACGCCTAAGCCGCATGCACTCACTGCTCGCACGTATGCAGACCTCTCTCTAAAACAAAAGGGGCTTTTTAAAAAAGGAAATGAAAAGGGAGGTTCTCAGGGCTGCACTTTCCACAGCAGGTTCTGGGCTTGAGCATGCTAAAGAGCAAAACAGAGAGACTCTTCTTCACTCAGCAACAGCTGCAAATGCGGCTCCTGCATTTTGCTTGGGATCACCAGGAAACAGTCTGGAAGCAGCAACAACCCGCCTGTTGGTATGAATGAGCTTCTGAAGTGTCCTCCTGGGTAAAGAAGAGGCCTTTTGCAGAGGCCTGCAGAAACTTAAGAGTCCACCCTGCAGCTGCAGGAAATGGAGTGGGAGCCCAGCCCATTAGGGAGGGCAACATGGGCCCCTCCCCACTGCAGCTTCCAGAATACTCCGGAAGCAAGGTGCCTCACCCACCCTGGCAATGCAGCACGCCTCCTCCAGGGGAAACAAGCAAAGCCTACAAAGCTGCCAGAGCATTTATTGGGAAGGCAGGGAAGGTTAGGGTTGTGTGGCTTCCCAGAACTAGCTACCTCCCAAATCCTGCACAAGACAGGCTGCCCAGGGAGTCTGGAGGACTCAGGCAGCCATCATGAGCGACGGGGAAAGATGTGGGTCAATGGTCGTAGGTCCATGAGGTCTGGAGGGCTTCTATCAAGCAAGATGGCTCTACTGGCACACTGCAGCCAGAGCATTGGGGGTGGAGGTGGGAGGGAGAAGACGGAGGTGGCACTTCCTGCACAGAAGCACAAGGCGGAGATCTGGTTAAGAGGAAAATCTCCCGCCATCATGGCCTCCTGGACCAAAGGAGACCAGTCTCCTAAAGCTGCACAGGAGGCTACCAGCAGGACTGGAACAACAGGTCTTGGCTTTTATTCGAACCCAAACTCCTCCCTCGCTTCTCCCCAGGAAGGGATCACTGCTGAGTCACCCTCTGCTAAAATTACAAGGAACAGCCTCTGCTGTGACCTGAAAGATATTAAGGCACTTCCTCTGCAGTCAGGAATGGGGCAGTGTCGACTGCCCTGCCTTGTTCTTGGGGACAGTGAGAGCAAGGAGGCGGCGACTGGCAGCTGCAGCCAGAATGCTCAAAAAGCTTCTGGTTTACCAGTCCCAGATGCTCAGTTTAAATAAAAACCAAGCACACATGTGCAAGCACACTCCACAACAAAAATATCATTTTCTTAGCAGAGTGGCCAGCAGATTAAGCACACAACACACCTGGACATGCAAAGATGAATCCCATCCAATTTTGCATCTGAACACAGAACCATTTGGCCAGGCTCAGAGCCGTGCAAGTATTCTGACCTAGCCAAGAGTCATTTTTTACTGTTTTATAACCTGCACTACAATACACTGACTTTTTTGTTCCTGAATCCTGGTAGCCCACAGAAAGTCAGTGCTACCTGAATGCCTATGCAGACATTTTCCCCATAAGATAGCCCAAACAGTGATGCCTGTTTCCATTTGCTCCTGGAATGAACTAAGACCTGAAGCAGAGCATGCACACACCCGCTAGATCCTCAGCAAAGTAAAAGGGCAAGCACAGCCTCTCTGCTCATCACCATGGATGTCCACACTGCCAAGCTGAGCCATTCCGAGCCTGTCAAGGATGAGTTGGCCAGCAACATCAGCTCCAAACTGGCACCCATAGTATAGGCAGTGCAAGCAATCTCTTCCCCTTTTCTCTCCCTATCCAGCTCATCGCCTTGCGTTCTCCCCCAGGAAAGCAAATCAGCAAGAAGCAAACCCCTTCCCCATCGGACACACACCTTATCTGTGCCTGGACATTTCCAGGTCTGGATAAATCACTGATGGCCGAGGACACAGACCACGTTGTTTTCAGCGACTAGTTTCTGTCTTGCTAGCACCCAGTCCCATACTGATCCCCTTGAGCAGGAGAAACTCTAGCTCCTCCGCCCTGAGCTGAACCTCGTGACACTTCTGAAAGGCAGCTGCTTCGGTCCCCAGAGGCCAACTCAGAGTGACACACATGCTGCATTTTATCCCTTGCCTGCTGCCCTGGGACTCAATTCCTGCATGAAACATTCTGGCCCTGGTGACTTGGCTTGGCTGCCTCAGAGCTCTGACATGCATCAGACTTGCAGTTCACACTCTCCCCTCACCCCCACTTAGCCTGAAGAAATTTGGGTGAACTGTGAATTCATTACATATCAGGCACATATATCGCCACATCCTAGAACTGAAGGGGCAGTCTCCGTATCTGTGCCTGAGCCAAGTGCCAGTTCAGTAATGACATCTCTTTTTGCATGCCCAGTAAGAGCAGCTTCTCACACTACATTCCAGAGACAGGCATCCAACTACTCCTACAACCAAGCTCAACGCAAAGGACAGATAGGATACTTAAGACTTGGACAGAACTTGTCCTATTCAAGTCCTACAGAATCCCTTCATTAGTTCATCAGAACAAAATTCAAATAATGGTTTTGATGTGATGAACAGTCTTGTGAATATATCCCCAAGCTTCCAAGTCACACCTCAACAAGGCTTTATCGCCTGGCTTAACTCCAGATGGCAGCAATTTGTAGTCGCGGAGATGTGTTGAGGGTTTCTCAAGACCAATCACCATTCTATAGAATCACAGAATAGTAGAACTGGAAGGGGCCTATAAGGCCATCAAGTCCAGCCCCCTGCTCAATGCAACCTTGTTGACAAAATAGTTGTGTTGCTTTGAAAGTCTTCTCTAGCTGTTTGCAGCTCTAGGTTCAGGAGTTTTCCACCCACGATGAGCGGCCATTTCTTGCACAACATCAGAAGGTCCACAGCCGGCATCTGTCCAGATTAGAATGGGGAATGGGCTGCTGCTACCAGTTTGCAATTTTAGGGTTCACCTCTAAGCCACTGCTCAGAAGTAAAATTCCATTCAACAGAAACATACAAAGTTCAGATATGTAGACGAGCAAAGCTACCTTCTTTTTTCTTTTCTGTTTTTGAGCACTAACTGCTTTTATTTCATTATTTCAACATCACAGGTCATTAAGATCCAACTAGAACAAATTAAATTAAAAAAGAGGAGGAAACTGGGGAAAATAAAAGAAAAAACAAACCAACAGAGCTAAACTGAATTAATGTGCAAGCTATAGATTACAGTCCGGAGCGGACAGACCATAATTCCTTACACATAATCACATAGGTTTTTTTCCTTATTCATTTAGAACATTACGGGTGCATTAAATTAGCCATCTACCTTCTGGGAACCAGACTGGACAGCTGTAATGCACACTGGATCCACCAATGGCTTTGGCCGCTTGGCCGACTCCTCGATGATGCCTTGCCATTGCCTTGGCAGTCCTGTGAACTTCTGCTCCTGCTGGTCGTACCCCGTGTGGACCCGGTGCTCAAAGTTGGAGGGGGCAGATATCTCAATGCGCTTTTTCTTCTTGCTGAACATGGTGATGTTGGCTAGCAGACCTGAAAGAAAACAAGAGGGTTAAAAAAAAAAGCAATATGAAATAATTGAAAAGAAACAAGCAAAAGAGTCAGTGTTAAGCCTGGAGAGCAACAGCCTGAAATTTAAAATGAACGCAGCTTTCCAGAAATATCCCCTGGTGCTCACGCATTCACAAACATACGGCAGACACTCTCAAAATGTTCTGTGCCATGTTACTTAAAAGACAAAATGTGCATATGCTGGCACCTCTGGAGATCCCATTTCAGAAGGGCTTATTAGTTTTTATTGCTTATTTCATGTATAACCCACTATTCCTTCAAGGAGGTGTCCATGGTTTTCTCATCCTCCACTATGTTACTTACACAATAATCCTGTGAGATAGGTTAGGCTTAGAGATAATGACTGGTCCAAAGTCACATAGCAAGCTTCATGGCAGCATGGGGTGGGAGAGCAGGATCTGAACCTGCAACTCCTAGCCCAACACTCTAAACACTACACCACACTGGCTCTCCAGAAGTTGAACTATAGTCTCTAGTAGAGGTTCAACTGCAGAAATTCCATGTAGAATCAGGCTGAAAGATCAGAAGTGAAGAGGGGGTACCTTAATGCCACCCAGTTCTTCACCCACCCCCAACCCCAAATCAGGCACATTCAATACTTTTTGTCACGCAACATGTCATACACAGGAAACAAGACAGCTCAAACTCTCTCTTAATTTATGGTGTTTGCTCCCCAAAGTGGCCCAGGAACATGGCCTATTAGCCAGTTGGGTAAACTATCAGAAGTAGAAAACCCCAAGATTTCCTTCCAGACTGTTCCACTAAAAGGGTGTTACAACTGAAATAACTATCAAGTAGCTATATCAGCCTTCCCCAAGCAGAGCTTTGGACTACAACTCCCATTCGCCCTGGCCAGTACAGCTGCTGTAGCCCAAAACATCTGGAGGGTGCAAGGCCAGGTAAGGATGAGCATTAAGAGAACTCTTGCAGGCAAAGGAAGCACCAGTTTGCTTATTGCAAGAGCTGGAAAACTTCTCAATTATTCCCTTCCTTTGATAGATGGTCCCCTGCCTTGTGCTCTCTTGTTTGCCCAGTTCCTGAGCAATTAAGGAACTTTCAGAGATGATTAGAAAAGCAATACAAACCATTGGCACCCAAGTCCATGTTCTACAAAGAAAACAACATACAGTATCACTTTGGACTGTCTGTCCACTTGGCCCAGTACTGCCTTCTCTGACTGGCAGTGATTCTCCAGGACCTTGCATAGGGAGAGGTCTTTCCCATTACCTGCTACCCAGTCCTTGCATTGCACCAAGTTATGTTCCCTCCTGGCCTGTTCTCATTAGGCTCTTAAGGAAGCCAGAGACTCCCAGCAACAACACCAACGTGGGCAATGCCACGGCAGCATCCAGGGCCAGTCCAAATTCAGAGTCTAAACGAGCAGAGACTACAACAAAGGGGTTAGAGAAGAGGCAAGGTCACAGCTGTCCATCAAACAGTCCACGGGCAGAGAAGGGCAAGCTGAGAGGCTGGTCCAGGGTAGTCCATAGTCAGGTCTAGAGTCAACAGAACATCAGCAAACAGGCCAGGTATACGGCTAGCGCATAGACACTGTTACAGTACCTCTTCAAGCACTAGGGGTTTTGAGCTGGAGCTGCTGAAACCATACCCCCAATCTCAGCTGACTTTCGTCAACTACCTTATGCCAGACCTTTACTCCTGAGGAGACCCTGCCTGCAGTCAGGCGCTTCTCTGGACTGGTCAGGTCTCCAGCTGGCATTTGAGGCAACACTTGTGCTTGGGTCTCATTCAGCCTCAATGTCAAAGGTCAAACTCGCCTTCCTTGGCCTTGTCACAGGACCCCCACATGTAACCTAACCAAGGGCTGCGTCTAAGGCTAAAGCCTCCTGGACTTCCTCGGGGGAGGACTCCCCCTGCTGGGACCCGAGACCTCCCCATGAGAAAGAATGGAGCAGCCTCAGCATCAGCAGAGTCACAAGTCTAGTCTGTATAATCCAGGCCAACGCACCTTGTAGAAACGCTGCTTCCAAAGTCAGCACAGTCAGAATAATTAGTGCAACTTTATTCCAGTCACAACTCTGAGGCCCCAGAATTCTGCCTTCAGAAGAAGCGTGTGAGTGCTACAGAGCCAGGTGGCTGTAATCCCTTCTCCAAAGAAGACCCCAAACCCCAACAAATCCAAGAGAAGACGCTGCTCCTCCAAGGAAGCAGAGGCACCTTTAATCCAAAGAAGCAGCAGCACTGTAAGTAGACATCTGTGGAAATGCCAAAAAACAGGGAATAAAACCCCACTGCTACATTAAAGCAAAGGAGTCACTCAACAAACGGCACAACAGAAGTATTTTCATTTATTCAGTTTTATTTATTTAAAGCATTTATATGTTGCCTTTCTGGACAAAGCCAGGGTA